>NC_081782.1:21760308-22360308 GCF_963082965.1 Carassius carassius | reverse complement strand
ACTCTTTTCGGGAAATATCTGGGTAGCCGTGATAACGGCTTTTGTGTGCAGGCAAGCGGGCAACTGTGCAGGCTTGCGTGTTGCAGAAAACGCTGAGACAGTCACAATTGCTGGAACTGAAACAGCGGCGCGCTTGGGTGGGAGCTCGGCCACAGCGGAACTCGTACACCAGCGCTTTCCTAGAAGTGCTAGGATGACTTCGGGGCTTCCGGCTTCACCGTAATCCTCTGCCGCGTCTCCTGCGGTGCGGGGCGACGGCTGGTAGAGCGAGAACGGGGTCCCGAGCTGCGTTGCTGGCGCTGTCGCGATGAAGCAGCTGGAGGCGGGGGGCGTGACTGAGAGCTTTACGGGGCCGGTCTAGCGCAACTCGCTGCAGAACCGGAGCGCTTCGGCAAGAAGTGCTTAAAAGCTTGCGACTTTTTCTGGTCCTCAACGAATCTTTCAACGAACTCGTTGACAGACGATCCGAATAGGCCAGCAGGAGTCAGCGGTGCGTCGAGGAACGCAGCGCGCTCAGACTCTGCCATGTCTGAAAGTGTTAGCCATAAATGTCTCTCAGCCACAGTAGCGGAAGCTATAACACGTCCCATGGCCTGTGCAGCAGACTTAGTAGCACGGAGGGAGAGATCCGAAGCACTCCTCAGGTCCGCGAGACAGATCACTTCAGGTCCCATCTCATCCAGCTTGCGGAGGAGATCACCCTGGAAAATCTGCAGCGTGGCCATGGTGTGCAACGCAGATGCAGCCTGCCCAGAGAAGATCCGTGCAAGCAGAGATGACGTCATGCGGCAGGCTTTCGATGGCAACGCCGCTTTCGTCCGCCGTCCAGCAGAGGGCGGGCAAAGGTGCGTGGCTATAGCCTGTTCCACCGGCGGAAGTGACTGGTAGCCTCTGTTTTTAGCATCGTCCAGTGTGGAGAATGATGGCGAAACAGATGAGCGAGTTCGCGCCGAGTATGGAGCGCTACAAGCTTTGGCCACTTCTTCGTGAAGCTCAGGAAGAAACTGGGCGGGCTTTGAGCTAGGAGAAGTACGCTCATCCGGCAGAAAGCTACCATCCAGCCGGGAACGAGAGGGGGGCGCTGGTGCAGACCACTCGAGGCCGAGACTCGTCGCGGCCAGCGTGAGCACTCGAAACAGCTCCTTCTCAATATCAGCCCGTCTGCTGGGCCTCAGAGCAGAAGGCGCGAGATCCCCGGAGCTCGCCCAACCCTCACTGCCCGAAGCTAGCAGAGAGCACGTGTCCTCTTCCCCCGACGTGGCCCTGAGATCCACTTCCTCGGAGGACGCGGCAGCAGACAGCGGGCGCTGACCATCGGGAAGCGATGCAGGGGAGGCCGGTGAAGCAGGGAGAACCGGCGAGCTCGGTTGAGAACTCTCGTAAGAGAACTTCGTACTGAACGTGATGCTTGTGCGCTGAAAGAAAAAGAGTTAGAAAATAATTTTGAGATAAAAAAAATAGAGTTGCAGCATAATTTAGAGTTGCAACAGACACTGGAGTTACGTAAATTGGAGTTACAATCTGAAGGGGAGGAAAGAGATTTTCAGTTGAGAAGACTTGAGTTAGAGCTGAATGCCCAAACAGTTGGAACTCCACTTCACGTGTCATCTGTTGAACCTAGGTTGGCTGCACCTATTTTTGATGTTTATAAAAACATTAGACTAGTGCCGCCATTTTTGGAGAAGGAAGTAGAGAAGTATTTCCAACATTTTGAATGTGTTGCAGAGTCTTTGAGATGGCCAAAAGAGATTTGGACCTTATTGCTGCAATGTGTATTAATAGGGAGGGCACAGAAAGTTTATTCAGCGTTGACTATGGAGCAAAGTGGTGATTATGAAATTGTTAAGTCTGCTATTTTGCATGCTTATGAGCTGGCACCTGAAGCATACCGCCAGAAATTTAGAAGTCATTTTAAGGCTGAAAAGTGCACATATCTTGAGTTTGCTAGAGAGAAAGAGAACTTGTTTGACCGTTGGTGTACCTCAGTAAAAATAACCACCAAGGAAGAGCTTAGAGAGCTAATTCTTTTAGAGGAGTTCAAAAGCTGTGTTCCAAATGCTGTTGCTATGTATCTTAATGAGCATAAAGTGAGTAAAATGTCAGAAGCTGCTCTCATGGCAGACGAATTTGTTCTTACTCATCAGCTTTCGGTTAGTCACTTAAATGATCTGAGCAGATCTAAGTTGAGTGTTACTGTTAAAAATAAAAAGGTGGTTGCACGCCAGAAGGCTGTGTCAAATTTCGCTGATAATACCTCAGTCACACGTACGAAAGGTGAGCTGGTTTGCTTTTATTGTAAAAAGCCAGGACATAAAATTTCTGATTGTATTGCTCTCAAAAAGAAAGAGAAAGGGGTTAAACATGTTGGTTTAATTTCTACATCAAATGTGAAGCATATTCCTGCTCGATTTAACCAGCAGATTGAACGGGTGGATGTTACTGAGATGGAGAGTGTTAAAAAGTAATGCTGATTTTGCACCATTTCTCACTGAAGGGACTGTGGCTTTGCCTAATTCTGATGAGACTGTGCCTGTACACATCCTTCGAGATACTGGGGCGGGGCAATCCTTTCTGATGGAAGGACTTTTGCCCTTGTCTGAACGTACTGCTATGGGAACAAAGGTGCTGGTGAGAGGTATTGAGATGGGCTTTACCGAAGTTCCTCTACACCACATTCATCTAAATTCCAAACTCGTGTCAGGTGATGTTGTAGTTGGAGTTCGTGCTATGCTTCCTGTCCCTGGTGTAACTTTCATACTGGGCAATGATTTAGCTGGGGTAAATGTCTGGGAAAAGTCAGACGGTGGTGTTCCACCTATAGTAGTCTCTGCTGTTGAGAAATTAGGTGGATCTTCTGATTGTCTCGATTTATATCCTGCATGTGCAATAACTCGGGCGATGGCTGAGAAAGGTGTGCCTGATGAAACTGAAAATATTCTTTGTGATACATTTCTTGCTTCTGCAAATTTCTCTCAGCCAGAACCCAGTATTGCATTTACGGATGTGGAGGATATGATACCTGTTCATGAGTCACATGCTGTTGATGATCATAAGACAGATAAGTCTGATTTTATGTCAGAAAGTCCATTTATCTGTGATGAACATGTTAAATTCTGTTCTTTATCTCCGCTTTATAGTGTGACTCGAGATGATCTTATCAAAGCACAGCAGGTGGATGATACTCTTCAAAAATTGTTCTCTTTAGCTCATGAAGTAGCAGACAAGACTTCATCTCCCTTCTATTTTCTCCAGGATGGATTGCTTTATAGATAACAACCTATGAGCTCTGATTTTTCACTCGATCCTAGGATCCAAATCGTGGTTCCCCTTAAGTTTCGTCAAGACCTGTTACAGCTTTCACATCAGGGCATAGCTGGTCATATGGGTGTATGAAAGACCTATGATAGAGTTTTAAGGAAGTTTTATTGGCCTAGATGTAAGCGAGATGTGATTAATTGTATACGCTCCTGCCATTCTTGTCAAATGACGGGAAAGCCAAATCAAAAAAGTTCCAGTTGCTCCTTTACAGCCTATTGCTTCAGTTACCACTCCTTTTTCACACTTGATGATTGATTGCGTTGGTCCTTTACCACGGTCTAAAGCTGGGCATGCTTATTTACTCACTGTAATGTGTCAGACTACACGTTACCCTGCAGCTTTTCCTCTGAGATCAATTACTAGCAAAGCTATTTTAAAGGCTTTAACAAGTTTCATGTCTATTTTTGGTATTCCAAAAACCATACAATCTGACCAGGGTTCGAATTTTATGTCCCGAAACTTCTCTAAGGTCATGCGACAACTTGAAGTTAAACATAACATATCAAGTGCTTATCACCCTCAAAGTCAAGGAAGTCTGGAAAGATTCCATCAGACTCTTAAGTCACTTTTGAGGTCTTATTGTGTCGAACTTGACTGTGACTGGGAGGAATGACTTCCTTGGATGTTGTTGGCTATTCGTGAGGTTGTACAAGTCTCAGGGGAAAATGCAGAGGTTGTTTGATCGAAAAGTCAAGTCCAGAAATTTTCAAGTAGGTGATCAAGTACTGGCGTTGTTACCTGTTTTGACTAGTCCTTTCCAGGCTCGGTTTGCTGGACCATATACGATTGCGAAGAGTCTTTTTTCGAATAACAACTATTTATTAAATACACCCGATCGGCAAAAGAAAATCCAGGTTTGTCATGTTAACTTACTTAAATCCTATGTGACTCCTGTACCTTCTTTGTCTGTTGATGTTGTAAAAACTGCTGAAACTACAGATTCAAGTGTTTCAGAAGCATCTGTAGAGGTGGATGACCATCTAGAGGAAATGAAAGGTCCTTCTTGAGGAGAAGTGGAAGGGCGACTGAATAACTCTGAAGTGCTTGTCAACTTGGCTCACCATTTGTCTCACCTTTCCGAGCTAGAGAAGACCGACATAATTGAGTTGGTAAACTCGTTTCCCTCTCTCTTTTCTGATGTTCCCACCCGAACATCTGTCATTGAGCATGACATTGATGTTGGTACAGCTCAGCCAGTGAAACAACATGCATACCGTGTCAATCCTATAAAAAGGAAGTTACTTCAGAAAGAGGTGGATTATTTACTTGATCATAACTAAGCAGAACCCAGTTTTAGTTCTTGGAGTTCTCCATGTATTTTAGTGAGTAAACCTGACAGTTCGTATCGTTTTTGTACTGACTACAGGAAACTCAACACTCTGACAAAACCTGATTGTTACCATCTACCCAGAATTGATGACTGCGTTGACCGTGTTGGCTCTGCGAAATTTGTTAGCAAATTTGACCTCCTGAAAGGTTATTGGCAAGTGCCATTGACATCCCGCGCTAAAGAATTATTTGCTTTCGTTACACCTGACCGATTCCTGCAGTACACGGTTATGCCTTTTGGGGTCCGAAACGCTCCTGCTACATTTCAACAGTTGGTAAATCACGTGTTGTCTGGGATGAGCGGTTGTGAGGCTTACTTGGACGATGCTGTTCTGTATAGTTCTTCTTGGTCTGAACATCTCGATCAAATTAGAGAGCTTTTTGTGCGTTTAGCCAAAGCCAACTTGACTATAAACCTTGCTAAGTGCGAATTTGGAAAAGCTACTGTGACATATTTGGGTAAGGTGGTTGGCCGGGGTTGTGTGAAACCGATTCACGCTAAAGTGAATGTGATCTGTAGTTTTCCCAAGCCAGCTACCCGTCGTGAGTTACGACGATTTCTCGGGATGGTGGGTTACTACAGGGGTTTTTGTCATAATTTCGCAAATGTAGTTGCCCCTCTGACCGATTTGTTAAGCCCAAAGAGACCCTTTCAATGGTCCGAAAAATGTTAGTGTTCCTTTGAGAATGCCAAATCTTTATTAGCAAATGCTCCTGTGTTGGTTACCCCTAATTTTGAGAAGCGTTTTCTACTTGCAGTTGATGCTAGTGCTTATGGGGCTGGCGCTGTTCTTTTACAAGAGGATTGTAATGGAATCGAACATCCAGTCAGTTATTTTTCAAAGAAATTCAATCGTCACCAGCAAGTGTATTCTACGGTGGAAAAAGAGGCATTAGCCTTTATTCTAGCCGTTCAACATTTTGAGGTCTATTTGAGTGCGGTTTGTGGTCCTATTACTGTATATACTGACCATAATCCGTTGACTTTCTTAGATCGAATGCGCGGCAAGAATCAAAGAATTATGAGATGGAGCCTTATCTTACAACCTTTCCACTTACAGATTAAACACATACGTGGCAAGGATAACATAATTGCTGATGCTCTCTCGCGGATGTAAGATGTACCAGAGTGTCTGGCATCTTTTCTTCTCTTTATCCTTTCTTCTCTTTCTCTTTTCTCCTTTCTTCTTTTTCTTCTCTCTGATATCCTAGGGCCCAGGATTCCGGGAGTGAAATGGAGTTGGATTTATGGAGATGAGTATTACATTTATTGTACATTTGCATTTAAAAGGTTGTTTTGCCTTTGTGCTATTTTTTTTTTCGGTTCTTTAGGAGAACCTCCTTCTGGAGTGGGAGGTGTGACGACCCTGAGTCTCCTCCCCCTGATTCCATTGGTGCTGACCAAGGGAGTTCCCGATTGGTTTTCTCATTGTTAATTGATAATTAGTTAGAGTATATGAGAGTGCTGTGCGTTATTTGGAGCAGGCACTCTCTGGGGCAGTATTCCTCCAGAGTGTCTCTTTCGTATGTTCTTCCTTACACCTGTAGCGTCAATTTTGTTATAGTTGTTTGTATGTTTCTTTGTTTTCTCTTATCCCTAGACTTCTGTTATTATTATTATTTGTGGCATATGTTTAAATCAATAAACAAATTGTTGATTTTACGTTTTGCATGATCCCTCTTTCATGTTGCAATTTAAAACGAGCAGGTCATAACAGTATTTTAAAACATAATTTATTCCTGTGATGCAAAGCTGAATTTTTTATCATCATTACTCCAGTCTTCAGTGTTTCATGATCCTTCAGAAATCCTTCTACAGTTGCCTCTTTTTTTTCCAAACTTTACACACAAATGCAAAAATCACACACACAAAATGTAAAAAGCCTCACATATCTTGCAAAATGAAGCACTGCATTCAAAATTTCACAAACATCTGAAAAGCAAACATTTGCAAACACCCTTGCCTTAATATTAATTCCTGTTAGATTGTTACATAGTGAATTGTGTGTTGTGTTTTGCAAAAGGTGTTCTATTTTCCACTCGCTTTTCTTAAGACAGAATTTGTAAAACTAATACATTATAGTGTCAAATTGAATAAATGAGTTAACCATGTTAAAAAGGTAATAACATTAAACATATTTTATGAATCACAATTATATAAATAAGCACCTTGTCTTAATATTTAAAAATGGAAGTAAACACACATTTGTTAAAGCAGTGTGATCAGATCTTAAATCTCCTTATCCTCAAAAAAAAAAAAACACACACACACAAAAAAAAACAACAACAACAAAAAAACACTTACTGTCGGCCTTTCATGTTTCAGAAGAGATCTTAAGTTTGGAAATATTGGAAACTTCTGTTGAAATGTATATGTCATGAATTTGCATATATATCATACATTTAAAATATTTACTTTAAATTTATCATCCCATAACACACTACAATTAAAAATGTATTGTGCTGTATTATGTTAGTAAATGTATCAAAATATGTGTATCTGTATTATCTGCAATTTCTTTTTTATGTGTAAATAAAAAATAATTAATATAAAATTAAGCACACCTCTTTTTCACAAGGACCACAATTTATCATTTAAAAATACTGACATAATACTAAATAAAAGTCTGAATAAATTTTCTTATTTTTACATAACAATCACCTTCTCTCCAGAACTGTAAATTAATTTCAGAAGTGTGGACAATACTTGATAAGACCGACGGAGCAAGAGAGTCGTGACTGTCATCCTGAACAAGGTATACGGGTTCATGTGACCCACTGTGTTATGACAGACCTGTAGGAGAAAGTGTGAATTAATTGACCATTAAGTGGATACATTTTTCCACACAGTAATAAAGTTGGGAGCAGGGGATCAGCCGGAGGAACGGGTAATTAAACAGCTACCATGACTAACAGGTTGAAAGGGGAATTTCTCGCTCTGTGTAGCACATCTTCATTCAGCGCTATTGTTCCTGGAGCTCTTGCCACTGAACTATGGATCCTCATTTCACACACACACACACACACACACACACACACACACACACACACACACACACACACACACACACACACACACACACACACACACACACACACACACACACACACAAATACACTGATTTGGTGCTCAAGACAGTTCGTATTATCATTGTTAAAAACAGTTGTGTTACTTAATATTTTTGTGGAATCCATAATACCCTTTTTAATGAATAGAAAGTTCAACAGCATTTATTTGAAATAGAAATCTTTTGTTACATTATAAATGTCCCTTTTGATCAATGTAATGCTTCTTTGCTGAATAAAATACTAATGTCCCAAATCATTACACACACACACAGAGATATGGCAGATATATAGTTTTTCTGTTATATATTTAATAGAATTTCAATATACATTTTGTTGTTTTTTTTGTTTTTTGTTTTTGTACATATGCAACCAAAACATATATCCAAAGATAAAGTATATTATTTCATATATTTTCTGAAGGAGGCACTGATGCAATATATGCAGCCAAAATCACTTTTATTATTTAAATGTCATCAGCTCATATTAAACATATATTGTAGGCATTATGTTTTTACAGAAGAAATACAGTATGCCTTAATCTGAGCCTCTCATCTCGGCACCAATGTATATGTATATCAAACATTTAATTTTGGCTTATGACTGAATCTTCAGTCTCAGAAGAAAAGAGAAACATGTGAAAGCTACTTCCTGTGACCTCCGCTGAAGGTCACTGACCATCAGTCAGTTTATTCCAGAAGTGAAGTTGGAAATTCTATTCACAATAAAATGGGAGTAGCTCAAATAGACCTTGTGAGTGTCTGATAACAGTTATTTAAAGACCTCAAAGAAATGGATGGTCTCTTATTCCTATTTTAGCAGTCTGGAGTGTGACTAAATTCTGCATCATTTTAAATCATGTGACGTTAGATACACCAAAACAATTCCTAGATGCACTTCATGGCAGCAAACTTTAGGTTAGAGGTGGATGAAATATTAAATATTAACTATACATTTTATTGATTATTTATTACATTTGCATTTATTCATTTAGCAATGCTATCTATATGCTATGCTATAAATGCATTATATTATGCTAGCAATACAAAACGACTATTTATTTATTTCCTTACATTTTATTACATTACATTTAAGCCAGTTCAGAGCAAACACTTATTGTTTTTAATATATATATATATATATATATATATATATATATATATATATATATATATATATATATATATATATATATATATATACACACATACATACTATTCACTATCATGTATTTATCAAACTAGCAAATTCTTTAAATGTTTAGCCTATTTAATAATAGAGATCAGTAAATTCTTAAATTATTATATCAGTAAGTTCTAAATGGTTGTTGTATTTCTGTCTGGTATGGATACTATTATTATGTTTTTGCTGGTATGTGTTTGATAAGATTTTCTGGGTAGCATGGTAGATTGTTGCTAGTGTTGCTAGAAGCTTGGTGAGATGTTGATATGTTATCAATATGGTGTTTCTAAGGCCGCATGTTTAGCATTTTTTTTTTTTTTTTGTTATTCTAAATGGGAGTGCAACATTTTTCAAAACGCCAGGAGCATGCTGAGCATCTTTTTCACAATCAATCCAATCTAATCCTACCGTAAAACAGTCTGTGATTTGGCTTTTCTCATCATCTCTATACTATATCTACACACCATTCTTGAGATCTACTTTCTATTGTTAGAACTGTTTTCAAATGACATTGGAGAAATTTGCACCATCATCATGATGAGATCAGAATCTGGATGTCCAGTTGCTTTAGCATAGCAACATGTAATGCCATGCTATTTGAATCTGAAGAATCTGTGATTTGCTCATTTTCTTTAACTTCTATTTAACTGACAAAAGTACAAAAAATATTTTTTCACTGATCAAAATAAATGTATTTTGTAAATATGAACAAAAAACTGGAGCATGGCTTATTGACTCAAACAAAGCTGGATCAAGATTCATCACTTTGTGCCAAATTTCATGAGAGAAATGTCAAAAAAAAAAAAAAAAACATTCACTAAATACCATACATAATATTGTGACAAGATTCAGGGAATCCAGATAAATATCAGTACATGTAGGGCAAGGCAGGTAACTTCAGCTGAATGTGCATGACCTTTGAGCCCTCAGATGGCACTGCATAAGAAACTTTCATGCTGTGGTGTTAAATATAGCCACATGGGCTCAGAAGCACTTTGGAAAACTGCTGTCACTTAACACAACCTACTGCTGCATCAATAACGGCAACTTGAATTTCTGTTACTCTAGGAGAAAGCTATACATCAGTTCTATGTAGTGATTTTGTGGGGTTTTCTGATAGTCAGTTCAGATAGTTAAAAAGACAGTGGAAATGTGTGCTGTGGTCAGATGAATCCACATTTCAACTTGTTTCTGGGAAAAATGCACGTTAAATACTTTCATCAGCAACAGAAGCAAAAGCAAATCACTGTCATGGTATTCAGCAGAGAAAACGACATGGGAGACTGGCATACTGTATGTGTGAAGATAGCACTGAGATGGAGGAAAATATTGGAATCGTACAGAAACATACAGTATTTTACCATCATGATGAAGTCTTTCATGGGAAGTTCAAAGTCAGGTCTCATTCCGTGTGGTTTCGTAGACACAAAGATGATTTGCTCGACCTGCCCACCTGCAGTCCAGATCTGTCTCCTACTGAAAATATATGACCAGTCATGAAAAGAACAATACTTATTTTTTGTTTGTAAAACTTAAACTATTACTATCTTCAATTCCCAAACCATTAAACATTGTAATTAAAAGGACAGTTGATGTCACACAGTGTTAAACATGCCTCTGGCCCAACTTTTTTGGAGTGTTTTGCAGCCATCAAAATCAAAATGTGTTTGTATTCACAAAAAACAAATTAAGTTTATCAGTGAAAACATTGGATTTTTTTTTTTTTGTACTTTAGTCATTTTTATGGCATTTTAAAAAACGTTCCTACTTTTCTAGACCTGTGGTTGTATATGTAATGTACTATAGGTTATTAATGTTTGGTGAAGCTACAAACCAAAATGCGGCCCACAACTTTTTACATGGACTTAGTATTGTTTGGTCTCTGTAACTTTTACTTGTTGTATTCTGCTAGTTGAGACATTTTTGAGGCCTAGTTGAGATCTGCTATGTATGGTGCTTAACAGATCACATTTTCAAGTAAATTCACATTTTTATTTTCAATTTAGGTATATTTTCAGCCCATATTTTTTGTCAAAGAGATCAGGAAAGTAAAATGTATCAAGAAGTTGTAAATGGTAAATGTGTTTCAATGCACTTTCTAGGTAATTACTTTGGTATAAGGTTTTTGCTAAGGTGTTCCAGGTGTTTTTGTTTGCTAGGGTTGCCATGACGTTGCCTGATGGCTGCTAGGGTGCTGCTGTTGTGTTCATTTGTGATTAATATGGTGTTTCTAGGAGGCTACTGTTTTTGATTTGTCTAGATGGTTATTATGGTGTTACTAGGTGGTTACTATTACGGTGACCTAGAGAGTTCAACAAGCTGCAACTGAAGAAAAACATGCAAATAGAAAAATCACCAATAAAACCAGCTAAAAATCTTCATAATTTTGACAACACATGTTGCATTTATGTATTTGGTTGCAAGTATTGTGAGTATTTGCATCCTTTTTCTGTATTAGGTGTAGCAACTCGTCTAATATCAAAGACAAAAATGAAACACAAAAAAAAAATAAGGGGGGAATCACATCCAAATATAATTGCCAACCACCAGCTCAAAATGAATATATATCAAAACAATATATCACAACACCATAAAGCAATAATAGCTTACAATCACCCAAAACCTGGTCCAATGAGACCTTCAACAGTAGTTCAGTCCATACAAGGTAAACACAAAACCATAAAAGGATAATATGGATGATATGTGTGTAATGGAAATAATGAACCTGCCATCCAGCGATGATCAGTCCAATTGATAGTGCACAAAAGTTCAGTTCAAAATTATACCAGTTGCGACCACAGTCCCATCACCGAAAAAAACCCACTCAGCCAAAACTTGTAGTCCTCTGGGCCAGGTTGGAACAAAAAAAATATATAATCCACCAAAGAAATCCGTTCGAAGAAGATTTGATGCAGGGGTTAAGCCCGTATTGAACACAAGGATTCCGGGTAACACCAAACAACACAATTGAGGAAATATGGCCTACATTGAGTATTGCAAACGCACTGTTCCTCAAATAGTAGCCAAAAGAGGCATAACCCTTGAGCCTTAACTCAAAACCCCTCTTTAGTAGAAAGAGTGAGTCCTCTCCAAGAAAAGCCACCACATGGCCTCCCTAGCTAGATCACTCCTTCTTCCTTATATGGGTACTCTAACCCCCTTACCTGAGGGCGTTGCCCCCTGGTGACCAGGAAGATAATTACAAAACAGCTATAAACAGCCAGTAATAGTGAACACACTCTGAAACTGTTACATACCCCTCCCTTCTGAAAAAGGCTAGACAGCCCCAAAAAAGGGTTTTAACTTCTCTACATGATAGATCTCGACATTATTTGGCTCCTGGACCATTTTTACTCGATAATTGACTTTATTAAGTTTTGACATAACTTTAGCAGGTCCTTGCCACTTGGGAGCCAGCTTTGCCATATAAGCATCACTTGCTCGAGACAGCGGGTGAGTTTGTACCCATACTAAGTCTCCTTCTTCATATTGGACTAATCTCCTTCTGAGATCATAATACTTGGCTTGTCTCATCTGGGCTCTACTCACATTGTCTTTGACACACTCCAATAAGGCCTTCTGTCTCTCAATGACGTTATAAGCGGCTTGGTCAGGGTCTGGAGACTTGTGGACCAGACGCTCAAAGGGACCTTTCAGTTTTCTGCCAATTGCAATTTCAGCAGGTGTGTGGTCAGTGCTCTCCTGCCATGCCGAATTTAGTGCATACCGAAATTCAGGGAGCCATCTATCCCATTGGCGATGGTTCTCTTGCACATAGGAGGCTAACATGGTCTTAAGGGTACGGTTAATTCGCTCCGTCAAATTAGTCTGAGGATGGTAAGCCGTTGTGAGTTTCTGGACCACACCCCACTGCTTGCAGGTGTCTTGAAGCAGTTGAGATGTAAATTGAGGTCCTCGATCTGAGACTAGATATGCTGGGGTACCCCACCTGGTAAAGATTTCCTTCGTCAGGACATTTGAAATCAAGGGTGTTTTTGCAGATCTTAAAGGAAATAATTCCACCCACTTGCTGCAATAATCCACAATCACCAGCAGGTATTCATTCAGGCGAGTACTTTTGGGAAAAGGCCCCATTAGGTCAATCCCTAACATAAAGCCTGGTTCAACAATGGGAGTTGATTGAAGTCGGCCTGCAAGTTTGGTGATCCGTGGCTTATACTGCTGGCACGTCTGACACTCTTTACAGGTCTTCCAGACATCCTTCCGAATCTCTGGCCAATAGGCCACCTCCAGCAATCTGCGCAAGGTTTTCATGCGTCCCAGATGTCCGGACAAGGGGTTTGCATGGACGAATTGAAGACACTGCTCTCTGTATTGTGTAGGAATGATCACTTGGAAAACTTGACCTCCATCTTTGTTGACGGTACACCTAAATAAGTAGTCATTTTGAATGACATAACGAATTCGATTTGGATTTGCAACATCAATTTTGGCTTCATCCCAGAGATGCTGAAGAGAAACATCCTCTTTCTGCCCACGCTCGATGTCCTCCCAGTTCAAAGGTAAGTTACATGGAGCACTGACCGCCTGAGAGAGAGCAATTGTCCCAGGGATTTCTTCTTCCATTCCTCGTGACAGCGTGTCAGGGATAACATTGCACTGCCCTCTACGGTACTTTACCGTAAAATCGAAGCTTTGGAGCCGAATGGCCCATCTTGTTAACCGAGACGTGGGTCTTGGATGATTAAAAACCCATGTGAGTGCAGAATGGTCTGTAAGCACATCAAAGTGTCTTCCTTCGAGGTACTCTCGCCATTTCTCCACAGCCCATACCACAGCGAGACACTCTTTCTCAGCTGTGGAGTATGACTTCTCAGCACTCTGCAGCAGCTTGGAAGCATACGCTACTACATTTTCCCCTTGATCCGTTTCTTGTGTTAATACTGCCCCCAAACCAACGTTACTGGCATCTGTTTGCACTCTGAAGGGCCGACTGAAATCTGGAGGTCTAAGTATAGGAGCTTTCTGCAGAGCTTCCTTTAGCCACTCAAATGATTGTTGGCACTCCTGAGTCCATACCCACAAGACATCCTTCTTTTTCAGGGCATGAAGAGGTGCTGCACGCTCTGAAAAGTTAGGTATGAAGCGATGATACCAACCCGCCAAGCCAAGGAACCGCTGGACTTCCTTCACATTCTTGGGAATTGGGAAATTATGGACAGCTTCAACCTTAGAGGGTTCAGTCTTGACTCCTCCTTCTGAGATGACATGACCAAGGAACGAAAGGGACTTTCTTATTAGGTTGCATTTTTTCAAGTTCAAAGTCAAACCCGAAGCTTCCAGCTTTGTGAACAGCTGTCTTAAATGCCCAAAGTGCTCCTGAACATTAGCCGAGTACACAACAATATCGTCTATATAGACAAAACAACATCTACCGATGAGCTCTTGTAAGATGGTATTCATTAATCGCTGGAAAGTCGAAGCAGCATTTTTCAAACCAAAAGGAAGACGAATGAACTCATATTGTGCAGATTTGGTGACAAAAGCAGTTTTGGGAATGCTATCTTCCTCCATACAGACCTGCCAATAACCACTCTTCAGATCTAAAGTGCTGAAAACCGAGGCTCCATACAAAGAGACGAGAATGTCCTGCACCTGAGGCATAGGAAAACCATCTAGTGGAGTTTTTGCATTTAAGGACCTGTAGTCTATGCAAAAGCGCAAACTACCATCCTTTTTTGGCACCAATACAATAGGTGCAGCCCACGGGGAAGTGGATGGACGAATAATTCCCTTTTCCAGCATCTTCGACACCTCATCCTCAATCAATTTTTGCTTATGAATTGGGGTAGGGTATGCCCGTTTCCTCACTGGAATTTCATCCCTGGTGTTGATGCGATGCCTGATGGTGGAGGTTCTTCCCAGTGAATCAGTACACACTGTAGGCCAATCAAAGAGAAAGCTTTCTAATCGATGTCTCTGGGAAGGTAAGGCATCTGCTGAATTCACAAGATCTTTAATGAGAGTTCTGGTGGCCTCATTGATTTGAACAGCAGGTAGTGCTAAATGTAATCTAGTTGCCGTTGAAAAGAAGTCAGTATTATGTGAAGATGAAGAGATGGTAAACTGATGCACCTTATCTTCTTCGGGCGAAGAATATGTTGCGCCATGGAAGTCCAGGGCCATGCCAGAGACATTCAAGAAATCAAGGCCTACTATCAAGGGAAAAGTCAAATCACGATCTCTCATGATGTAAGCGTTAAAAGGATAAACATGGTCATGCAATGTGCATTCTAATGTTACCTTTCCCAAGGCATGCTGAAGGTGTCCATTGGCAAGGGAAAACGTCTGCCCTCTAGCAGACTGCCAAGCCTCCTCCCTTTCCTTGATACGATGCCAAAGGGATTCTTGTACCAACGAGTAAGTGCTGCCTGTATCTATTAAAGCTTCAAAGGAATAACCACGAATAACTAGAGGTAATGTCAGAGGAGTTACAGAACGCTCACAAGTTCCATCCAAGAGAGCAATAGGTTGACTATCATGCTGACCTCGACCAGCTCTTCCAACCACAGCAGGTTTTCGTGATTGCTCAGCCTGTCTCTGTCTCCAATATGCTCTCTCCTCATTGAGGTCTCTCTCCACCAATGTTCCCACTCTAACCATCTCGTCCACTGTGGATACGGTACCCCTTAGTACGCTAGCAATACGAGGATTGCAGTTTCGGAGAGTGGCTTGTAGAATTTCTCTTTCAGACATAGAAGGCTTCAGTCTTAAGCACAGCGCTCTGTACTGATAAACAAAAGTGCGTATACTTTCTCCTATTTCCTGTTTTCGCTCCCTGATTTTTCTTTGAGCTTCGACTTCGTGGTCATCAGGTAAGAACGATCGCAAGAAGAGGGTCTTAAATTGAGCCCAAGTTTTTACCCGGGTTCTCTCAGCAATCCACCAGTCTTTTGCTGTGTGGATAAGTACTGACGGAAGCATGGATAATATTCTTGTTTAGTTCCATCAAGTATGGTTTCAGCCAACTTCTTGTGCGACCTTTCTAGGGCACTGACTTGAGATTCCAAATGGTACACCTGGTCACGCTGGGTTTTACATCCATCAAGTACCTGTGTTTCAAAGTCCTTAATGCGACACTTGATATCATTCTCCAACCCCATCACTTTTTGTTCAACTTGGCTTACCCTTGAGGCAATCACCATAGATATCAGACTCTCATCCTCCTCTATTGGTGGTGGCGGCGGCAGCACAGTTAGCTCTTCTCCCTCTTCACCCTCCAATACAGGATCCAAATAGAGACTACTGAGCGACTGTATGATATCTTGCAGGGGTTCACGACGCAAAGTGAAAGCATCTGAACCATAATCTGGCTCTAATGGGCCCTCACCCCCTGTCTCGGCAGGATCAGCATCCATTTTGGGAGGTTATGAGTAAACTACTATATATAAAAAAAAATACACATGGGTATTAAAGCAACATGAATGACTGAAAAATACAAGATATTATTGCTCAACTATAAACGGTTAAGTATATAAAAAAATACCATTGTTCGTACAACACCCAGTACACACAAACAAATAAATCAAGATTATTTCAAATGAACTGGTTGCCTTTGGAAGGTCCCTGTTCGGGTGCCAATTTGTGTAGCAACTCGTCTAATATCAAAGACAAAAATGAAACACAAAAAAAAAAATAAGGGGGGAATCACATCCAAATATAATTGCCAACCACCAGCTCAAAATGAATATATATCAAAACAATATATCACAACACCATAAAGCAATAATAGCTTACAATCACCCAAAACCTGGTCCAATGAGACCTTCAACAGTAGTTCAGTCCATACAAGGTAAACACAAAACCATAAAAGGATAATATGGATGATATGTGTGTAATGGAAATAATGAACCTGCCATCCAGCGATGATCAGTCCAATTGATAGTGCACAAAAGTTCAGTTCAAAATTATACCAGTTGCGACCACAGTCCCATCACCGAAAAAAACCCACTCAGCCAAAACTTGTAGTCCTCTGGGCCAGGTTGGAACAAAAAAAATATATAATCCACCAAAGAAATCCGTTCGAAGAAGATTTGATGCAGGGGTTAAGCCCGTATTGAACACAAGGATTCCGGGTAACACCAAACAACACAATTGAGGAAATATGGCCTACATTGAGTATTGCAAACGCACTGTTCCTCAAATAGTAGCCAAAAGAGGCATAACCCTTGAGCCTTAACTCAAAACCCCTCTTTAGTAGAAAGAGTGAGTCCTCTCCAAGAAAAGCCACCACATGGCCTCCCTAGCTAGATCACTCCTTCTTCCTTATATGGGTACTCTAACCCCCTTACCTGAGGGCGTTGCCCCCTGGTGACCAGGAAGATAATTACAAAACAGCTATAAACAGCCAGTAATAGTGAACACACTCTGAAACTGTTACATAGGTTGCATTGTGAGTATTTGCATCGTGTTTCTGTATTTGGTGGCATTGTGAGTATTTGCAGCATGTTTCTGTATTTGGTTGCATTATGTGTAGTTCCAGTGTGTTTCTGTATTTGGTTGCATTATGTGTAGTTCCAGTGTGTTTCTGTATTTGGTTGTATGGTGTTGGTATTGTTGCATATGAAAGATTAAGAACCCTTTAAAAGGCTACATTTTTTATTTATTTAGTTCTACTATATTTCAGGGAAGTCGTGGCCTAATGGTTAGAGATTCTGACTCTTATCCCAAAGGTTGCAAGTCTGAGTCTCGGGCTGGCAGGAATTGTAGGTGTAGAATGTATAGGACTCTCTCCACCCTCAATACCACAACTGAGGTGCCTTTGAGCAAGGCACCGAATCCCCAACTGCTCCCTGGGCACCGCAGCATAAATGGCTGCCCAATGCTCTGGGTGTGTGTGCACTTTGGATGAGTTAAATGCAGTTAAATATTTTTTTTGGCCTTTTTGCCTTTTTAATATTAATTAAAAAAAAATTGAGTGTTTGTTTGCACTCTGAAGGGCCGACTGAAATCTGGAGGTCTAAGTATAGGAGCTTTCTGCAGAGCTTCCTTTAGCCACTCAAATGATTGTTGGCACTCCTGAGTCCATACCCACAAGACATCCTTCTTTTTCAGGGCATGAAGAGGTGCTGCACGCTCTGAAAAGTTAGGTATGAAGCGATGATACCAACCCGCCAAGCCAAGGAACCGCTGGACTTCCTTCACATTCTTGGGAATTGGGAAATTATGGACAGCTTCAACCTTAGAGGGTTCAGTCTTGACTCCTCCTTCTGAGATGACATGACCAAGGAACGAAAGGGACTTTCTTATTAGGTTGCATTTTTTCAAGTTCAAAGTCAAACCCGAAGCTTCCAGCTTTGTGAACAGCTGTCTTAAATGCCCAAAGTGCTCCTGAACATTAGCCGAGTACACAACAATATCGTCTATATAGACAAAACAACATCTACCGATGAGCTCTTGTAAGATGGTATTCATTAATCGCTGGAAAGTCGAAGCAGCATTTTTCAAACCAAAAGGAAGACGAATGAACTCATATTGTGCAGATTTGGTGACAAAAGCAGTTTTGGGAATGCTATCTTCCTCCATACAGACCTGCCAATAACCACTCTTCAGATCTAAAGTGCTGAAAACCGAGGCTCCATACAAAGAGACGAGAATGTCCTGCACCTGAGGCATAGGAAAACCATCTAGTGGAGTTTTTGCATTTAAGGACCTGTAGTCTATGCAAAAGCGCAAACTACCATCCTTTTTTGGCACCAATACAATAGGTGCAGCCCACGGGGAAGTGGATGGACGAATAATTCCCTTTTCCAGCATCTTCGACACCTCATCCTCAATCAATTTTTGCTTATGAATTGGGGTAGGGTATGCCCGTTTCCTCACTGGAATTTCATCCCTGGTGTTGATGCGATGCCTGATGGTGGAGGTTCTTCCCAGTGAATCAGTACACACTGTAGGCCAATCAAAGAGAAAGCTTTCTAATCGATGTCTCTGGGAAGGTAAGGCATCTGCTGAATTCACAAGATCTTTAATGAGAGTTCTGGTGGCCTCATTGATTTGAACAGCAGGTAGTGCTAAATGTAATCTAGTTGCCGTTGAAAAGAAGTCAGTATTATGTGAAGATGAAGAGATGGTAAACTGATGCACCTTATCTTCTTCGGGCGAAGAATATGTTGCGCCATGGAAGTCCAGGGCCATGCCAGAGACATTCAAGAAATCAAGGCCTACTATCAAGGGAAAAGTCAAATCACGATCTCTCATGATGTAAGCGTTAAAAGGATAAACATGGTCATGCAATGTGCATTCTAATGTTACCTTTCCCAAGGCATGCTGAAGGTGTCCATTGGCAAGGGAAAACGTCTGCCCTCTAGCAGACTGCCAAGCCTCCTCCCTTTCCTTGATACGATGCCAAAGGGATTCTTGTACCAACGAGTAAGTGCTGCCTGTATCTATTAAAGCTTCAAAGGAATAACCACGAATAACTAGAGGTAATGTCAGAGGAGTTACAGAACGCTCACAAGTTCCATCCAAGAGAGCAATAGGTTGACTATCATGCTGACCTCGACCAGCTCTTCCAACCACAGCAGGTTTTCGTGATTGCTCAGCCTGTCTCTGTCTCCAATATGCTCTCTCCTCATTGAGGTCTCTCTCCACCAATGTTCCCACTCTAACCATCTCGTCCACTGTGGATACGGTACCCCTTAGTACGCTAGCAATACGAGGATTGCAGTTTCGGAGAGTGGCTTGTAGAATTTCTCTTTCAGACATAGAAGGCTTCAGTCTTAAGCACAGCGCTCTGTACTGATAAACAAAAGTGCGTATACTTTCTCCTATTTCCTGTTTTCGCTCCCTGATTTTTCTTTCAGCTTCGACTTCGTGGTCATCAGGTAAGAACGATCGCAAGAAGAGGGTCTTAAATTGAGCCCAAGTTTTTACCCGGGTTCTCTCAGCAATCCACCAGTCTTTTGCTGTGTGGATAAGTACTGACGGAAGCATGGATAATATCTCTGTACTACTTAGAGGGTGAATAGCCAGATATTCATCACACTTCTCTAGGTAGGCTATCGGATCTTCTCCTTCCTGACTGCTGAACTTTGGAAATTCAATTTTGATGGGAGCACTAAAGTGAATTGATCGCTGCCCAGTGTCAAAAGGTGAGGCTGAAGTTAAAGTGGGAGTGGACATGGCATATGGAATGGGGAGTACCTTAGCCTTTAACTGTTCATCTCTTCGTCTAAGGCAGTCCATGACAGCATTTCCCAGCGATTGCATATTCTGCTCAAGGAGCAGTTTCACTCTCTGACATTCTTGTTTAGTTCCATCAAGTATGGTTTCAGCCAACTTCTTGTGCGACCTTTCTAGGGCACTGACTTGAGATTCCAAATGGTACACCTGGTCACGCTGGGTTTTACATCCATCAAGTACCTGTGTTTCAAAGTCCTTAATGCGACACTTGATATCATTCTCCAACCCCATCACTTTTTGTTCAACTTGGCTTACCCTTGAGGCAATCACCATAGATATCAGACTCTCATCCTCCTCTATTGGTGGTGGCGGCGGCAGCACAGTTAGCTCTTCTCCCTCTTCACCCTCCAATACAGGATCCAAATAGAGACTACTGAGCGACTGTATGATATCTTGCAGGGGTTCACGACGCAAAGTGAAAGCATCTGAACCATAATCTGGCTCTAATGGGCCCTCACCCCCTGTCTCCGCAGGATCAGCATCCATTTTGGGAGGTTATGAGTAAACTACTATATATAAAAAAAAATACACATGGGTATTAAAGCAACATGAATGACTGAAAAATACAAGATATTATTGCTCAACTATAAACGGTTAAGTATATAAAAAAATACCATTGTTCGTACAACACCCAGTACACACAAACAAATAAATCAAGATTATTTCAAATGAACTGGTTGCCTTTGGAAGGTCCCTGTTCGGGTGCCATTTTGTGTAGCAACTCGTCTAATATCAAAGACAAAAATGAAACACAAAAAAAAAATAAGGGGGGAATCACATCCAAATATAATTGCCAACCACCAGCTCAAAATGAATATATATCAAAACAATATATCACAACACCATAAAGCAATAATAGCTTACAATCACCCAAAACCTGGTCCAATGAGACCTTCAACAGTAGTTCAGTCCATACAAGGTAAACACAAAACCATAAAAGGATAATATGGATGATATGTGTGTAATGGAAATAATGAACCTGCCATCCAGCGATGATCAGTCCAATTGATAGTGCACAAAAGTTCAGTTCAAAATTATACCAGTTGCGACCACAGTCCCATCACCGAAAAAAACCCACTCAGCCAAAACTTGTAGTCCTCTGGGCCAGGTTGGAACAAAAAAAATATATAATCCACCAAAGAAATCCGTTCGAAGAAGATTTGATGCAGGGGTTAAGCCCGTATTGAACACAAGGATTCCGGGTAACACCAAACAACACAATTGAGGAAATATGGCCTACATTGAGTATTGCAAACGCACTGTTCCTCAAATAGTAGCCAAAAGAGGCATAACCCTTGAGCCTTAACTCAAAACCCCTCTTTAGTAGAAAGAGTGAGTCCTCTCCAAGAAAAGCCACCACATGGCCTCCCTAGCTAGATCACTCCTTCTTCCTTATATGGGTACTCTAACCCCCTTACCTGAGGGCGTTGCCCCCTGGTGACCAGGAAGATAATTACAAAACAGCTATAAACAGCCAGTAATAGTGAACACACTCTGAAACTGTTACATAGGTTGCATTGTGAGTATTTGCATCGTGTTTCTGTATTTGGTGGCATTGTGAGTATTTGCAGCATGTTTCTGTATTTGGTTGCATTATGTGTAGTTCCAGTGTGTTTCTGTATTTGGTTGCATTATGTGTAGTTCCAGTGTGTTTCTGTATTTGGTTGTATGGTGTTGGTATTGTTGCATATGAAAGATTAAGAACCCTTTAAAAGGCTACATTTTTTATTTATTTAGTTCTACTATATTTCAGGGAAGTCGTGGCCTAATGGTTAGAGATTCTGACTCTTATCCCAAAGGTTGCAAGTCTGAGTCTCGGGCTGGCAGGAATTGTAGGTGTAGAATGTATAGGACTCTCTCCACCCTCAATACCACAACTGAGGTGCCTTTGAGCAAGGCACCGAATCCCCAACTGCTCCCTGGGCACCGCAGCATAAATGGCTGCCCAATGCTCTGGGTGTGTGTGCACTTTGGATGAGTTAAATGCAGTTAAATATTTTTTTTGGCCTTTTTGCCTTTTTAATATTAATTTAAAAAAAATTGAGTGTCTGTTTACACTAAGTGCAAATAGCCCGCCTTGTTGGAAGAGGCTATTTACACTTACTCTGCCCACCAATGTGTAATTGGGCTAGACGACACTATAAAAGATGGCTATCAATTGATTTCTCCAGTGGTGCAGATGGTAAAGCACATATTGTACCACTGTCTTTTTGATGCAGTCCACCTGGATTTGAGCCTACCTTTTGGGGAAGTCGTAGCCTAATGGATATTCTAGGATTTGGGGGGGGGGGGGGGGTGAATATCCAGTGTTCTCTCCACCTTCAATTCCTTGACTGAGGAGAGACCCTTGAGCAAGGCACCACACCTTCAACTGCTCCCCGGGTACCATGTGTTCACGGTGTGTGTGTGTGTGTGTGTGTGTGTGTGTGTGTGTGTGCATGTTTGTTCATTATTCACTTATTCATTTATTGTCACAATAAGTTGGCATCCATTTAATAATTTGAATTAAAATTATAATTTACACTCTCTCTATCCTTATTTATGCTTTTTGCAAATAGCCGCTGCCAAAAAGTAAAGTATGGAACCAGATTTGATTCAAGCCATACTCAAACTCACGTTGCCTGGCTACACATCACCGAATGTGTCAAGTGGGAGACTGTTTACTACCCATCAAGGCACAACTTTATCTGCAACTTTCTGTGCAGTTTAATTCTTGCATGTGCTAAAGGCTTATAGCTTGCTATATTCAAATGTGAAAGGTTTTTATTTATGTCTGGGACAAGGAGATGCCCCCCCAGTCAATTATATTACATTTTTTAGGCCTCTACTATTTGTCCTGTTATGAGGATTATTAGCTTCACCATTTTTTGACCCATAAATATACCAAGCTGAGTAAATCCTTTAGGACGACAAGTATGAAGCATCTATTAATCACTTTCTCAGGAGTTGCCACTCATACCCGCTGCTCTCTGCTGAAGCCAATTTGTGCCTGTGTATATTGTATCGATCTCTTCTGCCTGTGGGTCATATTCAATCACAAAGAGTTTTAGCGTTTGAATCAAGTTCTCTGAGTCTGGGGGTCATCAGTGGGTTTGAGCTCAAAGGGCAGATAAAACAGATGCAACAGTCATTCCTTGATGGAAACCTTTTCCCAAACACCAAAGAGACCGGTTGTTGTTCACATGGTTCACAAGATATAAACATGTTGAGTCCTTTGTGGTCTATTGTCCACAAATACTGTCAGATTCTGAAATCATCCATTTTAGCTTTAAATGTCACATTTTGGGATATTTAATTTATTGTTTTTTTATCACCAACTTACTGTCAACACAAATAACCCAAGAACTATAATATGCATAGACAGTATTCTGGGTTACTGTGGTGTTGTGGTTTCTAAGGGGTTTCAGTCATGTTGCTATGGTGTTACTACAGTAGGTGGTTGTCTTGTTCCAGTGTGGTTGCTTTGGTGTTCTGGTAACTGTGGTGTTGTTAGGGTGTAGTGGTTTCTAGGGTGTTTCAGTCATGTTGTTATGGTGTTACTACAGTAGGTGGTTGCCTTGTTCCAGTGTGGTTGCTTTGGTGTTCTGGTTACCGTGGTGTTGTTAGTGTGTAGTGGTTAAGGTGTTGCTAGTTTATTATTAAGGTTTAGCAGGGCAATTTTAGGGTGTTGCTAGACAGTTGCTACTGTGTCAGTGGTTTCTGACAGTGTTTCTAGCTTGTTCTGGGTGGTTTCTTGTGTGTTGACAGGTTAAGAGGATGTTACTAAGTGGTTGTTAGGATTTTGCTAGATGGTCGCTTGGTTGTTCTGGGTGGTTTCTATGGTGTTACTAGAGTGTTGTAGCACAATTACTATGGTGTTGCTAGATGATTTCTGTGGTGTTGCTAAGTGGAAACTAGATTTTTTAGATGGTTGCTAGCTTGTTATGGTGTTGCTACATTGTTGCAAGGGTATTGCTACAATGTTAACATGGTGTTGCTAGGTGGTTTCTGGGGTGCTCTGGCTGATTTATATTGTGTTGCTAGGGAGTTGCTAGACGGTTACTATGCTGTTTCTAGCTTGTTCTGGTTTCTATGGTGCCATTAGATGGTTGGTTTCCATGATATTGCTACGTGTCTGCTAGGTGTTTTCTATGGTGTTGTTAGGTGATTACTGTGGCTAGTGCTACTGTGGTGTTACTAGTTGGTTGTGAGTGTTGCCTAATGGTTTGCTGTCTCCTTCTCTGTGTTGGTAGGGAGTTGCAAGGCAAGTATTATTATGATGCTAGGTGGATACTTGCATGATACTAGGTTATACTAGAGGGTTTTCCAGGGTGTTGCAAGGTGTTATTGTGGTGTTGCTATATGGTTTCCATGGTTATGTTAGGCGGTTACTGTGGAGTTGCTATGTGGTTTATAGCTGTCATGTCTGTGTTTAGTTTAGTTCTTGTTTATTTTTCATGCCTTTTACTTTGGAAATAGACATGTTTCCTTGTTCCATGCCATGTGAGTACCTGTTCCCTTCATGCAATACTGCAAGTTATTTTTTCATTAGTTCTGTCTGTTCATTGGTTGCTTTGGTAATATGACCCTCATAAGCCCTATTCGGACAAGACTAGTTTTCTAAACTACGTTTGAGTTTCGATTCTTACCACCGGACGTCTGCAATTTTAATGTACCAATTCGGACGGGACTAACATCTCCATGTTTATTACAGAGGTGGGATGGTCTGATTTGTGCATCTGGGCATCACAGAGATCACGTGCTCTGGATGCGTGCATTGCATTCATTCAGAATAATTGCCATTAGTATTATTACACAATAAATACTAAATGGCTAGTATAGCAAAACCATGTTAATGTGTGGTTCCTTTAGTTTAACTTGTTTTCCTTTTTTTTTTTTTTTAATGTAGTAGGCTAAACCTACCGTATGTTTAATTTTCATAAAGGTACATATGTAATTAAAACATTATGTAACTGAGTACATAAATTAACGTGATTAATCTTACCTGATGCTGATATTACAATAGCCGGTATTAACAGTTTACGTGATCTTGCTCTTGATTTTATAATTTTTATTATTTTTTTTATTATTTCTTTGCCTGTAAGCAAATATATCAAACATGCGCGCGGTAAGAGCATCTACGGTATTTCACGTTGGCCAAAACACACAAGGAAACGCATTGTGAAATAAAATACCGCTGGCAATCACAGACATTCGCATTCGGATGGGATTAGTTACTCAGAGGATAACTGAGTTTTCTGAAAAACAGTAGCTAATTTGCTCTGGAATTATCACAGAGGTTGTTTGAGAAAAACACAGACGTGGCAGATTCGGACGGGATTAAAATCACCAAGTACGTCTGTGAAACACATATTTCTCTAACGACCCCCTGTAAAACTAGTCCCGTCCGAATAGGGCTTTAGTCTGGAGTTATGGCCCTGTGTTTGCCTTGTATTGTAATATGTCATGCCGTTTACATGTTTCACATGCAATGTTGGGAATTTTACTTTGTAAAAGTAATAGGTTACATGTTACAAGTTACCCTAATTAAAATGCAATAAGTAATGTAACTATATCAATTAATTTATTAAAGTAATTTTAACATTAACATTACATTTGATTACTTTTTGATAATTTTCAAAATTTCTAATGTTTTCAACTGTTCACCATTTAAAACATTTAAACCAAGCAGGATTAACCTTACAGTAGTACTCAGTACTTATTACTGTCAGACTTCTAAAAAAAACACTATAAAAATCATTTTAAATCAAAGCCACCACAAAATCAAGCTTTAGCACCCCTTCTTCCTTTGAGATTGTTCTGAGGTTAAATACAGATTTAAAATCATAAGATATAGTTTAATAGTTATTATACTGTTTTTGAAATCACATATTTGCATAGCTATGACAGGAAACACTGGCATCTAACAATACCTTAAAAAAAGCATATAAATAAACCCAAATAGGAAATAACAGTTACTGAATAAGCATGTGTCCTATTCTATGTCCTAAACTCATGAGACATTGGTGTCTAATATTTTGACACCTTGATGGTCAAAAGCAAAATATCCATCCCCAAGTCTGCATGATATTAGGATGCCTAGATATTGTTTTGGTCCTTCTCTCAAGAAATGTTTATATTTTTATGTTTTGTTTTACTGCCCACCAGATGAAAAACTTATATTAATATCACACTTGCAGTATCACACATCAGTATTATTCATGTACACACAGTAGCACAAACAATGCCAGATGAGTTGCATGCCAAATTATAATTCTTCAGGTTAGGGGATTTGTAAATTATAGCCCTAAGTATGAGCAATAGCAATAGAGAAGTTTGCCTTGGCAATCACTACTAATTATTTCAGGTAACAGCAGGTCTCTCAACCGTAGTAAGTCACTGTTCTCTGGAAGTTCAGCTCAATCATGTGGCAACTCATGGTGAAATTGCTCTCTCTCTTCACAGGTGCTGGACCAGGAACCAATTATCTGGAGATGTGTCTTGGGTCCCAAAATATCATTGTCAGGCTGCCACACGCAAAGAGATAAAAGAGAATGAATGGAGTCAAATCCCAAAGTGACATGACAGACTGCCTTCTTTTTCCAATCTCTTCCGAAAAGGAACCGATGTAAGGCTGCGTACATTTTCACAATATCATATATTTCAAATTTCATGAGACTCCTAATGTACTAACTAACTAAATAAATAAATAAATTGTATCCCTCATTTTTCTTAGCAAAAAAGCATAATTACAGCAATCCAATACTGTGGGAATACAATATGTACTACTTTAAAGGGAATAGCTACAATAACATTATATGCTGGCATGAGACTAGTGTGAAAGAATCACTCGCTGGTCTTGTCTTTCTAACAGGGTTCTAGTTATTTTTGACCAAAACATTTGTATGACTTTTCTATGACCTTTCCAGTTATTTGTCAGAACTTGATAAGGTTTTTGTCCCACTTTATATTATTTGGCCTTAACTACCATGTACTTACATTTAAACTAATAATTTGGTACAATGGACTTACTATGTAAATACATGTTTTTAAATCATACTTATATTTTAAAAATGACTGCATGTAATTACATCTGTAATTAATTTCTGTAATTACATTTTTAATAACACTATTGAACCTTCTTTTATACCTTAACCCACCCTTAAACCTACCCCCAAACATTAAACGTATCCCACCTCAATAGCAGCAAAAGTGATTTGCAATACAATATGAACACATTAAGTACATTGTACTTATTTTTATGTTAGCACATAGTAGATAAGGCCACCCAATATAAGAATAGTTTTGATTTGTTAAATAATTTTTTGTTTATTTTTTTTTAGATTGACACTTTAACTTAATCCTACAGGATAATTTCTAGTAGATAAAATATTTTCATGCAGAGCAAAACAAAAAGGAAAAAAAAAGTATATTCGCTATAGAAAAATTTAAATAATACATTGTAAAAATCCCGGATATTTCCAGATTTTCCAGTTGTAACTAATCACCACTGTCAGCCAGAAAAATAAAAATAATAATAAAAATAAATAATCCTTTATAATCCATCAACGGCTATGTTTACCATGCTTTACCTACTGTGCTGTGATATTAACTTAAATAAATAAATAAAAATTCAGAAGCAATGAGTCAAAATTACTTTCCAGAATCCAGAACTTTCCTTCAAAACCAGGTCATAAATGAGTCATATGTTGTGAGCTGATAATTCATATTTATTCATTCTGAGGTGATATTACTCTTACAGCATTGCAATGGGAGCAGGTATTTTCACGTCAGAGCCTGACAGCTCGCATTAGTGTCACAAACGTGAAAAAAAAACAAAAAAGGAGGCGCAGGACTGCTTCACAGGCCATTAGAGAAATCAATCGAAGGGCGATCAGCCTTTCCTGACTCCCTCCAGATCTTAAGAACTGACTGATAGGTTTGATGATCTGAGGTCACGTTTGAAAAATCTGTAATAAGCTTTGAAGAAATGTAATTGCATATTGAAACATGGATGCTGTCCCATCATGCTTTGCATCTTTTCTCATGATGGTTATCATGAAGGTAAAGTCTCCAGTGGCAGAAATAAGATGTTAAGACATTGTTTCCAGCGTGATTGTTGTCCTGAGATTGAATTAGAGCTATAAAATAAAATCAATATTGCTCTATCCATTTGAGAAAAGCTATAATGACTTGAAGCCGATTACCCTTAATCATTTTCCAATGTTGAGCGGCTGAAATTTCATTTGAAAAATAACAAGGAATGGGTGCGAATCAGATGAGATATAAAGTAGATTAAACTCTCCCCTTTGACTGTTTATTTATTGGTCATGCTTACCCATCTTAATGGAATTGTGAGTCAATGTGGGTTTACTTGTTGGTTGTGAACAGAATGAATACTGCAGTCTGATGCTGATCAAAATGCTTTTAATCCAAAATAGAAAAATACGACAAGACTGTGCAAATATGTGTGATATGGTGACATCACTGACTGCAGTTTCTCCTCCAGCCCACCAGAGGGAACTATCACCTGGATATTAGAGCTACCTATGTATTTAGTTTGCATTTTGGTTATGGATCTTTTGTATGTTATTTTGGATTTGTTTGCTGATTTATTCTTAAATCAAGACAAAATGACTTTGGACACTGACATGAATATGACGACAAGCTTCCTGGCGCCTTTAAAAAAAAAAAAAAAAAAACCTTTTACCAATTCTTAACAAATACTATTTCTCCAAGCTAAAACTTAAACTTACACAGCGAAATGCGAAACATTTTAGCATGAGCTTACATTTCTGGTATGCCATAATCGCATACATGTGAAAATATGTAAACGGGACAAAAACTGTAGTTTGACCATCTGAAATTATGAATTTTGTCCTTGGCCTAATATATGAATATTCGGTAACACTTTAGAATAGGTAACACCTATTAGCTGCTTATTAGCATGCATATTACTAGAATATTAGCCATGTATTAGTGCTAATTAAGAACATAATAATGCCTTATTCTACTTGACCTTATTCTACATCCCTAATCTTACCCAATACCTAAACCTAACAACTACCTTACTAACTATTAATAAGCAGCAAATTAAGACTTTATTGAGAGAAATGTTGTAGTTAATAGTTAAAAAGTGTTAGGCCTACCTTTTCTAAAGTGTTACCGAATATTCTTTTGGATTTTATTCTCTAACTAGCATATTTAATATGGATTCTAAACCTCCAGCAGCATTTTCATTACAGAGACAATCAATATTTTTGTTTATGTGTTGCAAATTTTTGTTTATGTTTTGCAAATGTGTTGTGTTCAACTTGGGCATAACAACATTATCATGTCATTTTTCATAATAGATACATTTCTTTTGCTGCTATGTAGCACAATTCTTTTTTCCAGTCGATGATGGCAAAAGTAATCGTGAAATTATGAATAATATAATAATTATTATATAATATACAATTCCCTCCCCCCATGAATTGCATTAAACAAAATTCTTGAATGTCTTTTAATGACCTTTTTTAACTTTGGCCAAAAATAGATCTACACTACCTAAAAACCGCTCATTTTAGTATAGCCTCAATGAAATATTTCTATAAAACATTCTTTCTGTCACACTGGCAAGTTAATCACATTTAATATCACTTTAATTTGAATGAAAAACAAATACTTCTTTAATAGTCCTTTTCAGGTTCTTCAGACGGTTAAATTGTTAACATTCTTTAATTTCTCAAGAGCACACTTCAGGATGTCATTATAGCTCTTCTTTGACTGTCCTTGGCACTTTCTCACTTCCTTTTGTCGCCTGAAAGCTTTTCACCACCACAGACCGCCCTTCACCTCCTCTCACAAACCAACACTGATTACCATCAGCCGAGAGCTTTTATCACAGGTTAAAAGTTTCAAGGAACTTTTCCCCAGTCTGTCTGACGATGACTGCACTCATGGAGCTTTTATTACCCCAGTGTTATTCTGGGCCTGCTTTCACGGGCTTGCTGACAATGTTATTGTCCTGACACCTGATAGATCAAAACAAGTCCAGGGCGGAGAGTGGCGGGCTTCAGTGAAAGCTCAGCCTTTTAACCTGTACACAATAAAGCAAGGCGTCTCGACTCAGAGCGCCTCTGCGGAGTCCACATGGAGTGATTTGCTCAGTCGTCCGTCACTGTCACTCTGCTCTGCTGCGGCGGCATCACTGTTTGTGCTCGTAAATACCTCAATCACAACAGACCCTGTCCTCGAGAACCATTCCTCACTTTCCTTCTCATTTTCTTTCCCCGTTCTTGTCGCTCTCTTCTTTTCTCAAATTATCATGCTACACTAAGTAAACTTTCACTGTCATGATCTCATGAATTACTTTTAACCCCTTTCATTGTTTGGAAATATGCTTCTTAAGCTCACTAAGCCAGGATTTATTTGAAATAAAAATATAATTAAACTGTAATAATGTGAAATATTATGTAAATTACTCAATTAACTATTTGAAAATATTTTAGTAATTAAAAAAATAATAATAAAAGTGCTGATTTGCTGCTCAAGAAACATTTCTTATTATTTTCAATGTTTATTATTATTATTTTTTAATTGTATTTATGTATTTATTTAAAAAAAAAATTGGATTGTCTTATGAACAGAAAATTTGGAAGAAACATACACACACACACTACTACTAATCACAAAGTAGAATTTCGGGTGAAATTTCAGAATGCACCTACAATGCACTATAACCTTTACAGGTAAACTTAATTTGACCTTCTCTAAAACTTTTGAATGCACATGTCCAACGGTTAAATGTTTCAGTACTTGTTGCATAACATGCTTTTATTGAAAGCAGTGATTAACCGAAAAAAATTACAAGTGACTCATTCATGAATTGACCACTAAATGTTCTGGTTCAATGACAATTTGTATTTAAACAGTCCTCTTCATCATGCTGTTCACATTCTGACATCATGGGACCAACACAAAACTTAACAATTTATCAACAGCACCTGGCCATTGCAAGGCTTCAAATGAGATGTTCGCAGAAGGAAGTGCCCACTGAGCTTAATGTGTCACAGAGTGTCATCAGCAGGTTGCAACAGAGACACAGAGAGACTGGAAGAGTCACAGAAAGGCATAGAAGTGGATGTCCTTTGTCCACATCCCATACTGATGACCACTTCATTGTGAACAGTGCCCTGTGGAACCAGATTATGAATGCCACTCAACTCCAGGCACGTTTAAGTGAAGTGAGAGACACCCGAGTGTCAGACCATTCAAAACCATTTACTTCAGCATGGTCTGTGTGCTAGATGACCTGCAAGGGTACCTAACCACACCACCAGGCACAGGCGTCATTGTCAGGGAGCATTTGCACTGGACGAGGAACCAGTGTGCCTCAGTGATGTTCTCTGATCGAAGTCAATTCACACTGAGCAGGAATTATGGCCGCCAATGCTGTTGGAGGCATCAAGGAGAATCCTAGCCACTGTTGTCTGGAGTTACAGTCTGGGCAGGTGTGTCTAGTCAATACAGAACTGCCCTGGACCTTCTGAATGGTACTGTGACAAGCAAAAACTACCAGACTAACATCATCAATCCAGTCATTGTGCCTCAACACAGACATGATTTCATCTTCATAGATGACAATGCCCCAGCTCATCGAGGTCGCATCTTCAGGGTACGGCTGCTGGAGGCTGGAGTACTTCAAAATGAGTGGCCTGCACTTCCTCCAGACCTGAATCCCATAGAAAACCTATAGGATCAGCGGAGTCATTGTGTAGAGGGTCATAACCCAGCTCCCCAGAACCTCAAAGACCTAAGTGCATATATACTGTATGTACTGTATTTGTGTGTTTGTTTGTGTGTGTGCGCTTAATGTGAAATAATAAAAAATTTTCAATTAGATAAATTATTACATCAAATAATGATCTAAATCAAATAACATTATAATTTTATCAAACATCATTATTATTGTAGTAATTTCACCCCACCAGGGACATGTAATTGTCTACTTTTTAGTTTGTGTTAATTTAGTTGTAAAGTAGTTTTATTTTTAAATTTCTTAAGATAAAATTATTATCTAATTATAGCTATGAAATATTATATTTGAAAGCCATCATTTATACCTAAATTGATTTTAATGATCTGTCTTTTGTTTATTAATTATAAGTAATAATAACAGAACATGACCACATCTACAACATTTTTTATTTTTTATTTTTTTAAATCTTACATAAAGATTTTAGGTCATAACTACCCTTCAGACTTTATTTTAAGCTCCAATTCTCGTTATTACTGTAACAAACCATTAACTATCACTTTTGCCTCAACAAACTCCTAATTTGCTGCTTATTAATAGTTAGTAAGGTAGTTGTTAACTCAAGGTATTGGGTTGGATTAGCGATGTAGAATATGGTCATGCAGAATACATTCATACATATTAACAGTCATGATAATAAGGAACTAGTTAACAGTGAGAATCGGTTGCTATATTAAAGTGTTTCCAACCCTTTCCATACATTAAATAAACCACATTCGTCCCTTCAGCAACCATAATTCCTTTAACACAAAAGTCAGTCTTCACAGTCTTTGGTGATTTGGGGAATCTGACTGTAACGTTCAAACGGCCTTGTCTCTGCTTTCAGCACCTGTTGTGTCCTTTCACTTATATCTTTCTCGCAAATAAATTCTTACCGTGGGCTTCACAGACTGCAGTTCAGCCATTCGAGACAGACAGAACAGTTCTGTTTTACAGTATCGGCAGCACATTCCCACCCAGCCCACGTGTCTGAGATGAAGCTTTACATCTCTCTAAAGGTCAGAGCTACTGGAGACTGGATCAATGAGTTTGAACCTCCAGCACAGGTCTCAACCTCACAAGTGAAGCTTGAGTCACTTTGGTAGTGATTATGCAGAGCTCTTTGACGACCTCGTTGTTCACGTCTTCACTGCAACAGGAAGAACTACATGTATTGAATAAGAAGTCGATCTGTCTGTTCAGCCAATGGCTCAGCATGCCGCTATTAATTATGGGAGAGTGACCACCAACTCCTGAAATATGAAGAAAAAAAGAGCTATTCTTTGTGCTTTTATAGTTACGAGGACACACACATCTTTTCTACCACATTGTGACATATATTTAAGTCTAACGGGTTGTCAAAAAAGAAAAAAAAACGTAGGGCAAGAACTTGTTTCTGTTCATCGGTTGATGATTGGATTTTGAAATATGGGCATTTCGCTCAGAAATGGGAAGCGAATGAATGTCAGTTTTAAACGACTAAAATATTGGTCCCTTTCAGATGCTCAGCTGTCAGAAACCAGCCTGGTCTTATTGTTTATGTGTACAGTATTTGTACATAACATTCACACATTGGGTAGCACGTACAATATCAATGTACTGGCAACTTTGAAAAAATATACATAATTATTTATTTTCAGGTAAAGAAACTATACAAATCCTTTATATCATTAATATACTGTTTAGGTATATATTTGATCCCTTAACCTTACCACATAACCTAAACATTTCAACAATATAAAAAAATTATACATGAAGAAAAAAAAAATGACAATATTTTTTGTTACAGTATACCATTATCTAGATATTGATGATTCACTAATCCCCTTCATAACTCTAAAATAATTAATTAAAAAACAATAAATAACTTCTCACTATGAACAAACTATTAGCTATGACTTTTGCCTCTAATTTTCTGCTTATTAATAGTTAGTAAGACAATTATTATGTTTAGGTATTGTTAGGATTAAGGGATCTAAAATATGGTCTTGCATAATAAGACATTAATAGGGGCTTTATAAGTACCAGTTTAATGCTGTAAAGCTGCTTTGACTTAACACTTCTTGAGATGGCAAATTTAGCTTTTTAACAAATTAAATAAATGAGCCGACTGCATGAAATAACTGCAACTGAAAATAAGTACTCATTGATTACAAATTCACTGAAATCAACTGTTTAATCGCATGAATTAAATATAGAGTAAATTATTCATACACATTCATTTGTCGTAAAGTTTATATATTTAAATAATTTCCATTTAAGATGATGTCAGTACTTCCCTATTGTATGTTTTATTGAACATTATTGCACATTCTGTAAAAAAATTAAATATAGAACCAAATTTAACGTGGGAAAATGTAGGGAAATGAATAAAATAACACTCAGGTTTAAGATTATAATTCCAACACTTGTAAAAAAAAAAAAAAAAAAAAGATAAAAAAAAAAAACACTATTAAATGTGACATTTAAGTAATGTATTTTGCATGGGGGGGATGTAATCGAAGGTCAGCAGCAAAACATTAGTAAATAACATGAGATAAGATTACAACTTGTATTTTGATCATTTAATATATAATCTAATTTGAACAGTTATGAATAAAGTTCACTGTTTGAAATTCCCTGTGCAAATGTGCCAGGTTAGTGTCACCCAAATGAATCGCTGAACTCAGCTCTTTGACTCACAAATGTTGTTTTTGCTCTTATTAAAAGGAACTATATGAGTTAAATGTAAATGAAAAGCATGGAAACATGTAAAAGATAGAATTCTATTTTAGAATTAAATGCAATATGTAGAATATAGCTTTTACTGAGTGGCACATTTCATTGCTAGATGAAGAAAATTAACATACTCAAGAAAAAAATAAAACAACCTTGTCATATGAAGTTCAATTAGTAAATCTCAGAATAAGTGTGTTTTTGTTCTTTTTGGATTTATTATTGACCTCATAGCATGTCAGGTTATTGTTGTTGGTTTAATACATTTTGTTACCATGGCGATCAGAGTGCTATTGTGCTCACAATAGCAGTGAGTGGATGAGGGTGGAGTGGAATTCAGTTAGCGTGATAGTGTTGGAGTAATTACTCTAATTATATGACCAGCAATGTTGCTGCTGCAAAACAAAGATAATCAGTCCCCTTCTTTTTCAGCTTCATACACAAATCACGAAAAGAATAGCTACTGCACAGCGATACTATCTAATCTCTTGTAAAGAAGTGTGATTATCTTGTTGTATAAGTCTCTTTTTCTGCTCTGAGCACTTTGGAGCTTTTTCTGGAAAATCTTTCTGTGACGGAAAGAGAAATGAGAAAGTGGTGTGTAGGAAGGTGAGGGGCTGTATAGTTTGCATCGACTTCCACTTGCCTCAGGGCTGCATGTTTATTTATTTAATCATTTATTTTAGATGGAAGCACTAGTGCTAGTAGGCTAACAAAATATCACTAATTAAAATGATCATACAAAAGAATATGGCTGAAATTGTTATACTGGTATATTTTAAAAATTTCTTACACATTCTGCAGTAGTGAGGCTTGCAACAAAGTGGTAACTCAATTTAATCTGCTTCAAATTATAGCATGTCAGCATTTGCCACCTTTTGGCATGTACAGTATAGTGCATCAACTTGATCATGTATGCTCTGCATCTAAACATGCATTGACATTACCATTGTTTAGTGAATTTTTGCGAGTGAAATCCATTTAAGATGTCTTGTCAAACCAAAAATGTAAATTAAACCAAAAACGTACTGCTTCTAACCACAGGTAATTCCAACCATACAACTTTGCAATGCGATTGGAACTAGCTATGCTGATAACCTGATAATGACAGAACTTGCAACCATAACTAATTAATGATGATTTTGAGAAACGCCCCCTGTACGGCATTTAAAACTCAAGCAAATTAACACAGAAATGTTGAAGCATTTGAGGTCTGATAATACCATTGCAGACATCAGACTCAACAGTGCTGTACATGTTATTTGCTGTAGTGTTAGTATAGCCAGCATGCACAGATATTCAAAGGTAAAGAGCATCAAGAACAATAATTACTGTCAGTTATTTTCACTCAGAGAAAATTAAAAATAGGCTTTGTTTTCGTCCCTTTAATACTGTATAAGAAGCCCTTTTATATTGCATTGGGTTCATATAAAATTTTCTGTGTGTAATATGCGCGGATGATTATTTGATCTCATTTTGTTTTAAGGTGCTACGAGGTGCAAGATAACACATTTAGCAGATATTCTGCTGAACCTTTGAGAAAATCGTCCATGTTTAATGACCTTCTACAGCTAAATGCAGCTGAATTTAACTTCATAGAAATTAAACATTGGAGTTAAAGATTAGACATACATGATTTCACAGTGTCCACAAGAAACGCTTCATTCAGTCCCTCATCTGTTTCATTTGTATCTGTACTTGACCTGGCAGTGTCTTCAGTCTGTGATTTTTCAGACTAAAGCCCAAGCTGATGATGAGGAGAGCACTTTGGCCGCTCACTCTAGGAAGAGAATTAATATTCAAAAGAACAGATAAAGACAAACGCTTTCTTCTTGATCACAGCACAAAAGCCAGCCAACATCAAATCAAACCATGGGGGGCAATATTATACAGTGATGTGAATGTTGAATACAGTACAGAGCAGCTAAAATAAAACTCTTACTCCTGGATGTGGATGAAAACCCATTTCTGCATGTATGGCAGACTTGATGCTGGTTACCGCTTCATCTGGGTCAATTAAGAATATATTTATTTATATAAATATTCATGGAGAAGTTTATAGTTTCCTAAAAATCTTATGAAATAGCGACCCGGCTCACAGTCAAACACACAGTGTCTTTCTAGATCAGAGCTAAACTGTGAACCTTGGATTTAGTTCATTTCCATTTGAATAACAATGTGAACAGCAGACAGCAAATTGCCAAAGAAAGTATTTTATTGCAACCGTGAAACTGTTTGCATCTAGAGTTGATAACCTGCATTAAATTCATTACTGGCCTATGACAACTGAGAGCGGAGAAATAAATTAAACACATTTCTTTGTATTCCTTTTTGCTGGCCTTTGACAGGTGAGGCAAATAATAGGTATATGGGACATGAGATTTTAAGTGCAATATGTAAGTGTGAAAGTTTTTGGACATTTGAGTGTCACTTTGAAATATATGCATTGGATTTCTGAACAGCTTGATAATTTTTTCATTCAATATGAACATGATTCACTATCAGTGTCACATCCCTGGACTCATTATGTTGTGTTTTCCCTGCACATGTGTTCAGTGTCCTTTTTAATTGGTTATTCTTTGCACCTGTGTTTCCCCAATTAAGTGTGTAAAAGCCCCAGTCCGTTCTGTTAGTGTTTGTCGGTTCTTGGTGTCTGAATGTCTTCCATGTGCTCTATGTTCCCCATTTGGATTATTAAAGACTCTCGTTTCATGAATTCCCTCATCTCCTCATTCCTGGCTTCATTGACTCCTTGAGTAGTGTGACAATCATTTACCAAATTGTTTATTTTATTTTATTATTATTGTTTTTTTTTTTAAGAATACGGAATATGGTTTGTGCATAGGATATTTGTTACATAATGTTACATGGTTTGACATTTTGTTGTTAAGTATGGCTTCAAGGTTGCATTAAATTGTTATCTGCCATCATCAAGTGGCGTTTTATGGCCTGTGTAGGTTGCTGAGGTGTCAAATTTCAGGACCTTGTGAGATACCAGTGTGACTCTACAATTTTCATAGTCATGAAAATAAAGAAAACTCTTTGAATGAGAAGGTGTGTCCAAACTTTTGATCTGTACTGTATATATATTGTGACCTGGTTATTAACACAAAGTAACCTCTGACGCGGTGAATATGTGAGATGTGTGAGAATAAAAAAGCGCAAAAATGACCTGAAACTACTATAGGTAGGCTAAGTTAATCGGTTTCCTGCATGGAAGCAATATTATACAGTATCTGCTGCATCTGACCAATCGGATTCAGGTATTCCAGCGGGTTGTGTAAAAAAAGAAAAAAAAAAAAGAAAAAGAGAGAACAAGATATATTAAAAAGCAAACACAAATGTAACAAATTCTGACATGTTGTTTGTCTGTGCACTTTTTATTAATAGTCAGATTATTCTAAATTAAAAATCACTTAGCCTTTGTTATGAATACAATAGAAATGTGCAATCCCAACTTGTATTGCTTAATCATTCAGTGTATTACCGCCTTTAGCTGCAGCGGAAAAGCCGATTGATTTATTTGATTTCATTTAGAAGAAAATTGAGTTTTAAAACAGTAGAGTGGTGTGTTTTGCATGCAGTCACATGTTGTTCTCTGTAATTAAATTTGGTTCTTCCCTGGCTTGCACTGCACGTCTTATAACACCTTTGCCCAGTCAATATCTGTGTTTGCTTTCTTTAACACATTAAAGTATAATTATCTTTGGTACAAATTGTTATTGCCGTCTAACTACTACAAGCGATGAGACAAAGAAAGCTGAAGTGGAATGGTTGTAACGTCAGAATCACAACAGTGTGTGCATGAGTTTTATATGCAACCGACTCCTATTTATTTTCTCCTAGCACTAAATCACACAGACTTCACCCAATCAGACGTGATAAAGATATTCATGAAACAGTGTGCATGACTGTCACACTGCAGAAAAAAAGCCCAGAAGATCTGTGAAATGAGATCGAGAATAATCAGCATAAGAGCTAGAAGAGTAATGCTTTAAAAGTGTGCCTTAGAATAAACAGACTCTTATTTCTTTTTGTTTTGAAGGTTGAATTGCATTCATGATTGAAGCCTTTGAGACGAAGAAAAAGAAAGGAAAATTATTTATTTACACAGATTAATACACAGATATTAATATTTACATACATTTGTATTTGCATACATAAATAACACATTTGAAATGCACATTTCATCATATATACAAAAAAAACAAAAGTTTAAATGTTACATACAATTACCTATCAATACTAAGATCAAGCTGGGATTTTGAAACTTGAATGTAAAAATTCTGCTTTATACTGGGACCAAATTAGGTCAAAAGGAAAAGCTAATTTATGTTAAATTGTCCATATGCATGCCCAATTCCATGTTTTCCAGAATTTAGTATATATATGTCAAACTAGAAAGCTTTGCTTCACATTACACAGTAAAATGAAAAGCTCCTGCACCACTGTTTATCTTTATAATGCATTGAATTTCTCCTTCACGCCTGAAACACATGATTTACGCATCACTTCCCTTTGAGATAACTGCAAATTAAAACGGCTCAGTTTCATTATCTTTATTGAACTATGTTCCCATTGCAGCTTGACGTCTCCCACATCCACACATACTCCACTGAAGGGGACATCGGGATGGCACAAGCCTGATTAAAGCCAATGTAATTATGTCAGTCTTAAAATACTTTCTTCTATCCCTGCTTAATGTGCAAATACAGCTATAAGCAAAGGATAAGCATTCTATACGTAAAGGTCGTTTTGCTCTGAAAACACATTTTTAAAAACACTCTAAAAGTGCTCTTTTTTTCACTTACTTAAGTGACACCTCAAATAATGAAGCTTGTTGATGAGAGGTGTGCTGTTACTTATAAGAAAAATAAAAAAAAACTAACACTTTATTTTAAGGTGACCTTGCTACACGTTACATGTACTTAGAATTATAATACAAATAAATTATGCATAATTACATGTAAGTAATACTAAGTCATACCATAACTGTTACCATAAGCACATGTAGTAACTTAATATTACTCACTACTTAAATGTATAATTACACTGTAACAAGGACACCTTGGTGGGGGTGTCGGTAGAACTTGAAAAGATATGAAGCCAAACATTTCACAGTTCCTTTTTATGTTTACAAATGCATTGAGTGAACTAATCTTATTAACACATTCTAATTTGAAGAATTGTCTATTTATATTAAACAACTCAAGAAAAGTTCTATTTGTTACCTTTATTTACATGACTTTAACTTACAATGGTGAAATCACAAGTAGGCTTACTTCATATACAACTTTCCTAACTTGACAGTAGACATTGTAAGTGTTTGTTTAAACATATGACTGAATCTAATCTGCAATGAAGTGAAGTATAAATTTAAACTTTTATAAATTATGAATTAATAATATTAGTTTTAATATTAAATGGCAAAACTGAATCAGCAGTTTCTCTTTAATTGTGTATGCAACAAAAGGACAGGCCTTTAATCCATTTAATGTTGTTAAATAGTAAACTTTTTTGGCCTTACCTTAATAATAGTAAATTATACATTATTACAAGCAACTAACCCTAAATCAAACCCTACTTCTAACTCCAAAGTAAGTGCATGTTGATAATTACTCTTACTCGGTACTCAATTGTATAATTACACTCTAACAAGCACATCCTAAAATAAAGTGTAACCAGTAAACAAACAAACAAATAAATAAATAAAATTTAAATGTTGAATTTGAATGGGCTTCAGAATGCGAGTCAAAACAGTTGATAATTTTATCAATATTATGTTATTCAATATTATATTTAAAATTAATATATTTTTAAATGTACTGAATTGCAGTTTCATCATTAGGAATGTGTAATTACAAATATATTTCAGTTCATAATACAACCCGAACTCCGGAAAAGTTGGGACGTTTTTTAAATTTTAATAAAATGAAAACTAAAGGAATTTCAAATCACATGAGCCAATATTTTATTCACAATAGAACATAGATAACGTAGCAGATGTTTAAACTGAGAAATTTTACACTTTTATCCACTTAATTAGCTCATTTAAAATTTAATGCCTGCTACAGGTCTCAAAAAAGTTGGCACGGGGGCAACAAATGGCTAAAAAAGCAAGCAGTTTTGAAAAGATTCAGCTGGGAGAACATCTAGTGATTAATTAAGTTAATTGATATCAGGTCTGTAACATGATTAGCTATAAAAGCTTTGTCTTAGAGAAGCAGAGTCTCTCAGAAGTAAAGATGGGCAGAGGCTCTCCAATCTGTGAAAGACTGCGTAAAAAAAATTGTGGAAAACTTTAAAAACAATGTTCCTCAACGTCAAATTGCAAAGGCTTTGCAAATCTCATCATCTACAGTGCATAACATCATCAAAAGATTCAGAGAAACTGGAGAAATCTCTGTGCGTAAGGGACAAGGCCGGAGACCTTTATTGGATGCCCGTGGTCTTCGGGCTCTCAGACGACACTGCATCACTCATCGGCATGATTGTGTCAATGACATTACTAAATGGGCCCAGGAATACTTTCAGAAACCACTGTCGGTAAACACAATCCGCTGTGCCATCAGCAGATGCCAACTAAAGCTCTATCATGCAAAAAGGAAGCCATATGTGAACATGGTCCAGAAGCGCTGTCGTGTCCTGTGGGCCAAGGCTCATTTAAAATGGACTATTTCAAAGTGGAATAGTGTTTTATGGTCAGACGAGTCCAAATTTGACATTCTTGTTGGAAATCACGGACGCCGTGTCCTCCGGGCTAAAGAGGAGGGAGACCTTCCGGCATGTTATCAGCGTTCAGTTCAAAAGCCAGCATCTCTGATGGTATGGGGGTGCATAAGTGCATACGGTATGGGCAGCTTGCATGTTTTGGAAGGCTCTGTGAATGCTGGAAGGTATATAAAGGTTTTAGAGCAACATATGCTTCCCTCCAAACAACATCTATTTCAGGGAAGGCCTTGTTTATTTCAGCAGGACAATGCAAAACCACATACTGCAGCTATAACAACAGCATGGCTTCGTCGTAGAAGAGTCCGGGTGCTAACCTGGCCTGCCTGCAGTCCAGATCTTTCACCTATAGAGAACATTTGGCGCATCATTAAACGAAAAATACGTCAAAGACGACCACGAACTCTTCAGCAGCTGGAAATCTATATAAGGCAAGAATGGGACCAAATTCCAACAGCAAAACTCCAGCAACTCATAGCCTCAATGCCCAGACGTCTTCAAACTGTTTTGAAAAGAAAAGGAGATGCTACACCATGGTAAACATGCCCCGTCCCAACTATTTTGAGACCTGTAGCAGAAATCAAAATTGAAATGAGCTCATTTTGTGCATAAAATTGTAAACTTTCTCAGTTTAAACATTTGCTATGTTATCTATGTTCTATTGTGAATAAAATATTGGCTCATGTGATTTGAAAGTCTTTTAGTTTTCATTTTATTCAAATTTAAAAAACGTCCCAACTTTTCCGGAACTCGGGTTGTATAAAAAAAGACATGAAAGTATATTTCAGATGATCATAAATGCTTTACATACATTCGACTGTAAACTTTAACCACAAGCATTCTTTAATATTTCAATAGAAAACAATATAATTGTATATATATATATATATATATATATATATATATATATATATATATATATATATATATATATATATATATATATATATAAACACATACATACATACATACTGTACATACATACATAAAGACATGGGTCAAACAACACTCTAAAGTTCAGATAACTGCATTAGTAATTGCGTTACCATACAATTAAGTGTCTGCAAACATTATATTTAGTTTGCATTTAGTTAAAATTGTGAAGTGTATTATTTACATAAAATAATATCACAGTACTCATTTAAAAGTAAGCTAAAATTTACTTCTTCTTCACCAGGGATAAAAACATATCTGATCTCAGTTCTAATCATATTCATTTTGTCCCCATGGCATCTGCAGCCTGTTACGGCTGTCGGCAGCAATTAGACAGACTGAGTGACAGCCTGTTGTTTATTTACACCCTTACTGTCCGTGATTTCAGCCATGGGAGGAATGGTAATGACCTACATGATGTGCTCTAATAACCCCTCATAAGGCCCGGTGGGCATAATTGAAGTGCATCATAACAGCATAAACTAGATTGAAAGCATTATGAAAATTATACCTTTTTCCTTTGCTGTAGTTAATCATCATCTGAATTTAAATTAAGGTGGCAGCTACTACATTTTGTTTCTTGTTAGATTACCCTCTGGCCAAATTCTTTCTTGTCTTTGGCTCGTTTTGAACAGTATGTGCAAAATGTATTATTTTATTATAAATAATGAAATGTAAATAATTTTAAATATCTATTAATTTATTAAAAGTAGAATGTAATATGCACACATACCAATGGGAAATATATTGACTTTTAAAATATGTTTTATGATGTGTATACTGTATTATTAGATGTATTATTATATGTTTATGAATCATTCTTCTTGAAAAGTTACATATAATTGTAATGTATTTAATTCCATTTTAATTCTTCTTAATTTTAAATTCAAATAAAAGCCTGTTTGCTACATCAGTTCAAATCAATTTAACTTCTGGAACTGAATTAGAATTTAAAAGGCATTGTCAATTCAGTTCCTGATGATGCATAACCCAAATGAACACCCACACACTCATATGGTGTGTAATCCTCAAACAGCATATGTATAGAGAGACTATCTAACATCTCTTTTCCCTGTTACCCCATTATCAGTCTCTATTCAGACTCAAATGATTAATGTGAACATTTGCATTCAGTCTATGCTTGAGTCAAGAGTAAGAGAAGCTCTTAATTTATTAGCTTTCATTATGACCACCTTGTTGGGAATGTAACAACTCCACAGCTAAACGAACTCTTCACCCAGGAAATAAATCTCTTCAGCTGAAACTGATAATTTAGTATTAAAATAAGCACCATAGGTGGCAGCTGCTAAAGGTTTTAATTTCAAGTAAAATTGTTAATAAGGTTTGTTGTCAATCAGATTTGAATGCCTCTGTATTGGAACAAAGCACTGAAATAAATGAGCTGGCAAGCTTGAGAATTCGTAATGTACTATTTCATTAAAATGTTGACATATAAAGCCTGTGCCCTTATGAAAACCTCACAACAAAACATGGCCGCATTTCCTCATTTATTCTCCTCGCTAAACAGTAAACATGCCCCAGTCATTTAATTTACCCTACATTAAAGATTTGAAAGCCATCTCATAAGGGTTTTAAAAGTAATTTTCATGCTTTGCATTGTTTTTCAAGATTGAAAACAGTCCCATGGCTAGTGACTACAGTATATCCACCCTAAGGCCAGAAGATAGAAAATGAGGTGCTCGGATTTGAATTTAAACTGACACTTGTAAAGACCTGGCCTTGGATGACTGATTAGAAGTGACTCATTGACAGTATGGGGTGCGGATCAATATCTTTATCCATGATAACATATGGAGGAAGAGTACCAACTGCAGCGATTAGTGCTGGTTCAGTCAGGCTGCGTCACACGGGTTTGGAGTCTTACTTGAAAGACGATCAGTTCTGGTTTAATGCTTTGCTTCAAATAAATGACTTATTAAATGCTAGTCTGGATTTACTCATTACAGATGGACCATTTTTACAGTATCCAATAGATTTCTTGTTGAAATCATACTAACAGAGTTCTAAACGAAAGTTTTGGGAGGAGAATGTTCATTGAATCCTGTCAGGCAGTTTACCTCACAGAATTATATATATTTTTTGTCTCTGACAATTCTTCTGGGTAGCCTCTAGTCTGTGTGCCAATAACAACGTGACTTTCATGAATTTCTATAGGTAATTTTCAGGGCACAGTCTATTGAGGCTTATCTCACAAATTTGAGCAAAACAGCAACTTTTAGCTTAAGCTAAACCTTTTTTTTTCTTATGCCCTGGTGTTTGTTTCCTTAAAACACTGATAGCCAACAATGTTTGCAAGTTCTGATGTTAGCAACATATATCAATGATTTGGTGTTTCCCGAAACCATATAATGCCAACCAACATTCAAAAACAGCATCACAATGTTGACTGGTTGGAACTAAAGTCTTTTCTTTTAAGTCTAACCATTAGAACTGCCTTTATTCTTCATGGCATAGATACAACAAGATGTTGGGAACATTCCTCAGAGATTTTTGTCCATATTGACATGATAGCATCACGCAGCACATCCATGATGCAAATTTCCCGTTCCACCACATCCCAAAGCTGGTCTATTGGATTGAGATCTGGTGTCTGTGGAGGCCATTTGAGTAAAGTAAATTCATTTTCATGTTCAAGAAACCAGTCTGAGATGATTTGAGATTTGTGGCATGGTGCATAATCCTGCTGGAAGTAGCCATTAGAAGATGGGTACACTGTAGTCATAAAGGGATGGACATGGTCAGCAACAATACTCAGGTAGACTGTGGCATTTAAACAGTGCTCAATTGGTACTAAGGGGCCCTAAGTTGTGTTTATTTGTTTAGATTATCATAATGAGAAAAAAAGGTGCAAGAATTATAAACTTTTGTTGGTTACAAAGATTATTTTCTGCAACATTCCAAAAGCCAACGGAAAAACCCTATTGGGCTTTTGTCAAGGGATGCTAACTTCCAGGTTGGTCTATAAATATATCACCAATGCAGCACTCAATGAAGCTCAATGTTAACCAGCCCAGTCTTGACCCTTCGGACTAACCCTAACTCCATGTATATTTGTAATCCTTCCATGTAAATCAACTACCATTATCAAGGAATAATACTTTCAAGGGTTAAATCTTGTAAATTGGTGATATCATGTAGAATTTTTTTTTTCTGGTAATGGAAGATGGATAAAATCCCTAGACCATTCTGTGGATTACTAGATATAGGTCTGGAGTGTTATGATTTGCCTATACCTCTCATATTACTTTTTCAGAGCCCATTTACAACACTGGTAGAAATGGATGTGCGAGAAGGTCTGGATTTTTGAGTGTCAGCCTACATAATTCTCTCTGCACAGGATCAAAGCTTTACCCATAGCTCCCCTCTCTCTGTGAAATTCAGTGCAGTCTCTGGTTATCTTAATTCAATCAGAGGTTACATTAGGGCAGTGATGGCTAATGACTCTTTGAATCTTTCAAAACTGCAGTCTTACCGATTTGTTGATGGGTTGCAAAATGATTCGTACACAATCCTAGAAGCCCCCTAGTGCTGCAACACTATATGCAAGATAACATATATGCAAGTGCAACATAAGAAATGTCTGAGGCGCATCAGTTTACAGCCTTAGTATACTGCGGCACGCATATGTTGACTAATTCAGATAGATACACTCATCTCACATACCAGAACAGAAAAAGCAATTCAAAAGCAATGTCTTCACTAGTAGTGCATGGCCCTTTGCAGATAAACAAGAGGGTCATAAATCTCAACTTTAGTGTGATTTGGAATGTTCCAGGAGCATGGTGGGGTGAGGTAAAATGTTTATTTATTTATTTTTATTTTATTTATTTTTTTGTATTATTGTCACATACCGATAAGAGTGTATGTTTCATGCTAGTGAAGAGTATCATAATTCTCTCACAGGATAGAAGGGGTCACATATTAATATGCTGCTACAAATACCAGACTTCACTCTGACAGGTTAGCATGACCTTGTGAGTTCCTAAAATGCATTTGCTGAACCAATCCTGCCATTTTAGCTTGTCTTTAAACTCTTTTATGTTGACTTGTGTTTTGCATAGTTGAATGCTACACACTGGAAGTGCAATACAGTACCAGGTGAGCTACACAGCAAGTTTACTACACTGGAAAATGTAGTTATGTAAAATGCATTTGTTTACAAATTATGAACTATAATAAAAGTGTTTTGTATTAAAAGTGTTTGTCTTTATAAATCATTAATCTGCCCCGTAATCAAACTTTGTATTTAAAGGGATAAAAGATGTTGGTGTTTTACTGCCCCTAGTGTTAATTTTTGCTTTAAACTGTATTGGATGGCATGTATAGGTGTTACGTTTATGAACTTTCTGTTTCCTTATTTGGTCTTCTTCCTGTTCTTGTTTTGTTAATTGATTATTCCTCACCTGTCTCCAGTTCCCTCATTACCTTCTGTGTGTTTAAATACCCGGTCTGTTCAGTTGTCCCTTGTCCGTGATTTAATGTGTATTGTATTGTAACCTGAATGTGCATCTATATGTAACTAACCTATTTGTGTAATATAGTATATTGTCTGTTATTCTCCTTCGTTTTCTAGTAAACTCCTCATTTTGATCACCATCCTCCTCAAGCTCTTTAGTCTTTCATTTAGCACACACCCCGGATTTGTAACAGAATCACGGACCTTAACAGTTTAGTTAGCTGCATTTTTCTTTCTTTTTTGGTTTGTTTTCTCCCTCTTCCGGAATGGCCATTCCAGCAGTGCGTCTCGTATGCCTGGAGCAACTGGACCGTTTGCTGGAGGACCATACCAGGGACTTTCTCGATCTGGCGTGCCTTACCCTCTTCCCCAACTGACCGCTCGCTCTCTAACTTCTTCTACACCGGCCTGAGCGAGCGGTGTAAGGCACGCCTACCAGTGAACGGTCCCCGAGAGGATTTCGCCGCTTTCGTGGAGTGGGTGCTGGAGAAAAATGGATCTTCATGGACCATTTGCACCGCCGAAGAGGATATCTCCAGCCCCACTCCCGACCTAGAGACAAGCCAGCCACCATCAAGCCGCACGGAGCCAGAGCCCACCCCAGCCGCAGAGCCCAAGCCAATCACCGACAGGTTGCGGGAGTGCGACTGACCAGGTGTGTGAGCCGGCAACACCGTGCATCGTGGGAGTCTTAGTGGAGATCGAGGGCGTGGAGGAACGCCCTGCCCACACTTCTGCGACTGAGGGTGAGCTGTATGCGGTCTCGGGAAATGATATGGAGCAACTTATGGATCTTATGGACTGGTCTATGGAGGTAATCCCTGAATTTTCTGTTTCTCCGCTGGTTCCGTCCAGCCCTGACCCCCCTGTATACCCTCTCAGTCTCCCACTCCTACCTCCTCCAGTCAGTTCCTCTGCTCCATTTCCGCTGGTTCCGCCCAGCTATAAATTTTCTGTTTCTCCGCTGGTTCCGCCCAGCCTTGAATTTTCTGTGTCTCCGCTGGTTCCGCCCAGCTCTGAATTTTCTGTTTCTCCGCTGGTTCCATCCAGCCCTGAATTTTCTGTTTCTCCGCTGGTTCCGCCCAGCTATGAATTTTCTGTTTCTCCGCTGGTTCCGCCCAGCTCTGAATTTTCTGTGTCCCCGCTGGTTCCACCCAGCTCTGAATTTCCTGTGTCTCCGCTGGTTCCACCCAGCTCTGAATTTCCTGTGTCTCCCCGCCCAGCTCTGAATTTCCTGTGTCTCCGCTGGTTCCACCCAGCTCTGAATTTCCTGTGTCTCTGCTGGTTCCACCCAGCTGTGAACTTTCTGTGTCTCTGCTGGTTCCACCCAGCTCTGAATTTTCTGTGTCTCCGCTGGTTCCACCCAGCCTTGAATCTCCTGTGTCTCCTGCATTCCCTCCCAGCCTCCCAGCCTCCCTCTCCCACCTCCTCCTAGACCTGCCAGTCCCTCTGCTCCACTTCCGCTGGTTCCGCCCAGCTCTGAATTTCCTGTGTCTCTGCTGGTTCCGCCCAGCTCTGAATTTCCTGTGTCTCTGCTGGTTCCGCCCAGCTCTGAAATTGCTGTGTCTCCGCTGGTTCCACCCAGCCTTGAATCTCCTGTGTCTCCTGCATTCCCTCCCAGCCTCCCTCTCCCACCTCCTCCTAGACCTGCCAGTCCCTCTGCTCCACTTCCGCTGGTTCCATCCAGCCCTGATCCTCCTGTGTTTCCTCCCATCCTTCCTCTCTCTCCTCCTCCTAGACCAGGCAGTTCCTCGACGTCATCTCTGCTGGTGCCAGTCAGTCCCGCAGCTCACCCTCAGTCCGCGCCAACTGGACTGCCAGTCTCCAGCTCCGCCTTGGCGTGTTAAGGCCCTGTCTCCGCCTCCAGCCTCCGAGCCCTGGACTCCTCCTCGGTCCTTCGACCCAGCGGCTCCGCCTTGGCTCTTAGCTCCCTCGTCTCCACCATGGCCTGGCATCCCACCTGCTCCACCGGGCTCCTTCGTCCCTCCGGCTCCACCTTGGTCAGTCGTCGACCATCCGCCGCCTTGGGACTCCATTCCTTTGGCTTCACCTCGTCACTCCATCCCTCCGGCTCTGTCAGGCTCCTCCTTCCCTCTGGTTCCACCTTCATCCTCAGACACTCCGGCTCCACAGCAGTCTTCCAGGACCCCGCCTCCGCCTTGGTCGCCTGAGCCTTCTGCTCCACCTAGGCCCTCCGGATCCTCGACGTCACCCTGGCTCTGCGGCTATGCTGCTCCATCCTGGGCTCCTCACCCACCAGTGCAATCTCCGCCTGTCGTCCCCCTGGTGTCGTCGGCCAATTCTCCACCATGGCTCCTCCCGCCGTCAACTCCACCATGGATCTCCGTCCTGGCTGGTCTCTGGAGGACCATCTGGCTCCTCCTGCTCCGGGCTCCTCCCTGGCTCCTCCCTCCATCCACTCTGCCCTGGTTCCTACCTCCTTGCTCCCTCTTCGCCTGCCACTTGCCTGCCCCACGCCCGCCTCCAGAACCCCCACCCTCCCTCCGCTGGTATTCCTTTTGCGGTGCGAGGACACACCGTTCCGGGAGGGGGCGAACTGTTACGTTTATGAACTTTCTGTTTCCTTATTTGGTCTTCTTCCTGTTCTTGTTTTGTTAATTGATTTTTTCCCCACCTGTCTCCAGTTCCCTCATTACCTTCTGTGTGTTTAAATACCCAGTCTGTTCAGTTCTCCCTTGTCCATGATTGAATGTGTATTGTATTGTAACCTGAATGTGCACCTATATGTAACTTATCCTATTTGTGTAATATAGTATATTGTCTGTTATTCTCCTTTGTTTTCTAGTAAACTCCTCATTTTCATCACCATCCTCCTCAAGCTCTTTAGTCTTTCGTTTAGCACACACCCTAATTGTAACAATAGGCATGTTTTGGAGTTTTACAGACACAAAATAGTTTTTTCAGTGAGCCTAGGTTGCTTCAAAGCATTAAAAAAATAATATATATATATATATATATATATATATATATATATTTTTTTTTTTTTTTTTTTTTTTCTTTTTTTTTTTCAGTCTACTGCCTTTGACAGCACACCTTAGGAAAGACATTAGTAGAAGTTTTGTGATTATAGGCCATTCTATTCTATCAGTCAGTTTCAAGTCAATATTAAGTCATTGTATTGGCATGTAAGGATGTAATTCTCTCTGGGCTCCAAAGTAATTCATATGGCATTTACAGCTCAAGTAATTAGGTTACAAATACTTATGTGCATAACTATTAGGGCTAATCCAAAGTGTCCTTCAGGTGTTATTGTCCTCCTTGGCTTGAACCCTGCAAAAAGGTTGACGTTTGCTGATAAATCTGTTTTCTTACAACTCGACAGGACCTAGAACTGAGGCGGAGACAGGGCCTTAACACGCCAAGGCGGAGCTGGAGACTGGCAGTCCAGTTGGCGCGGACTGAGGGTGAGCTGCGGGACTGACTGGCACCAGCAGAGATGACGTCGAGGAACTAGAACAAATGATTGATTGAATAATCCAAATTTGATCTGTTCACTTTGTGGAAGCAAGAAATAATCCATTATTATTTGATCCCAATCAATCCCCTTTTTCTAGAAATCACAGTTCCTTCATTGTTCTTTTCAGTAATATTATGATTGCACTCTAGCAAGTTGAAAATTCAAGTAATTAAATGACACAGAAACAGCCCATTCATCATATCACCGCTATACTGTCACACAGTCAATGGGGAGTCTCTTCTAGTGTACCAGTTCACTCAGTTTAGGCAGGTAGCTGACACATACACACATACCTACTCCATGCAGATTGCAGATCTAGGCTAGGCCCTCAGAGCCTTTTCAAAGGCTCTACTGTATAGTTCTATGGCCTAGATATTTTTAAAATCTCATTCTTATTCTTCTTGCTATTTTTTAAATTTATTATTATTATTATTATTATTATTATTTTCTAAAACCACTTGAGATGATAGCACCTTTCTCAAGGTCAATCCTTAACATGATGGATTGGACATATAAAACTATCATGGCAAATATCTACATTACTGTGGCATCATAGTGGATAGTTTGCATGGGGTAGCATGACAATTTTTTTTTCAGTATGAGTTTTTGTACTATTTTTAGCAATATTGCAGTCATACATGCACACTTACAAACAGTACAGGCCTTATTTGGTATTTCAGTGCCGCGCTAAGAGATATATGGCTATTTCTTTCCACTAGGAGTCATTATGGAAACGCAGCAGCCTGCTAGTTGATATGTCTCCCCTGATGTTAATATTACAGTGCATCAGTAATATGAACACTATTGAAACCATTAGCAGTTGAACTAGATGGGCTTTACTGCCCATGTCCAGGTTAATTTAAGAATATTTTTTTCCTTCTCAATTAACTGGAGTATATGTTTTTAAATAATGTATATATTGTTTTAAAACCCTGTTGTTAGGTCTATATAAAAGGGCAACAAACATACATGTACTTACCATCAGTGAATGTTTATGAGTGTCAAAAAAGACAAAAAGACCCACAAAAACAAGATGTGTCTGATTTGTTTTTGAGTAAATAAGGTAGCCCATTTAAAATTATCCAAGCGTAATTCAGATGTGTACTACACTCTGCAATAAAGGATCCAACTAGATCTAAAAGGGGTTTTAAGACTAAGTCCATTTAAGGCATGTCAGACTACTTGGTGGCTATCTTGGAAATGCCATCATAAGCTATTTATAAAGAATGAAATATCCAACCAAAGAACTTTTAATAGTAGAAAATGTCCACAAACCAATTAAGAACATTTTTTTTTTTTTTTTTTTTTTTTTTACAAAAATTACTTTGGTTTGACATTGTCAAACAATGTCAAGTAAGTAACAGACTAACTAACATAAAGTAATTTAGAAGCATATAAAGTGGGCATCCATATTACAGAGGCTGCTGATTTGAATGTAGATCGTTTTCATCATATTTGACAAATATATACACAATTAAAACTCATAGTGAGAATATTCAAATAATGGACTATGGCTGGATAAAATATTTATATATGGAGAGGTGTAAGTTCCATATTATTATTTTTGTGTGTGTGGCTACATGAATCTTAAACGTTAAGCTTTAGTTGTAAAAATTGCTTATTGACTAACTGATGCTATTTATTATGAAAGCTCAATTTAGTTACTAAGTACAGTGGAAATGATTTGAAGAAGCACCTGGTGTGAGAAAACCTGCTGACAGGAGGGTCAGTGCAGCTGTGGTGAAGACTTGGTCAAAGAAAGCAGAAATTGAGCTTTTGGGTTTCATGTCACGAATCACTGATGTTAACAGTGACACAGTATTTGCACTCTCAGCTGAGGCATAAATTATTTAATGCCCATGTCTATGAATCCTTTAAAATCTACCCTCAGAATCTTGTGGACTTGTCTGAGACAACAAGAAAGGAAAATGAGGTGTGTCAGTGCTTATAAGTCTGGGTATGAAAACCTCACGTTGATAGTTTCCTGGTGAATGCGGACTGCTGTACTCTCTTATATTATGTCTTCCATCATTCTCGTTTTGCAAATAGCACAGCCCAAAATGTCTTGCACAGTATCAGTATTTTCATATCTGAAATAATAATTTAATAGATAAATAAAATATACAGACTGTAAATAATTATAACTTTGGCTATTTTAAACTTAAGTACACATTTATATTTTGCCAGTTTATTACCGTTTACTATATCCATTTATCATTTGTATACTATGTATTAATGTTGTAAATATATACCAAACTTATAACATTGAATTTAAATGAAATAACAAAAATGTTGGAGGCTTAGCAATTATTGCAACAAATACCGAAAGGATGCATTCTCCTCTTTGAAGAAAAAACGGTGTCCTCCAGGACATCTAGAGTCTCTTCGTTAACATAACCTCAACTTTTTCGACCACTGCTGAATTTGTAATGAATAACACTAAGTGTAAACCATGTGCTAATTAAAACCTGGCTGGCCCAAAAAGCCTTATCAGCACACATCCTTTTGAACAGGTTGATTTATCTGAAGAAGCAGCTATCTCACACCAGACAGAAGACAAATGTGCTGTGAATTGACGAAGACCAGAAAATGAACATTAACATGATTAGATCTTATCACATCCGTGTGTTTGTGTGGTTGTTTGTGTAGATGCTAGTGTTAGCAAAAATGAAAATTCTGCAATTAATTACTCACCCTTATGTTGTACCAAACCCGTAAGACCTTTGTTCATCTTTGTAACCCAAATTAAGATATTTTTGATGAAATCCAAGAGCTCTTCAGACCTGGCATAGACAGCAATACAACTGAAATGTTCCCAGGTCCAGAAACATAGCAAGGTCATGGGTAAAATAGTCTGTAAAATAGTGCTGACACATGTGCGTGTTAATGTAAGCAGCAGCTCCATGGGCATACGTTGTTTAAATGTTGTGGAAGCAAGAGCATGCAGCGTGATACTCTCCACAATGGCAGCACGCCACAGCAGAAGGGATGAGGAGGATAAGAATTGTTGCATAAAGTCTTTATTTTTATTTTCTTTGCTGTCTGTGCAGGGTCTGAGAGCTCTCGGATTTCATTAAAAATATCTTAATTTGTGTTCCAAAGATGAACGTAGGTCTAATAGGTGAAAATGAGGGTGAAACAAAATGAGGGTGAGCAATTGTAAAATTCATTTTTGAAAATTCCCAATGATATACAGTAAATCATCAACATAATATGTGCCTGAAATTGGTATATGAATTAAACAGCCAAGTCTATGGCCAAAAATGATATATATACCAACACCTGATGAGTTTCAAAAGATGTTTTGAAATCATACCTCATCCAGTGCCATTTGTGTTAGTGAGGAGAGAAGTTATATTACTTTTCTAAGTGAGTGAATTTATCATTTTTACTTCCAATGGCACAATCTCATATACTTGAAATGAAAAGGGCCCCAAACAAGTCTAGGAACCATAATATCAGGCCTTTTTACTTGATACAACCATTTTGGGGTGTGTTTCCCAAAAGAAATATTAGCCAACTATGGTTGCAAGTTCTGTCTATACCAACATAGTTCAGTAATTTGGTGTTTTCTGAATCCATATTTTCAACTAACATTCACAAACAGCATCACAGAGTACTGAGGTTGGAGCTATGGTCCTCATCCTGTGCTTAGAAGCCCAGTTCCTTTTCTATGAGATATGGACAGCTCATGCTCTTGAACAAGCAAGCTAACATGTAGCACAATCTTTCAAACAAATGTAATATTATGTCTTTTAATTTGTTAAGAGAATTAAAGTACCGTTTTTCAAAAGTGACCATTTGCATACCATATGGTCTAGTACCAAGATAACCTAGAAATTAAAGCTTAACAGAGAATAAAAACAGCTAATCAGTTCGCAGATGACATGTTTAATATTCACAGCAATAAACTGACATTAATTTGTTTTCAAACTGGTTGATTAGCATAATTTATCACTCAACCAGATGCTTGACTAGCTGGTCATTTCCATCTCTGAACATGACTCCTATATATAGTACACTCTAAAAAAAAAGGGGAGCTTTAAAGGTTCTTGACATGTAGTAGCAGCTCTATTTAAAACCATATCATCCTGAAGAACCTTAATTGTGTGCTGTTTAGAACCCTTTTTTCTTAAGAATGTTCTGTATGATGTGTGCATATAGTAATTCAGTACCATAATATGGAGGCTATAAATGTACCCTGGTATTACCATATGATACCAGTGCTGTATACTACAATATCATCATAGTAGTTTTCCGCAAGGGTTATAAGAAATGCAATGTTATGATGAGGTATATTTTCCATAATACATATGTTCAATTTTCTCATTCTTATATTCAGACTGTGTTGTTCAGTGGTGTTGGGAGTGGATTTGCAGCAGTACTCAGTGGATAATGCTTTCGAGGGAGTTGGATAATGCATTTTTAATGGGATGGATCTGAGTTCCAGCCACTTTTCCATGTCAAGTGGGGCTGATGTGAAATGAAAATATGAAAGTAACAACGGACTGAAAAATAAGAGGCATCGAAAGGGTAACTGCTGTAACAATGAAAGGGCTTTCCTGCAGAAAGTGTCTGTGGCTCCTACTTTGATCTGAGAAGGTTTTACATTCATTTTTATTTTTTTCATTTCAATTACCGTATCTCTGATGGTAGCTATCACTTTTTTTTTACTTGCACCCATTTGCCCATCTGAGTTAGCAAAAAGCACAAACTGTAGGCTACTGAAGAACCTTGCAGTTTAGCAACTTACTGTCACAGTTTCTCAAGGATCGAGGGAACAAGAAGACCTGGAGACGCGGAGACTTTAATAAAACAAACAAACACTGACAGACATGAAGACATTCAACAACGGACAGAGAACTCAAAACTGGTAACACTTTAAATACACATTATTACATGATGGGATGGCAAGACACACCTGGAACTAATTAAACATAATTAACCATGAGGGAAAACTGGGTCATGGAGCACGTATGGGATGAGAACACAACACAAGACAGAATGCATGTCCATGTGCCTCATAACAACCAACAGAGAGTGGGAGTGGGCAGAGGAGGGTAGAGGCCCTCCAGAGTGGCACCTGTTCAAAGACCCATGGCATATCATGCAGTTCGGGGTTCCATGGGGGATCAGGCAGACTAGGAAGCCATGGCGTTGCCGGCAGACCGGGAAGCCATGGCGGAGCAGACAGTTCAGAGTGCCATGGTGAAGCAGTCAGTTAAGGAGGCCATGGAGGAGCAGACAGTTCAGGAGGTCATGACGGAGCAGGGAGTTCAGGAGGACATGGCAGAGTAGACAGTTCAGAAGACCATAGCGGAACAGGAAGCTAAGAAAAATGAAAAAATCTAGGATGAACATGGCGTCGAGTGTGTGGGCAATGCTGAGGGGTTGGTAATTTGTGCGGAGGGTGTGAATACATTTTGTGAGGATATCTAGCGTAATGGGTTTTCTAGTGTCTGGATGGGTGGGCTGGGATTGCTGGAACCCTTTAATTAAGAGGGAGGTTTGCGAATTGTTTATTTTGGGTGAGGGAGCGCCGGTCATCAGTTTGTGAAAAAACTGGACTCCGCTCAGGTAGCTTTTGATGGATCCGACTTGGAGACCTTTGACGCCGTTGAGAAACTAAATGAAAGAGGTGATAGAGAGTAGGGAAAAATCCAGGAAAGGGATGTTATAAGTGAGGTGAAATGTCTTAAAGCATCTCCACGCAGTCACGTATGACTGGAGGGTTCTGGGTGAAACTGCCTGGAGAATAGAGTCAAGCGATGCTTCGAGAAGTGGTTTTAGAGGGTGAGTTACGGGAATATTAATTACGAATAGTGAGGAACCGGAGTAGTGAATTGGTCCGCCTCTAGAGCCAGCATCCTGAATTTCTGAAACAGAAAACGAGACAAGGAGTCAGCAATTTGGTGTTCTGTACCTGGAATGTGCTTCACGATAATTATAAATTGGTCACATGCTGCAATCCATATTAGATGTCTAAGGAGAGGCATGAGGGCGGGGGAGTGAGAACGGCCTTTGTTTATGCACCAAACTACGGCTTCGTTGTCGCAGTGCACTAAAATGCTTTTAGATGCCCATTCATTTCCCCACAGGAAGGCTGCAGAAATTTAGCCGAGTCGAGGTTGATGCCGAGGAACTCGATGGATGTGGCGGGACCCATGGTTTTTTCCTGAGCGATGGGAATCCCGAGCTCGGAAAAAACTTTTTGGACTGTGAGGATATGGGCGGTTGGGATTGCCTTAGGAGGTGAAATGACCAGAAAGTCATCTAAGAGAGTAAGGCTGAACAGATTATCTCGGTGAAATGGTTGAATACGATGGTGAATTTGGAAAAGGAAAGTAATCGAGGTGAAAGGGGAATCCCCGTAGTCTATTTGGCGGTTTGAATCGGGAGTGGGCAGGAGGGAAAGAAGAGACGAGAGATCTATGTCCGCACCTGCTAATACCTGTGCTCGGATGCTGTGAGTCACTTGGGGAGGTTCAGAGGCAACAGCGTTTGATGGGCCCGGCATTGGTGTAGCCGTGGAGAGTGAATAGGGGGATTTCCTTGAAGAAGGGTGGTGACGGCTTGCTTGAGCCACGGGCCCGGAGTTGAAAGGAGCAGCGGGGCTGTGTTTGGTGGCCAGTATGGCCAGGCGTTTGTTTGGGCTGCGGGAGGCGGGGCAGTATGCGACAGCCAGTTCGACCAAGCGCTAGCTTGAGCCTAGGGCCTGAAGCTGGAAGGAGCGGGAGGCGGCGCTGTATTTGCCGACCAGTTCAGCCAAGTGCTTGCCTGGGCTGCGAGGTCTGGATAAAAAGTTCCATGCGATTGGGATGAGATGGGTGGAGGAGGTGGCCAGGAGCCTCCTTGAGCTACAGCCCCCTGTGCTGTTGGGATGGAAGCCGCGGTGGGAGGCTCGGCTCCAGCTGACATCACGGGCACCCCGGCGGTAGGATTCGGGGCGCGGCCCTGATGGCCTGTTGCTGTGGCTTGATAGCCACTGGGAACTAGGCCTTGCGGCGGAGGATGGTGGAGTGCTGTTAGGCGTATTTCAAGGTACTCCTTTCTTTTTTCCTTTCTTTGGGATTGGGGTTGACTGGGGAGAAATGTTATTATTTTGAAAGTTTGAGTACAAGTCGTAAAGTTCGGACTTATTCAACTTGCTTGAATGTATGGCATCGGTTTTGGACAGGGCCTGCCTCAGACTCGACACCGTCCATCTTTCGGTTGGCGGAATCGTAGGCCAGGCCGAGCGGTAGGATGACGCGGGGTAGTCGGCCGCAGTTCTCGCCGGAGGCGGCGAGGGTAGGCCTAGGTGTCTTGAGAGTGTCTTGAGAGTCGCATTGTACCGCGCCCAGGGGTTGGAGCCTGGGGCTCGATTTGGTTGCCACGTCGGGTAGGGGTGGCCTTAGAGCCGACTGGCTGCGGTGATGGGGCCGGAGGAGAACTGGATGGGTCTTCAGACGAGGAATCTCTGTTTTGGGACATGCTGCTATTCATGCGGACCAAAATGCTGATAAACCATCAATGGATAGAGGTAAGTCAGCGATATTTATACTATGGGATTGATTACTTGATTATGGTCCACCTGTGTTGATTAGGCTAAGTATCTGATGTGCTCCTCCCAAATCTTGTTAATAAAACGTCATATGAACATATCTGCGGGGCTCTGAATGCGAACTCCTTTTGTTAACGCGTTCTCCAGAAAACAATGTGCAGAAACACTGAAGCTAAACTCTAAAAATTCATAGCATTTAAGTATAATGGTCTTCTCATTATAATAGTATGTATATAACAGTCCAAGTGAAACATAAATCTATAGAGGTGGTTGGATTTATTCATGCACTTTAAAATATTGATTTGAAGCTTCTTTCTTTTCAGATTCTTACAGCTTTATCATAATAGACTGTACATTAACTTATTTGGATAAAACCTGTAGTTCTATGTGAAATCAGACATTTGAGCTAGTCAAAATTGCATAATCAACAACATCCTGTGAATATTCGACTGTTAGATTGGGAGTTGAATTAGGCTCCTCGAATCAAAGCATCGATTCGTCTACTATTCAGGGTCACCCCATTCACAGTATTTGTGGAGCAATGATAGTTAAGGTTGTACTCCCACCAGAATCCTTAGAGTTACAAATGATCTGCTCTTATCATCTGATCGTGGGTGTATCTCTCTATTAGTTTTATTGGATCTTAGTGCTGCGTTTGACACAATTGATTAAAACATTCTTTTGCATACACTTGAACACTTTGTTGGCATTAATGGAAGTGCATTAGCATGGTTTAAATCGTACTTATATGACCGCCATCAGTTCGTAGCAGTGAATGAAGATGTATCATATCGATCACAAGTGCAGTATGGAGTACCTCAAGGCTCAGTACTAGGGCCGCTACTCTTCACGCTTTATATGTTACCCTTGGGAGATATCATCAGGAAACATGGTGTTAGCTTTCACTGTTATGCTGATGATACTCAGCTCTATATTTCTTCGCGGCCCGGTGAAACACACCAATTTGAAAAACTAATGGAATGCATAGTATAGTAGATATAAAAAACTGGATGACGAGTAATTTCTTACTGCTAAATTCTGAAAAAACAGAGGTGTTAATTATAGGACCTAAAAACTCTGCTTGTAATAACCTAGAACACTGTCTAAGACTTGATGGCTGCTCTGTCAATTCTTCATCATCAGTTAGGAACCTAGGTGTGCTATTTGATCGCAATCTGTCCTTAGAAAGCCACGTTTCTAGCATTTGTAAAACTGCATTTTTCCATCTCAAAAATATATCTAAATAACGGCCTATGCTCTCAGCGTCAAATGCAGAAATGTTAATCCATGCATTTATGACCTCAAGGTTAGATTATTGTTATGCTTTATTGGGTGGTTGTTCTGCACGCTTACTAAACAAACTACAGCTAGTCCAAAATGCAGCTGCAAGAGCTCTTACTAGAACCAGGAAGTATGACCATATTAGCCCAGTCCTGTCAACACTGCACTGGCTCCCTATCAAACATCGTATAGATTTTAAAATATTGCTTATTACTTATAAAGCCCTGAATGGTATAGCACCTCAGTATTTGAATGAGCTCCTTTTACATTATAATCCTCTATGTTCGCTACGTTCTCAAAACTCAGGCAATTTGATAATACCTAGAATATCAAAATCAACTGCGGGCGGCAGATCCTTTTCCTATTTGGCGCCTAAACTCTGGAATAACCTACCTAACATTGGGAAGGCAGACACACTCTTGCAGTTTAAATCAAGATTAAAGACCCATCTTTTTAACCTGGCTTACACATAACATACTAATATGCTCTTAATATCCAAATCCGTTAAAGGATTTTTAGTCTGCACTAACTTGGTAAACCGGAACCAGGAACACTTCCCGTAACACCCTATGTACTTGCTACATCATTAGAAGAATGGCATCTACGCTAATATTTGTCTGTTTCTCTCTTATTCCGAGGACACCGTAGCCACCAGATCCACTCTGTATCCAGATCAGAGGGTCACTGCAGTCACCTGGATCCAGTACGTATCCAGACCTGATGGTGGATCAGCACCTAGAAAGGACCTCTACTGCCCTGAAAGACAGCAGAGACCAGGACAACTAGAGCCCCAGATACAGATCCCCTGTGAAGACCTTGTCTCAGAGGACCACCAGGACAAGACCACAGGAAACAGATGATTCTTCTGCACAATCTGACTTTGCTGCAGCCTGGAATTGAACTACTGGTTTCGTCTGGTCAAAGGAGAACTGGCACCCCAACTGAGCCTGGTTTCTCCCAAGGTTTTTTTCTCCATTCTGTCACTGATGGAGTTTCGGTTCCTTGCCGCTGTCGCATCTGGCTTGCTTAGTTGGGGTCACTTCATCTACAGCGATATCGTTGACTTGATTGCAAATAAATGCACAGTCACTATTTAACTGAACAGAGATGACATCACTAAATTCAATGATGAACTGCCTTTTACTATCATTTTGCATTATTGACACACTGTTTTCCTAATGAATGTTGTTCAGTTGCTTTGACGCAATGTATTTTGTTTAAAGCGCTATATAAATAAAGGTGACTTGACTTGACCAGGCGATTTGAACCGCGCACAAGCGTGTTTGACCCCCCAGAGTGCAGTTTGTTTGACTAGTGTGAGTGCTCCGTGCCACGCTCAGGCACGGTTTGTTTAGCCAGCCCTGGCCCTGTTGGTAGAGGTGAACCAGGGCATGCAGTGTGAGCACTAACTGCGCCGGAGCAAGGAACAGATGTATTTTGTGTGCACTACTGTCATCATTAAGATGACAAACATATTCAGTTACTACTACTACACTACACTTTTCAATAAATTTAATTCAATCAAATATATTTAGGTTTATAATGGCTCTGGTTCTTACCTTATTGATAAACAGGAAATGTAGTTTGCGAGTAAAGCTGCAAATTATTTCATTAGCCTCAGCTGTCTCCTTAATAGATTTCTGATACATACAAGTGAAAATCAATGCACAACATAAATTATAAATTAATTATGATTAATTATTCATCAGAATATTAGCGAAAGTGGTTTTCTCCGTTATCTCATACGTAATCGTGCTCTGGCCCAGAAAGTTTAGTCCAAATGTGAGTGCAGGCCAGAGAGGGAGAGGCTTCACATCACAATAGTTTAATTATTCAAAATAGTCATAAAAAAGTATCTTTAAGTATACATTTTATGTTTAAAATAAACTATTTATTAAATATAGTTCTTATAGCAAACAGAGAAATTGTGTAACTCAGTAGATCTGGAGGCAGTTATGCATGGTGGGCCAAACTAAGAAAACTACTGTATTCCACACACACACACACACACACACACAATATTATAAAACTGAGTCACGACAATGCACCAAAAACTTGTCTCGTTCCTAGTTGAACCTGATGTGAATGAAATTAACCTGCAGTCACTCCACAGACGTATATCCTTGCATCTCGCTGAATTCTCCAGTGTGGTAATGAACCTTCTGCGAGCAGGTCTGCTCTATTTACATTCAGATATTCAGCCTTCGTCATATGAACTGTAGTGGGTGTTTATATCAAGGATCTTTGTTAAGCTACAGCAAAATAAAAAATACAAGTGCTCTTGACATGTAATGTGTCTTATAATTTTAGCTGTGATGGTTGAGCATGTCGTGTTTTCCTCAGAGACAACAGTTAAATACAGCTGTGCATTTCTATACAAATATCTCTCAAACACTCATTATTGAAATAATCATGCAGTCTATATGTCCCTTAGGCTTCATGGTGGGTTCGTCTGCATTGATTTTGTTTATCTATTGACAGATTGATGCTATGACCCAGGTTGACCTTACATAGCATGTTTAGGGAATACGTTGCACTGTTTGTTTGTTTTTTTGTTGCAATGACTTTTGCTTTTCTGCAACTAGAATAGGAAATTTTGTTGAGGTAAATTTTTAATGTTGGCCTGACAAGGTCTTACAGTATATGAAGGCCTTGGAATCGAAGCAAAAACTTGGAGTGTATGAAAATATTTGAAAATTAAGAGAGTGTTTTACATATTCTAGAGTGTTTCTGAGGATTCTAATACTTTGTTAGGTGGTTAATATGGTTTATGATTGGTTGCAAGGGAGTTGCTAGGTAGCTAGAACATTCTGGGCCCTATTTTAACGATCTGAAACGCAAGTATCAAGAGCAAAGCGCAAGTAACTTTGTGGGCGGGTCTTTGGCGCTGTTGCTATTATGCCGGCGGAATAAATGACTCTTGCGCCCGACGCAAGTTTTAAAGAGGCATGTCTGAAGTAGCTTCATTATTCAGAGGTGTGGTTTGGGCGTAACATGAAATAAACCAATCAGAGCTTCATATATCCTTCCCTTTAAGACGAGACGCGCATATTTCATAGCGGATCGATATTTTAACGGCGGATCTTACAAGGCGCGCGCCAGGTGCAGGTGCAGAGCTGAGGAGACAGATGTTCTCGTCTGGCCATAAAACACAGGTGACATTGTATGGGGATAGGAGAAACACAACCTAATAAGCTTTGGTTTAACAGGCATATAATAATTTTGTAAATGTGTAATCTAGATTAAAATGCCTATTTTTCAAAGAGTCCTGGCCGAGAATTGACAGCATTTACAGATTGAAACAACAGCAAATCAATGATTCTTCTTCGCGTGACAGAATAATATATTTAAAATGCCAATATATTATTCCATTCAAATGGAACTGCGTAGCCTACATAAATGCCATTTTCCCCAATTCGGTTCTTGCAAGTGAAACGAGAGTAAAATAATTATCAGACCAGAGGGAATATTCACAAAACCATTTTTAAGACAACCTAAATAAAAAGGCAACAATCCCAGAATAGTTTTTATAAATATTTCGATAAAAAATAAATTTTCCTTCTAAAATACAAAAATGACCAGGATAAATTATTATACAATTTATAATTAAGAGTTAAAGGCTTACAATCGGATTTAAATCTTAAAACATCCAGAGAAGAAAGAAGTAGATAGGAATCTAATTCATACACCACATAACTGTATATAAGTAAAGGCAAGACATAGTAGAAACTTCTCTTTCTTACATTTCATGTTTCTAAAATAAAACCCAAGCTTTATTTCATTTTTTTTCTTTAAATGAGTTATGTGAGACTCAAAAGATAATTTATCATCGATAATGATGCCAAGATAATTAAATTATTTTACTAACTTAATCACATTGCCTTGTGAAGTCTGGAGAGGAATGCACGCACACACGCTACACTATGGCCATTGCGCGCTTAAAATAGCATCTGATAACATGCGCATTGCGCCATTGACTTTAGACCAGGTTTTTTTTTTGGTTAGTTGCGCAAACGTTTTATTGAACTGCAAGATCGCATCAGGGACTATTTGCGCCGGATCACGCCTTCTTTTTTGCGCCGACCCACCCAGGGAGCGCAAGTTCAATCTGTAGTTTGACAACGTGCGTCTGTGGAGGGAAAAGTCCGCTTTGCGCCGGTGCAAAATAGGAATGATACTTGCGTCAGTGTACAAAGTCAATTGCGCTGGGTGCAAGATAGGGCCCATTGAGTGGTTTCTACTGTGTTGATATTGTGTTCTGAATGAATGCTTGTTAATTGCTTGAGCATTTTGGGTGGTTGCTATGCCATTACAAGTTGCTAGAACATTCTGGGTAATTGTTAGGTCAGTCCTAGAGTGCCGCTATCCTGCAGAATTTAGCTGTTACCCTAATCAAACATGCCTGAACAAGCTAATTAAGGTCTTCAGAATTACTAGGGCTACAGGCATGTGAGTTTTTTTTTTTTTTTTTTTAAGGTTGGAGCTAAACTCTGCAGGACATCTGCACTCTAGGACCGATGTTGCCTATCCCTGTACTAGGGGGCTGCTGAAGTTTTAAATAGTTGCTAGGTTATTACTAGTGAAAAATTGACATGACATGCAGCCAAGTATGGTGACCCATACTCAGAATTCATGCTCTGCATTTAACCCATCCAAAGTGCGCACACACACAGCAGTGAACACACACACCCACCGTAGCGGGCAACCATTTATGCTGCAGCACCCGGGGAGCAGTTGGGGGTTTGGTATTTTGCTCAAGGGCACCCCAGTCGTGGTATTGCCTGCCAAAGACTCGAACCCACAACCTCAGGGTTAGGAGTCAAACTCTCTAACCATTAGACCACGACTTCCCTATGGTGGCTGCTGAAGTACTAAATTATTTTTTATGGTGATTCTAAGCAGTTACCAAAGTTTTTTATATAGTGTTCTGGGTTGCTTATTAGTATTATTAGTTTCTAGGGTGTTACTAGGTGATTTCTTAAGTGCAGAGTGGTTGCTAAGGTGCTGTAGGTGGTTACTAAAGTGCTGAGTGGTTGCTAGGTTGCCTCAGTCCGAGGTTGATGCTGAGATGGCAGCCGTGCTTGCCCTGGCAGCCAAGAGCATCAGGCTGGAGTGGTCCCTCCCACCCTGTACCGGCCCCAGTACCTTTCTTCCAAGAAGTGCACGAGGAGCTGACGAAATCATGGAATGCCACAATTAAATAAACAGTGCTTTTCATGTTTTTCAGGTAGATCTAAAATAAATTTTCAGGTACAGAAATGTAATAATCAAATGTAAAATAACACTGCATAGTCTTCACTGTATAGCTTAAAGGAGCATTTCTCCCGTGGGAACATTGATCTTCATTGAAAGTGGGTCATATATGTAGTCGAAATCTATTAAAACTTTCCAATTTGGTGCCTTTTTGACCGAGTTATTACAGAAAGTAACTTTAGGGCTCATTTGTATGTAAAACCACAACTCCCACAATGCAAAACATTTGCACAGCTCCACAAGCCACTCCCACTAATCCAGAACACCGCTGTTAGGCTGTTAGGCGATATTGTCTACAAGACATTGAGGACACAGTTAGCGATGTATGGTATTTACGTGCCACAGTAGTAAACAATGCCACAGTAAGCTTTTTGTGCATTAAAAAAGGTACTGCACAAACAGTTTACAGTTGACGTTACGTAACTTATTAACCGGGAATCATTTCGTGATAATAATGCTTGAAGAAATTGTGTACATTTCACGACCTGAATAATAAATAAAATTGAAACACTTATTTTACAGTTAGACGTCCATTTGTGCAGGCTTCGGCTGGCGTTTCCAGTTTACCTTCGGAATTCTGAAGTATGTCTCCAGGACGCCTCTGTCCATATGCGGGGCGAAACTAGGATGGTTCACAACGCAAACATCCGTGTCCTTGTCTGCCTCAGACATTTCTTCGAGGAGAAATTGGCATCTTTGAAATTCTTGCAGCAGACGGACTCGAGCTCTGTGTCCGTAGGCGCACAACGAGAGCACACCCACCACCAGTCCGCACCAGCTCGAGCACGCCCGGGCTCCTCGGACGCGACAGGCAGGTCTCCGGCCTCGGCTGCAGCCGCCGCCTCCTGTTCCTCCATCAGCCTCAGCTGCTCTGCGCTATATTGTGGCTCGTATAGATAGCCACGAACATCTGTTTCGAGCAACAGAAAATCCTCTTCTTCCGTATCATGAGTTGTTCCTCCAGCCATTCTCGTAAATCTGACTCCATAAGCGCTTGTTATCTTAGCTACATAGCTTCCAAACAAGATGGCGGATTTTCATTTTCGTTTCTGTAAGTTTAGTCCCACCCACTGATCTGTAATAGGCCTGTAGGGTGAGTGGGTCCCACCCCCTGGAATAATAATAAGCTAGTCTCTGTAGTCTCTACACTTTTCAATGAATTTTGACTTCCTGCTTATTATGACGCAAAATGACGATTTTTACGTCATAATAAGCAGGAAGTAAAACACTTAAATCCTTATTTCTCCCATCTCAGGGAAAAATAAAGGGAAAATCCATGATCATTATAATATATGACTGGGTTTCTAACAATACAAAGCTAAATGCAAATGGGTGAAGTGTCCCTTTGAATATAGATTAATCCTTATAAAAGTTGTTCATTCAAAATCAGTGTGATTTTTTTTTTTTGATGGAGGTTTTCTGTTAGTCTGCTTTCACTTTAAGGAAAGCACAAATCCAATATACTGATCCATATGTGTTTTTCTTTCTCAACTGTTTACGTTAAGACATACAGTATTCCTAACCGACTGTGTCTAAGATATTCGCCAAGGTGCACGTTGATGTAATTTGGTCTGTATTTGTTCATCCATGTTCCAAAAAGCGGAAGAGAGCTTACTTAGGTATTAGAGTGTGTTGATGTATCTGTCTGTATGCATGAGCTTTGGATGTGTCCGCGTCACTGCATGCAGAAAACTTCTCACAAGTGCTCAATAATTCCGTCAACTATTCTGTCTTTTACGCTTGCCCTTCAGGCAGTCTTATCGTCCTGACACGTAAGTTTGAACAAGAATGCACACGTTGGCAGTAATGCATAGATGAATATTGGTGAAAATGTAAACACTACAGATACTACAGATATGAATAAGGTGCCTATTTATACTACAGATATCGATATTTTAGGGGGGGGGGGGAGGCTTTTTCTTCCACCCTCAATACCCATGGCTGAAGTGCCCTTGAGCAAGGCACTGAACCCCCAGTTGCTCCCCGGGCGCTGGATATATAGCTGCCCACTGCTCCGGGTGTGTGTTTACTCCTCACTGTTGTATGTGCACTTGGATGGGTTAAATGCAGAGCACCAATTCTGAGTATGGGTAACCATACTTGGCAAATGTCACGACTTTCACTTTCATTTTATGTGACATCAACACATCGTATTGTTAGACATTTAATCGATATATCGATACACCCCTATTTCCAAGGTTTTATAAGTAGCTGATATGGTGTTTCTTGACAATGCTAAAATGCTGAGTGGTAGCTTGGGTGTTACATGTAGTAACTATATTGTTCTGTGTCATTGATAAGGTGTTACTTGGTGGTTTATATGGTGTTCTGGGTAGTGTGCTAAAGCAGTTAACTGCTACTAGATGTTAAAACTAAATTGAAAACTAATGGTTGAAATGGGCTCTGCATTCCAAATTCAAAAGATTTCAAAAGTTTCTCTTGTCCCTCCTCCTCAAACTTGATGTTCAAGTGGTTTTCCAGATCAAGGACATGCAACGGAACCTTCACAGAAATCCACCCACCTTAGTTACTGTTGCTACCTCCGACAAGCCATGCTACACATCAATGCTCTCACGCAGTTAAAAATACATTGTGGAGCAAAGAGGAAACTGACAACGCGCTGACAGACAAGACAGAGCAGGTTACTTCTGTTATGAAACAGCATCTCTTAATTTTTGTAAGGAATTCAAACAATGTATACCATTTTGTGATTCTTTAATGTATTGTGACATATCACCCTATTGCCTCAGTTCAAGGGGCATGTGAACCAATATTCTTTTCATATTTACTTAAAGCACAAAATAAACATGAATGAACATGAGAATGTGTGGTTTTTTTTCAACTGTGGAAAGACACCAATACGCACCATGTTTGATTGACAGGCGATCTGACCAATCACAATGCCGAATCTGCCATTTTGGTCCAACAAACCAGACAGGAGAGTAGATTAACGTTTGTGGACTTGAACTTGAAAAAATGGTGTATGCTGCCATCTTTCCTCATTTGAAACAAGACAACTTCGGATGTTTATTCATGTTTATTTCATGCTAGTAAAGAAGATGAGATGATTGGTTCACGTGCCGCTTGAACTTAGGGTATACAGCGACAAAACAGTATTTATTGATTGAAGATTTTTTTTTTTTAAATGGCGAAATTTGCTGAGACTCTGTTTTATATCTAGAGTAATCTGCTCTGTGATGTATTTTATTTTATTTTTTGCATGAGAATATGATGTGTGGTGTGAGAGTGTCATGGCTTGTCGGACATAGCAACAGTAATGAAGGGGGTGGGTCTTTGCAAAGGGTCAATTGGCAATGCAAACTGACAAGCCTTACACACTGTAAGTCTATAAATTGATTTATGCACATTTTAGTATTCCTCTGATCATATAGTTTTTAGATTGATGCAGAGGCTTTTTAGGTCGGGTAGAATCTGTGATCTTTGACCCAGTTTGTTTGCTTACTTCAATGGCATCCACGCTGTGTTTTCTGTCAACTGGCAACCCTGGGTGTTGAAAATCACATTGGGTAAATTGTCAGTGGGCAGAGTCACACAGACCAAAACAAAGACAGATATTCCGACATAGAACACACATTTCAAAGTAGAATAACTGGATGTTTGGAGAAACAATTGTGAACTTAGCAAACATTATGATATTTTTGTGCTTTAGTACAGTCAAAAACTTACATACAGCCATTTTAAGAACACCCATTACCTGCATGGCTTTTTCGAGCTTAATACTCAAATTACTTTAGCATGGTGATCATTTCCAGTTTCAGATGGAGGACTTGCTTTTTTCCCATTTTTACGTTGTCTGTTTAAAAACGTTTAGTCTACAAGGTTATGTGCTAAATGAAGGTTCACTACTAAAAAGTGCAACGTACAGGAGAAGCCTGACCAATAAATCTCATTAAAATGTTCAATCCTTTTTAATGTAGAGAGAATTAAGCTTCTCACTTAAAGGTCCATGTCTATAAAAGCCTGAGGTAGCAAGCCAGAATCGTAACCCACTGTAACAAACTGCACTACCACTGAGAAATGAATAAGAAAATTGCTTTCTTATAGTTACAGCACACCTGGGTTGAAATCAGAAATTTCTCCCCATACATTTCATCAAGTGCTCACTCTAGTATCTATATTACACAATGACAATGTAATTACTACTGTATGTGTTTTAATTAAAACTGTATGTGGAAACATACCTGACATTCATAATAGACTACAGTTTTATAGAATATAAAACCTAGAATATAAAAATTATTTTTAAACATTTGTAAATTTACTATATGAAGATACATAGCAAATATGTTGCATTACTCCTAACCATTTCAAAAGGTTAATGTTTGAACAAATTCACCAAGAACAAGAAAAAAAATTGTCAGTTTAAGCTGCATAGTATTCTGAATATGTTTGCTTGATTATGATTTTTTATATATAATTGTCAAAACTGTTCCATTCTGCTCGTTTTTTAAATGTACTTTGCAAGAAATAAACCCCCTAATGGGAAACACGTTTCTTTCCTTGTCCCACTAAGCTCGGCACAGCCGGAGCGGGTCAGCCCAGGTGGACTACATTATAGTGTCAAAGACACGGAAAGGTAAGATGAAATCTATGAAGCTGAATCCACTACTTTGGAAACAAAGTTCGTCATTACTCTTCAGTTCAAAGGTCAAATCACTAAAGAACACATTTAACTCTCTAATTCAGCAGCATCCTTGACAATTCCACATGACATGGCATATTTCCCTTTTAACAGATGGGACTTCCTGAACTAGAGTCAATGAAATTGACAATTTAATTGGTTAACTGTAAGTTACCTTACTACATACAGTATAGTGAACAAATAATATGTCAGTAGACACTTTCACAGCTTGAGAAACTTCTTTCACATTCTAGTCCATTTGATTATGCCATTTAATTATCCATTTAAAAGTGTTTTTGTTATATACTCTGTAAAAACTAATTTCAACTGAAACAAAAAAGTGAAATATGTACTTTATCACGCCAATTAACATTTATTCAAATGTTAGTACAATTTAAAATAAGTGTTTTTGTTTTTAATATATTTCCAAATTAATTTTCAACATCATCACTCCAGTCTTCAGTCTTGCACAATCCTTCAGAAATCATTCTAATATGCTGATTTGCTGCTTAGTTATTATTGATGCTCAATTATTAATGGTATTATTATCAGTGGTGAAAAGAAAAAGTCTTCATTACTTTCAGATCAAAGGTCAAATCATTAGGGAACACATTTAACTTTCTAATTCAGTAGCATCCTTGATAATGTCACATATCCATTTCCTTTTTAACGGATGGGACATCCTGAACTACTAGAGCAACCAGAGCCATCACCAATGGAGGTGCAAATTGCATATTCATATTATATCCCACCACATTTTTGGAAAAAGCTTCATATTACTTTCCACAATGTATCCAGAATAAGTGGAAATCAAACATTAGATCACACTGGAAACACTGTAATAAAAGGAATCATTGTGCAGAAAAAGAGAGAAAAAAGCAAGGTCTCATTCAGCCTATGAATTATTGTCAACATATTGGTCATGGATATTTTCAGGGGCTTTTTATGTTTAGATCAGAGGTGCTACTAAGTGAAATCTAGACAGTATTAAGTAATATAAATCTTTAAAATACTCTATTTGTGTAACATGTTAGACATTACATACAAGACGGTATTTGATATACAAGGAACTTAAACTTACCTGAATGAAACTCTTGCACGGTTTGGAGAGCGTGTAATATTTGAGCATACTGCAGCTCTGAAAAGAGTTTCATGGAAGACTGCCTTACATTAAATCTGTTATATACATGTTAAACAGGAGCTTCAGTCCATATGCTCAGAGCTGGATTTAAACTTTTAAACCCTCCGTTCTGACAGCTATGACTGCATTCCCATAAAGCAGAAATTTTAGAGCAGGAAATCTCGGGTATGATAAATGTATTATTCAAATTATTTAGTCCAGCATTCTGACAGACAAACAAAGGGTAGCCAACTGAGCTTTTTCATTAAGGATCAATGGTCCCTTTCTGCTGCTGAAATAGTTTTTCATTCTAGCTGTGGGTGTTAGCTAGAATTCCAAAATGGTGATACTTAATTTGCTTACAAATGAACACGAGCCTTAGAAATGAATGAGAAGCCATCATCCATTTAAACGTCAAATGAATATAGTGTGTAATATATAATGCAACACTACTTGAATAGTGTTAGAGTAACAATAGCAGAAATAGTTTACCATTATCATAATAACTGCATTCATTTATGCAACCATGCATAAATTTATGGTTTTCTAAAAAATATGTAGAATATGTAAATGTAGCTATATAAAATACTATATATAGTCATTTATCAAAGCAACCTGCCATTTAAACAGTGTTTTCAACAAAATAATTATGAAACAAATTAATTAATGTTCTAAAACTACAAAAAAAAAATTTTAATTAATAATACATTTACTGTGGCATTCAAATCAATCTCGAGTGGAAAGATCTCAAACCCTTACATGACAGTTTCAGCATCCATCACTATTAGCCATCAGTTGCTCCCATCCCATTCAGCATCCATCCCAAAGATACTTCCACAGGTTATGACATTTCTTTCACATTCTTTTACATTTAATTATGCAAAGCACTTTTGTTACATGTCACTGTAAAAACAAATTTCAACTTAAAAAAAAAATATGTGTTAATTGGTTATGTCAGGGTTATGGACCTGTCTGTGTGTTTTTGCTCCCATTGATTGTGTTAATTTGATCCCAAGTGTGCCTCATTCTTCCCCAATTATCCTGTCTTTAAAAGCCCTAGTCCATTCAGTTCTTGTTTGTTGGGTCTGCTTGTTGCTATGTTTCCTGTGATTCCCTGTGTTGGATGTACACTGTTCCCGGACTCCATTAAAGATTGTTTCATATATCCCGCGTCTCCTCGTTCCTCTCTACACTGAGTGTGACAGAAGACCCTACTCACAACAGTTTATTGCATGTTTTCCCTCCGTTTTGTTTCCGTTTTCCTTCCATTGTTTTTCTTTGCGTTGTGTTCCATAGATCCCCTCCGTCTCCCAGAATACCACTCAATGGCCACACCAGACTGTTCCTGGTCCTGGCAAGCATCACCAACTACCCAGACCCACCAACTAAAGATGGGTACTTTATACTCTTACTTGAGTAAATTTTTTGGGAAAAATCTGTACTTTTACTTCGTTACTGTGGGCGACGCTGCTCTCGTTACTTTATATCAATGCAATAAATGTTATAAATGCTTCAGTTTATTCCAAATGCGCCGTCTACTTTTCTCTGGGCAATGAGCGATGCCCATTCGCAAATGATTCATTCTTTTGAGTCAATTCTGTTCAAAGGCTTGATCAAACCCATTGGCAAACGAGTGAATTGGTTCATGAATCAGTTTGAATGAGTCGTTCAGTTCCCTGCCGCATGCGCTGAGCGTCTGAAGTGGTTCACTCGGAGTTGTAATGTTTAAGAACATCAGCAGCGTTGAAAACGTGGCTGGAACTGCACTGAATTGAAAGCAAATCTGCAAAGGCTATTATTTGCTAGCGATGGAGATCCTTATTAGATGAACACCGCGTGTGCTGTCTACTGTTTAACAGGTAATAACTTGGGCTACATTCGATTACAGTACACGATACCTGTGACATTAGTTTGTTGTACGTGTGTGGCTTATAACAGAGGGGAGTCAAGTTGAATGCAGCTTCCAAAAGACAAAACCACAAGGGAGAAAGCCGCGGACGGTGTAAGCACAGAGGGAGCTCCGTCCCCTGCATACAGGGAAGTCGTGGCCTAATGGTTAGAGAGTCGGACTCCCAATCGAAAGGTTGTGAGTTCAAGTCCCGGGCCGGCAGGAATTGTAGGTGGGGGGAGTGCATGTACAGTTCTCTCTCCACCTTCAATACCATGACTTAGGTGCCCTTGAGCAAGGCATCGAACCCCCAACTGCTCCCCGGGCGCTGCAGCATAAATGGCTGCCCACTGCTCCGGGTGTGTGCTCACAGTGTGTGTGTGTGTGTTCACTGCTCTGTGTGTGTGCATTTCGGATGGGTTAAATCCAGAGCACAAATTCTGAGTATGGGTCACCATACTTGGCTGAATGTCACTTCACTTTTTTTTCACAAAAAATAGCAGATTAAGATTTTATTAATTTTCATACAATCACACCGGTGCGAGTACGTTCAGCAAGTCATATCATCAGCTGCTAAATTCAGATCTGTGATCGCTGACTGGCGCTGAGCCAGAGATAGATGTGTTTTTACAGCACTGCGCATTATAACCAATTACACATGATTCTGTTGAGCTTATTAAAGCATTGGCCAATCAGTGGCTTTCAGATGAGTCATCGCTAAAATGCCGGTGCTTCCTTCACTCGCTCACTGACTGAATACCTCTTTCTGGCGAATTCTCTTGTCAGAAACAACAAAGTGCAGATGTGTGTACGAATCTTTAATTAAGATATGGATTTCACAGTGTTAACAGTTTCAGTGATTTTAATGTTATTTGCTCTCTTTCTGAACAATGAAAGATTAGTAGCAATATTTATATCACATTAACTTTCAATGTTAAATTCACATTTAATATAAAGTCAGTCGTATTAAAAATATGTTATGGTATGACACCTATATCTGTTACTTAAGTAAACAGACAGGGTTTTATAATAAATTACATAAATTGGAGTAAAGGCTGATGAAATATATACATTTATACACGCACACATACATTACATACATTTTATCTATATATCTAAATAAAAATAGGCTCAGTATATATGACCCAAAGTAACTAGTAACTAACTACTTGAGTAGATTTTTTATCCGATACTCTTTTACTCTTACTCAAGTAACTATTCAAGACTAGTACTTTTACTTTTACTTGAGTAAATATTTCTAGAAGTACTTTTACTTTTACTTGAGTATAGTTTTTGGGTACTCTACCCACCTCTGCCCACCACAAGGGAGAAAGCCGCGGACGGTGTAAGCACAGAGGGAGCTCCGCCCCCTGCATCATGGCTGAGCGTGAGCTGAGTATGGCACAGCATTGGTGCCAAAACAAAAAGGGTAGGGCTCCAGACCCTGAATCCAATTCAGAGTGTCCTCAAGTACCTATTCCTAGAAAGCGCCCTCCAGTGCCTGCTCCTAGAAAGCTCCTTCCAGTGCCCGCTCCTTGAAAACGCTCACCCTTCCACCCGCTCCAGCCTCCTCCACCGCTGTCATCTGGCAGCCACTCTGCTCGCCCTCAGCCCACCATCATTACGGTGTGAGCCCTAAGGGACTACCAGCAATGCCGGGGTCTGAGTATCCCTCACCTCCTACAGCCTCTGAAGCCTGTACTTTGCCTCGACTCCTAGCCCCCTCACCTCCACAATCACCCATTGTTCCATCAGCTCCACCGGGTTCCCTCGTTCCTCCGGCTCCGCCTTGGTCAGGCATTGACCCGCCATTGCCTCTTCACTCCTCTCCTCTGGCTGTGCCTCATCACTCTGCCCCACCATCTCCGTTGGGCTCCTTCCTCCCACCAGCTCCACCTTGGTCCTCAGTCGCTTTGGCTCTGTGGCTGGCTTGTTGGCTCTCCGTCTCTGCCTCGGGCTCCTCCCACCGTCGGCACCACTATGGGCTACTGTTATGGCTGTGGCCTGGGTCCTGCTGTTTTCCTCCTGCTCCGGGTCTCTCTTGTCTCCTCCCTGGCTCTTCACTTCGTCTCCCCCCCCCCCGGGTCTCTGTCTGCCGGCCTCCTCCTGGATATCCATAGAACCCCCTTCCAAGTACCCTCCCACACCTCCTTCAGTTGTTGCCATGGTGCAGGGATGCACCTTCCGGTCGGTAGGGGGTGTTATGTCAGGGTTATGGACCTGTCTGTGTGTGTTTTTGCTAGCTGTGAGCCAGTTATTGTCTCCTATTGATTGTGTTAATTTGATCCCAGGTGTGTCTCATTCTTCCCCAGTTATCCTGTCTTTAAAAGCCCTAGTCCATTCAGTTCTTGTTTGACAGGTTTACTTGTTGCTACATGTGTTTCCTGCAATTCCATGTTGGTTGTACCCTGTTCCTGGACTTCATTAAAGATTATTTCATGCATTCCATGTCTCCTCATTCCTCTCTACACAGGTTTTTTTTTTTCTTCTGAAGAAATCATGCTACTATACTGATTTGCTGCTCAAGAAACATTTCTTATGTGATGCTGAAAATTCTGTTTTACCATCACAGTAATACATTACATTGAAGTATATTAACATGGTTTTAAAATTAAAAAAGGTTAATATAAAAAATTAAATATAAAAAGTTTTAATAATACTTGTATTACTTTTTTATATTAATTTTTTTTTAAATCTTACTGACCCCAAATTCTGAATGTTATATAAAAACTGTGATAGTTACAGTGATTTCTATTACTCAATAAGACAAACACCAGCAAACAATGATGCACAAAGAAACAAAACAGTGTCATTGAGTACAGTTATTTTAAACTCAATTCCCTGCAGTGTTAAAAATAATGAGCTCAGATAACACTTACGTAAAGCTCTTACATAAAAACATAAAAAATGACTGTACATGAAATATTCTTCTTTGTTTATGTACAAGTCCTGTGGGCATTTCACTCAAGGGTATCTGTGCTCATCTACCTCCAGAGTTGATTCTTTGGCATTAACAATTAAACAACATACAAGAATACAGAACGGCAAGAGGTCACACAGTCTGTTCTGTTGCAGCCAATATGAAATTCAAGTCGAGTGATTGATTTTAACTGAGCTTGCACTCATTTCTTCCATCCGCACACATTTTAATGTCAGACACAACAGTTGTAACCGTCGGAGCATTCACATGCCCTTTGATGCATTAAAGATGAATGGTGATGTCAGCAGACTGTTTCGTGTAGCAGCCATAACATTAGCTAACAGTTTTTAGTGTAGTCTAAGCCACAGGGCAAAAGACTAAACAGAGTTATTTCAGAAAATCCTGTGTCCAACATCACGATAAATCAAATAACTGACACTGGCAATATATAGATTTTCTTTGATATATGCAGTACTGAGATATGAAACAATACAGGAATTTTAGTAGTTGACTTAAATATCTCTGTTTGAAAATAATGTAATTATAAAATGATAGGAGTATTTTTGTTAAACTTGCATCTATACAGAAAATGTAAATCATTAGAAAAAGCTGAAAAATATCTTTTTTGACATTCATATAACTGGGAAATAATGTGATTGTTGTGATTATTGTTAAATAAATATATTCAATAGTAAGAAACTGTGACGAGTGGGGCGGGGCCGAGAGACGTGGGAACATAGCGAGGCCGGTGGAGTGATTAGAGATGAACGACACCTGTTCGACCCACCGGTCTCGTGTCCCACGGAGGAGATGGAAGGATATAAAACTGGAGCGACGACAGTGAAGGACGAGAGAGGACCAGGCCTTGGTTTTAGTTTGTGTTTTGATTTTTATTTGTGCGGAGGAGATGGCCCCCCAGGCCACAGTTTCTTACTGTTGAATACAACCCGAATTCCGGAAAAGTTGGGACGTTTTTTAAATTTTAATAAAATGAAAACTAAAGAAATTTCAAATCACATGAGCCAATATTTTATTCACAATAGAACATAGATTACGTAGCAAATGTTTAAACTGAGAAATTTTACACTTTTATCCACTTAATTAGCTCATTTAAAATTTAATGCCTGCTACAGGTCTCAAAAAAGTTGGCACGGGGGCAACAGATGGCTAAAAAAGCAAGCAGTTTTGAAAAGATTCAGCTGGGAGAACATCTAGTGATTAATTAAGTTAATTGATATCAGGTCTGTAACATGATTAGCTATAAAAGCTTTGTCTTAGAGAAGCAGAGTCTCTCAGAAGTAAAGATGGGCAGAGGCTCTCCAATCTGTGAAAGACTGCGTAAAAAATTGTGGAAAACTTTAAAAACAATGTTCCTCAACGTCAAATTGCAAAGGCTTTGCATATCTCATCATCTACAGTGCATAACCTCATCAAAAGATTCAGAGAAACTGGAGAAATCTCTGTGCGTAAGGGACAAGGCCGGAGACCTTTATTGGATGCCCGTGGTCTTCGTGCTCTCAGACGACACTGCATCACTCATCGGCATGATTGTGTCAATGACATTACTAAATGGGCCCAGGAATACTTTCAGAAACCACTGTCGGTAAACACAATCCGCCGTGCCATCAGCAGATGCCAACTAAAGCTCTATCATGCAAAAAGGAAGCCATATGTGAACATGGTCCAGAAGCGCCGTCGTGTCCTGTGGGCCAAGGCTCATTTAAAATGGACTATTTCAAAGTGGAATAGTGTTTTATGGTCAGACGAGTCCAAATTTGACATTCTTGTTGGAAATCACGGACGCCGTGTCCTCCGGGCTAAAGAGGAGGGAGACCTTCCAGCATGTTATCAGCGTTCAGTTCAAAAGCCAGCATCTCTGATGGTATGGGGGTGCATAAGTGCATACGGTATGGGCAGCTTGCATGTTTTGGAAGGCTCTGTGAATGCTGAAAGGTATATAAAGGTTTTAGAGCAACATATGCTTCCCTCCAAACAACGTCTATTTCAGGGAAGGCCTTGTTTATTTCAGCAGGACAATGCAAAACCACATACTGCAGCTATAACAACAGCATGGCTTCGTCGTAGAAGAGTCCGGGTGCTAACCTGGCCTGCCTGCAGTCCAGATCTTTCACCTATAGAGAACATTTGGCGCATCATTAAATGAAAAATACGTCAAAGACGACCACGAACTCTTCAGCAGCTGGAAATCTATATAAGGCAAGAATGGGACCAAATTCCAACAGCAAAACTCCAGCAACTCATAGCCTCAATGCCCAGACGTCTTCAAACTGTTTTGAAAAGAAAAGGAGATGCTACACCATGGTAAACACGCCCCGTCCCAACTATTTTGAGACCTGTAGCAGAAATCAAAATTGAAACGAGCTCATTTTGTGCATAAAATTGTAAACTTTCTCAGTTTAAACATTTGCTATGTTATCTATGTTCTATTGTGAATAAAATATTGGCTCATGTGATTTGAAAGTCTTTTAGTTTTCATTTTATTAAAATTAAAAAAACGTCCCAACTTTTCCGGAATTCGGGTTGTATATTTATTTAACAATAATCACAACAATCACATTATTTCCCAGTCATATGAAAGTCAAAAAATATATTTTTGAGCTTTTTCTAATGATTTACATTTTCTGTATAGCTGCAAGTTTAACAAAAATACCCCTGTCATTTTATAATTACATTATTAACATTATAATTACAATCGTCCGCGAGGGGCTGTTGCGCTGTTTTGTGTTTATTTTGTTATTAAAGTCTTTATTTGATTGTCCGCCGGTTCCCGCCTCCTTCTTCCCATAGTTATGGAGTTTTTATTCGTTACAGTGGTGCCGAAACCCGGGAGAAGGAGGGACGTGCTGCTGAAGATCCCTCGCCGCTGTGATGAATCCGCGGTGCCATCGAGCTGGCGAGGAAGTGTGCCGCCATGGACGCTCGAAGCGGTGGGCTGGAGTGAGTTGCCGGGACCTGCTGGGACTTTGGCAAAGAACAGCAATTCTTTGCCAAATGCTGTTAAGGGTATTATTTTACAGCTGATAACTTTGGGTTTTAACTAGATCTGATTGAATATTGTAATAATTAATTCTACTGCAGTTCTGATTGTCACGGATCGTCCTAGCTCTCTCAACTCCACCACCCAGGGCTCCCTGTCACCCGAATACTAATCATCCACACCTGTTCCCAATCAGACCATCATCAGCACTCTATTTAAGCACAGACCTCAGCCTCATTCAGTGTCTGGCCTTGAATTAGGAAAGTGTCACTTACCTTTTCACCATGCTTACCTGTGATGCTCCTTGATGTCCTGTGTCCCACCTTAAGGGATTATCTCCCTTTGCTGCTCACCTGCTTATGCCATTGCTGAGGTGTGCAAAATTGTGTAAATGAAAATCTTTCTCTATAAAGCCACAAAATAACTGTTATGCATCTCCTAACGAAACACAATAATTGTTTGACTTGAAGTAGCACTGTCTTGTGTATTACATCAAAATACCACAAGAGCGATTACAGAGCGTTTTTGAAACTTATGTCAAATCTTGCTGTTTTGCTTCTTTGTTAAAGCAGTGTTGTTGTGGTAAAGGTAAACAGCTATAGTTGTGTTGCTGGGTTTTAAAGCAGGTTGGGTTTTTATTTTTTATTTTTTTCATTCTATTTACAGCAATTTCACTATCAACTCAGTTCAGATGTGGATGATGTATGCATACTGCCAGAGATGGGTACTAGGGATGTTAAATATGTTAAATGTAAAATAAATAGTTTTTTGTCAACTCACTTGTTTCATTTTTAATAGGTTAACGTTATAAAAGGTCTTTATTCCAAATTTATACTACAAACTAGTTAGTGTATTCAGCAGGCATAATATATTGTAAATTGCTTCAGATGAATAAGGTATTGCAAGTATTAGATCCAATAACAGTAATAATACAGTGCGTTGACATAAAAAGGAAACGTACTTTTAGTACTTCAGTACTTCTAAAAGCAAGTACTTCTGTACTTTTACTTAAAAGATCAGTCATTACAACCGTCACTTGTAATGGAGTAATATTAGACCGGCAGTATCTGTACTTTCACTCAAGAAATAGAGTTGTTTATCCGCCTTGATATAAAGGTAATGATATTCAAATATGCATTAAAAAAGTCTTTATTGAAATTTGTAAAAAAAAGAAAAAAAAAAAAAATTTACTTTGAAATCGCATCCTTACACACGTTTAAAGGGGTCATCAGATGGCCGTTTTTTTCCACAAGTTAATATGATTCTTTAGGGTCTTAATGAAAAAGTATATAACATCTGTTTCATTTTTTTTTTTTTTTTTTTTTTTTCTGTTTGTGAATATATAGTAGGTATTTTGACCTGTAACTTTGAGATCATTTATAAGGAATGAATATGTATAGGACATAAATGTTTTCTATTTTAAATGTGTTTTAAAAAAGGACCTAAGATCTTAGGGTCATGGACCTCCAGGGGCCCGTTCTTCGTACGTCGCTTATTACATCCGAGATCAAATGACACATCCAAGAAGATCATCGTGCTAATCATGATCCGGCTAATTGGGTTCTTCGAACACACCTGTTGTGTATGATTAGTATCGCTGGATTGAGTTATCTGAGATAATTGCGCGTTCATGTGTTGGCTTAAAAGGGGATATGTATCGATACTCGAAACCATGATCAGCAGTGCAGCGATTGGCTGGTGGCAAGACGGCAATGTAATGACGTCATATAATTTAAAACGACACCTGACGAAAAACTTGACAAATTTCTGGACTTTTATAAGGAAACAGCCAAGCAAACAAAACTACATAAATGTTATAATAGATACATGAAACAGATAATAGATACATGTTTTAATTTTTTTTGAATTTTTTTTCATGATTCCCAATTATTTAGATTCGCAATTTATAATAGTTGTGCAGTATTTACATTTTTATTTCAGTGTAGAAATTATCTATTCATTTCATTTTATATTTGGACATATTTGTTACGTGACATCATTAATGAAAGTTTCTTAAGGGTCAATGTCATGTTATCTGCATCTCCTGCGCTCCATCAAGCCACTCTTATAATAGCAGTCATCACCCAAAATAATGCACGACTCTATTATCTGTATAGCATGTGTGTAAGACTCTAATACAATTATGAAGAATTACTTTTATGACAAATAAATATTTCAGTGAGTAAAACTGGCTGTCCATAGTAGGCTGTTATGGACTACACAGCATTTTTATATTATTTTTAAATAATTTTTTTAATGATTATTATTTTAGATTATTGTCCCTGGATCAGTACGATACTCTTGTAATAAAGTAGCGGTGGTAGCAGACATATTTTGAGTATCAGTTCTGGTTGAAAAGAAGCGATCTAATCCTGTTTACATGAAATAAGCCTGCTCCCGAGCAGGTTTAAGCTTACAGACCTGTTGCTATGACAGCAGCTCCGGGATGAGCTTCGAAGAACCAAAGATCCAAGATCATACCAAATCAAGTCAACAATCAAATCCAGCTAACTGAGTTAGCGACGTACAAAGAACGGGCCCCAGGTGCCCTTGGGAAAAGCAACACTATTTTGAAAACAGTTGAGCCACTGTCATGCTACTGAAAAATGTGGTTAAAGTGCAGCATAGTACACAAATAGTGCAGCAAGCCCTTCAGCTCTCAAAAAAACATTTAATTCAAAGTTTAAATTTAGTTTATTTTAGTTTTTGTCTCTTAGCAGTATATGCTAATGAACTCCTACATATACACAAACTTTAGCAAATATGCTCAAAATTTGCAGTCTCTTTCTATCTCTCCCTTAAAGGCAGGGTAGGTAGTAAATGTATAAACAACTTTCTTCCAAATTTGTTTAAACTTTCTATATATATCAATGCATAATTAAAATGTAAGTACTCTGATAAAAAGAGTATAAAAATCGAGTGACTCTAGACCGTTCAATCTGTATTAAACACAGCTCATTATTTCCATTTCGAGACGAAACATAGGATTGGCTTAGGCGACTGTCACTCTCTCGCAACCATGGCAACCACCCTTTTGCTACACATGACCTGCCCACTTGCGCGCGCACGTTTGATTTGAGGAATTCAACAGGCACGGATCCTAGGAATACCAAAACAATGGCAGAGAAACAGCAAGCAAAATTCACAGTACCAGCCAATGCAGTTAGTGAAGGCAAACCAGGCAAAAAAAGGAAGACAGTAACAGTCCAAGAAAAGGCAATGAACAAAAAGTCTTTGGATAAACAAAGAAATAAAACGCGAATTAACATCGGCGTGGCTTTCCAGCGATGGCGAGAACTGAGGGAACTCAAGGGGCTGAAAAGTGACTCCTTGATGGCTTTATTTCTGCTGGACAGGTAAATCTTTCTTTTTGTATTTTGATCATACATATTTTTTTTGTTTATTTTTTCATGAAGCATGTGTCATTAGCACACGTAGCTGCGTAATATAGCTAACATAACATTACTTAGCGAGCCGTAGTAGAGACGATAAATAATCTATAGGCCTAGCTCAAGATGATAGCTGTAGTGTTGAATTGTGCATAATTTTGCTTTAGATAACTAAATGCATGTTTAACAGATAGTAGGCCTAACGTTACTCCGCATCTAGGAACTTTTCTTAGAACTATATTTACCCTCTGTCTAACTCTTTTTACCTCGTTCACCTGTAAGTTTACCTGCACGTTTTTTTCGCTTTTGTTTTTATATTCTCTACCTATGTTTACTGATGTCTTTATCTTGTATCTGTGTGTGTCCTACACACTTTGTTGTATGTGTGTGTTATTATTTTGTGTCTGCAATGCAGTTGTGAGTTGATATTTGAGTGTATGTTACTCTGTTTATCTGTAATCAAGACATTTTATAAATGTGATGTAATTGTTGTGTTGATTTTTTTTTTTTTTTTTAGTTATGAGAAAGACATATCAACGTCCACACCATCGAAAAGTGGATTTACAATGCCACCACCACCTGTATCCACTATTGTCTCTGAGTCGCTTTCTGACCGGTGAGACTTGTATGTTGTGTCGTTCAGTGAACGAGTGACAGTTTTTATAACAATCAACATGTTTATCAGTTTTTATTAGGGATGCACCGAAATGAAAATTCTTGGCCGAAACCGAAAACCGAAAAAGAGAAAACCAAGGCCGAAAACCGAAACCGAAACACCGAAAGAAATTATCCCAATTATTAGTACCATTGCATTTATTGCTATGACCGTGTACTAACTTTACTAAAATTAAAACATTGCAATTGCATAAATTAATATTAAAGTTTCAAAGATAATTACAATTACATAAATTATAAAAAAACATAAAAATGCACAATTACAAATTATGCAAATATTTATTAAGCACATTGCAACAATGCACAGTATAAAATAAAATTCAAACTAAAATTTAATCCCACTCATCTGTATATTAAATAATAATGTACAGGCCTACTGGCCTGCAGAAAGGTTTTAAAATTAACTGTTCTCTCATAAAAAGTGCATTTAGGTGAAGAGCATTTGAAATTTTTCTCTGTAGTACTAGAAAGTGCATTACTTCTCCAGTAGGCAAGACTGTTATCACTTCTGGGGATGGGGACTTCAGACAGATAACCATCTAGCTGTTGAGCAGTTGAGCTTGTCATCTGCCTGACATTTGAGAAATATTTGAGAGAGTGTATTTAAATAGGGCCAGGGCATAAATAAACATTTTTATCAAATTAAAGCAGAAATCTAGCAAAAAATCTAGCAGAAATATGGCTACAATCTGATATTATGCATGTATATATATATGTGTGTGTATTATATATGCAGAGACGAGTCTCTTTTTTTTTGCGCTCTGATCTCAGTCTTCTGCGCTTGGCGCTTCTCCGTCTCCACGCGGGTTCTCCGCATCCAGCGCGGCCTGGAGCATTTCTCGTGTGCTCTGCCATATTTCCGCGTCCAAGTAATGGTCTTTATAACGCGGATCAAGCACATTCGCGATGAAGTGCGGAGGATCCGAAAAGATCTCAGTGAGACGTGTGCTAACAGACTCTATAAGACTGTACTTTTCTTTGTTTTCACTTCGTGGTCCGTCTCAATCTCTTTGTTAGGAGACGCTTTAGTACTGCGAATAAAGGAATAAGAATAGAGAGAATGTTCTCTATTAAGACCCACTGGTGTGAAGTGAATGACGCGGGGAGCTCGTGGTCTGCGCTATGCAGGTGCACGTGCAGGTCGCGGTTTCTGTTTGCGTCATCATAACATTTCGGCCGTGTTGTTTCGGTAATAAAAGTGTTTCGGCCGAAAACCGAAAATGCACTTTTTGGCCATTTTCGGCCGAAAATTTTCGGTGGCCGAATATTCGGTGCATCCCTAGTTTTTATTGTCATTTTTCCAGAGATGATGACTTCTCAGTCCCTGGAGTTGAAGAGTTGGATAGTAGCAGCGTACAGGATAAAAACATTCAGGAATTAGATGCAAGGTATTGATTAGTGAGACATTTGTATACATTTTTTTATCAAACTTCACTTTATAGTTATTGTCTCCATCATTACTTCAACCAGTGATGGTGACATAAAATCTTCTTTTTTATCTCTCTTTAGTATGTCATCACTGGATCTGGATGTCATCAGTGAAGATGAATTTAACAACATTAAAAACTCAATGTAAGTTGTTGTGTTGACTGAATAGATGTTTTAAATTATATTGTTAGATTGAATATAATTTTCCAATTTTATTACATAGTATCGAGTGGGAAGATGACACCTGGTGTCCTGATATGGAGACAAAGTCTGTGTCATCATTTGAAGAAGACGAAACAAAGGAAATAGATACAGACTATGATGACAGTGATGATGATGACTATATGCCACATATTTGTATATTCATATCTGAACTTTGTGTGACTGTATTGATAACATGTTTTGAACAATTTAAAATGTTTTTGATGTGTAATATAGGTTAAATATATATTTTTAATTGTCTTACTTTTTCAGATATGTTGTAATGGTCACACTGTTTGGAAATGGTCTTCACAGCCCAATTTTAAATATGGAATGCTTGCTGGGGACGTTATGTTGGCGTGTAACATACTGCTGTCTGGCAACAACTATGCCAAGATTTCTCTTCTCTTTAAATTTATGAATATGGGGATGGTGGAGAAGTCATCTTTTTTCCGAATACAAGACTCATACTGTGTGGATACCATAAAGGAATTCTGGAAGGAGAAGAGAGCTGAAATCCTTGCCCAAATACAGTCCAAAGGGCCTATTGTGGCCTTAAGTAAATTCACATACACACACAAATAAACAGGATATCTATTAAAAGAGAGTACAGAATATTTCAAAAGATGCATTTACAAGAGGCAAGGTGTGAATGATGGCTAAACCACATAGAATGTGATCCTCTGATTTGTATGTATAACCCTCTTTTTACACCTTGCCTCATGTGACCCTATTGACTCAAAGGATGGCAGTGTGGGTCAACGACAATCAGCACCACTGTCAAGGTGACAACCCCACTATAGGTGAAATACCAGTAACTAAACATCACTTGGTAAAATGGAAACAGACAATTTGATGTATAAATGTTTGTGTTGTTTGTTTTACAAAATCTTCCATTAGTAGAATATACCGGCCTTATACAGAGCTAATCTCATCTACGGTTGCCCAGTGATTTTATGCAGTTATATACTGTATGTATAAAATGAGTATGTCATTGTTGAACAGTATTTAGCTCTTTTGCTTTCCCTTATAAAAGGTGATGCTCGGATGGACAGTCCTGGATTCTGTGCACAGTATTGCACATATTCAACAATGGAAAATGAAACTAAACATATAATCAGTATGGTCAACATCGACAAGAGGGAGACCATGAGGAACTCTGTTGTAATGGAGAAAGAGGCCTTTCAACAGACCTTCGAGGCACTCCGCAAAGAAATAAACTTGACTGAAATTTGTACTGATGCTCATTCTCAAATATCAGCTCTCTTCAGTAAGCATCTTTACTATAGTCTCTATGGTTTTTGTAAAGCACCCCAAATTTCTGCACTCATTACAGACAAAATACATCACTCTGATTATGACATGATATTGTTTTGGGTTATTTTGGGTGAGTATGCATTAAATTCCTAGCTTTTGTCCTCCAGACAAAGGGAAATACAGAGACAGCGGAGTCTACCACACTCTGGACATCTGGCATGGGTCCAAAAACCTGAGCAAAAAAATTCATGCAGTAAGTATAATAAATCCGCATCAGTAATCAATTTCGTCTGATCACAATAAAAACTTACATAACAGCACCCTTCCATACCTTTTTATTTATTTTTTACATATATTATTGTATCTTTAATCCTGTTGACATAATCATAGTTTACCTAACACAAAAGAATAATTGTTTATGCATCCAGGCAGGGCAGCAAAAGGGGTGTGCCATTCTCCAGATGTGGAATAAAGACATCTGCAATCACTTCTGGTACTGCTGTAAGACGGCAGATACCTATGAAGAGTTTATTGTGAGTATTTTCTTCTTTGATATATTTTTTCATTTTCAATATTTAGAAAGAGAAGAAATTGAAGCATCTCTTTTCATAAACTAAACTAACTTATATAATCACCCGTTTTGGTTTATAGGTTTAAAAATGAAATAACTGATATAGTGGGTATTTATTTTACAAATGTTGTGACATATTATGTGTATTTGTTATTACTTTTGGCATTCAATTACATTTATAATGCTTTAGTCTATCACTTTTTAAATCTAAAAATTACATGTTTTTATGCTGTTTGTGTAAAATCTTGTTGTGACTTGTTTATGCAATTAGAATTTGAAATCAGTTTGTAAATGTTTTACCACAGGACATGTGGGTGGGAGTCTTGCACCATGTCACAGGAGAACACACGTGGGCTCTTGGTGAGTGTAAACATGGCCCCTTGCTGGACGACAGAGATAAAGAATTGATTGAGAGTGGTTCAGTGGCACATGAGAGGCTGGCTGAAATTATTCTCGATGAACGCTGGCTGAAGGTCGTCCCCAAGTATCTGAATTTCAGGTACATAAGCAACTTTATATAGCTCTATATTGTAAATGGTCAAATCAACTGTGTGAAAGACATTTTACTGTAATTGACGTCGATATTACAGGAACAAGATTATTATAAAAAAATATATATTGTATGTATTGATGACCTGATGATCCCCGTCAACATGGCGTACTGTCTGGTGCACCTGCTCCATCAACACAGGAGCTATTGCAAATTCAAGTCAGCAGAGGGTTAGGTGAGTTCTTTAAATACTGGTACCTCTAGTAGTACCAGCTATTTTATGAGCTATATGGATTTATTGAAAAAAAAATTTCATGTGAATTTAAATTTCAACAATACATATTACACAATTTTAACTGTAACATATCAAACTCATAAACTGTTATTATAATCTAAAGTGGTTATATAAAAGTCATGATACAATCCAAATATCACGTCGGTGACTTTATCATCCAAGACAAATGTAGTAGTAAATATGATTTTGGCAAACTAAGTAAAAAAAAAAAAAAGGTGTAGAATAACGATCATTTATGGCCAAGATAAACACACAATCAAATAAAACTCTTCTCCCATAATAGATTATATATATAACGTTATAATATTTAACAGTAATGTGTTTGTTTTTGAAATGTGGTAATCATGTCAGAGAGATAATTATTATATTCTTTGTATAGGTCAATCGCTGCCGAAACAATGAATAATCTCCACAGGACCATAGCTGATGTGATGCTACGTCCCAAGTCTGACCCATCTACCAGTCAAGATACCTCTGGAAACCCAATGTCTTATATGTGTTATTGTTGATTGTGCTAATGTTTTTATATTTGTGATTATAGTTTCTAGCTTTAGTAATACAGAAATAAAAAAGTGACATTCTACATTTGGTTGTCCTTATTGCAGAAATAATACATACATTTAGTTATGTAATCAAATGTGGTTTCTATTGCAAGTGTAAAGAATTAATTTATCATTTTCAGTAATTTTTTTTTATTTAAAAATAAACAAAGAAAATAGTATACCACACAAAAAAAAATAATTGTAATATTGTAGAATGTAAAACACAGAAACTATGTATATGTATTCATCCACACAATAGATGGACAGTTCTCCAGACTCTTAGACTCTACTAGGAATAAAACCTCTGTACTGTTGCAGTGGATCAGGATAACGATCGCGTATCTTCCAGACGCAGCAACTTGGTATCACGACTCTGTGACCCTGTCCCAATGCTCCATACTGCCACACTACAAATTGCCTGTATGCTGCATGACGAAACTGTCTATTACTCTGTCCTGGTTCTGGATTATTAGTCAATGCACGAATGTCATTCCAGATACGTCTGGCAAGGCGCAGAACACCCTCTTCCAAAATGTAGGCTTCCATGTGTGGCAGTATGGAAATACAATAATCGGGATGTTGTCCACAGCACTTTTGTTCTACAAATGTGGCCATTCCTCTGCACCGCTGGCAGACACACCAAGCGGGTTGCCCTGACACAAGAGGGCCTGGTGGAGGAGCATTTTCTGACATCCTTTCCAGAACATCAAACATAAGACTTGGGTCACGCGTCAGGCAGAGCTCCAGGACTTGATGTGCTTGTTCCAGGCTCAGTCCTCGAATTCTGGCCTGCAATGGAATATATAATTACAAATTATATAAAAAAATTTAAATATTGGTGTGATTACACAGAACATTTGTCAACATGATTAAATTTTTTATTTTATTTTTATATAGCTTCGTGTTCTCTGAGATGACTTGTGTGCACATTACACTCCAGATCATATATACCTGTTCACATGCCCTTGTTTGAGCTTGAAGATCCAAAACTCGACGCAGGTCCTCTTGTCCAAGAAGTGCTCCTTGCCCTGCACTTCGACCACCCCGTCCTCGGCCTCTACTTCCTCGGACCCTAGTTGCACGGCCTCTTGCACGACCTCATCTGCTTCGCCCTCGACCCCGGACCTGTCCTCGAGCTGACAATGCGGTACTTGTCTCTGGAGTGTAGTCCTCATCAGAGTCAACAATGCTTTCATCATGGAAACTCTTACATGCAGAACAACGTATATGTAATGAATCTTACACGAAATTCATCTTCATCACAGTGTAAATGATGGTAATGGAAAAACGTGTATCATGCAACCTGTTTTTAGCTTTGCCTTATAGATAACTAGCCTGTTAGCGAATCAAAAAATATATATTTTAAACTTTACCAATATCAATATGCTAGCTTGATAGTGAGTACTAATATAATTGGCATGATATCATAATTATAAAGTTATTTTTATTACATGTGATTCTGACATGATGTCACTACATGCACTGTGCTCCTTCTTCTCCACTTGTCTCAGGTAAATAATGCGTCTTCCAGCTCAGTGGTCGGAGTCGCGCGTTCATGTGTTTTGGGGGCGTGGCTTTGGAAGGAGCCCAGAAGGGAGGGGGTGGAGTGAATGGAAATAATGAGCTGTCTTTAAAACAGTCGTTAGAGGTCTATAGACACTCAATTTTTGTACTTTCTTTTTCAGAGTACTTACATTTTAATTATGTATTGATATATAAATAAAGATTAAACAAATTTGGAAAAAAAGTTTTTTATACATTTTTTTTTACCTACCCTGCCTTTAATACCGCCTGCAACTGACTAGCAATAGTAATCAGCAAATGTTTCATTTTTGAAGCCTATGGAATTCTGTAGAGGGGTTGAGTGGGTTTTTGGTTAAATGCTGGAAATAAGTTCTGCAGTTAACTCAAACCCAAGAAATGTTCATGTTTTATTCTACGAGATAAAACACACAAGGAATTGTGATTACAGAGATTGTCAAAGGTATGAAATGTTATCAAGCTGAACAGATACATTTATTATTAGTCCACTTTTAGAAACAATTCGAACTCAAACTTTCTGTTTTTAAATAAAAATGAAAAGTGCTGTCAGAAGCTTAATGTTGATAACATTGAAGACATGTGACTGCGGTATAAGTTGGTTAATAGCCTATTTGTAGTTTTTACTTCTGCCGATTGAATTTAGGCTTATAAACTTCAAGTTGTACTCTTCTGAAGAGTATCATGATGAATAAAATAAGTAAGGATCATATACTTTTATTGGACACAGAGCTTATTTTCTACAATCCAAGAGCCAGTTAAAAAAATAATAATAATCCCAAGAAACCAGGGAGATATGAGCAGCCTCCTATTGGGATGAGACTATCAAGGTTGCCAACTCCATGGTTTTACATTGGAATTATTCTACATTTACACTGTGGCTGCTGGTTGTCTAGTCCGGGGGCTAAAGCAATCTCTCCCCTCCTGCCAGAATGCTATATTTACAGAAGGGAACTGTAAAAAAAAAAAAAAAAAAAACTGTGGGAAAAGTACTATTAAGCTAGTATTGGTCTAGTTTTGAATTACTGTGGGTCAGGTTTTGTTTTGCAGGCCTAGAGGTGATTGTTTTATGATACTGTATGTCCCACCCCAACTTCCTGTTTCTGTTGGAAATATGCCAACTTAGGAAAGAAATATCATGAGTTCTTTCAGTAATATATCTGCAGAACATATAAAAGGGAAGAACACTGACCTGAGAATGACCGAATGAATCCCTGAACTACTCTGCTTGTTTTTGTTGTAATTCTGATCACTACAGCCATCAATGAGGAAACACACAGCCTCCAGCAGTGACAAAGCTTAGTCGCTTATTCAAATACAGGAGGTGTCGGCGGGTGATAAAACAAATGAACTGCAGCAAAAATCAAAAGCTAGTCATTGAGCACTGGCGCATCCGCCCTAGTGCTCCTTTAATATTTGCGAAAGAGCCGTAGAGTTAGCACCTCTATCAGGATCACCTGACCGAAGCTTTAACATAGTCATCTGGGAGACCGTAGTGCTGCTTATGCAAATTGCTGATTATGAATAATAGATCAGATGATGGCTATTACTGCTGTTCAACGGTTCACTGGCAATGACAGTGTACATTTACATGATGAATAATAAACGAGATGTCTCATGGAGAGCTTTTACATGGAATCTCCTGCATCAAAAAAGCTTGTAAAGAGTATTTTTCATATAACCGTATAAGCAAGTAAATTATTACACTGTCATTACACCATATGAGCAGCTTTAACCAGACAGGATGTTAATACACAGCGCACATACAGTACAGATCCTACACATTTTTTTTTAGATTAACCAAGTTGTTGCCACCTCTTACTGGGTCACTTAACCCCTGGCTTGTGAGAATTGTGACTAGAGTGAGAATGTGTTGAGTGCCTGGAGTAAACCTGCTCATCTCACTGACAGTTGCACCCCCAATAGTATAAGAACTCAGGGCCGCCCTCTTTACTCATGGGCGCTCAGTTGCTCAAGTGGTTGGCAAAATAAATTGGTATAAACACCTGGTATAAACATTTATCTAATTTATGTCAGAATCCTGTGAAAACATCACAGAAATCTGGGACTATATTTCATTGTTTGTTGAAGGCAAGGGTCTCTGTTATTTTGAATGCATAAGCCAACATACAGTATTTACAATAGAGATGTGCATCTCTATTACTGAGGTATAACCAACGATACGATACAATTAAGATACATATGAAGCAGCTAGCAATGAGATGCGATTTACCCCATTACTATGGAGTGCGATTTGATTTCGATTCAGTTAAACACAATGCTATTCAATGCAATGGAAGAAAAAAATTATCACATTTATTTCTTTGCTTCAGACAGACAGCAAATCATAAATTAAGTTATGTGTCTTCTGACTTTTAATGCCTCATAGCCTGTTTCATAAAACAAGTTAACCAAATAGGCCAGGCGTATTTCAGTTGACTCACTGTCTAATGATTTGGTTCCATAAAGCAAATTTAACATAGATCAACCTCTGTGGCAACTTATGCTGGGAAACTAACCTGGTTCAGGGTAGGCTAACTGTCAGGTTAAGCTAAACTCCTCTAACTCTGAACAATAGGAATTCAAATATATTACCACTGACTCTCTCACATACTATAGCTATGCAGCCTTTAGCAAGTTATCAGAACAGATAGCAGAACATTAGAACATTACAATCTAGCATTGCTCTTTAAAGCTTTGAAATCATTAAACTAAAAGTTAAATTAAACTAATACATTTTATAGGAAACGCACATGAACTCATCCCAGATTAGTAATTAGGACTGTTTTACATTTTATTTACCCATTGCAATAGTCCCTTTACAGTTCGTGCTATCATGAAAATACACTTACATATAGGTTTAAAATCGACGAAAAGGCACATTTAATGTCCAACAACAAAAATTTTAACAAAATGCATATTTGACTTATTTTTGACTTGAGGCAAAAAATAATTGTTTAATTTTGAATTATTGCATTCAGCAAAATGGATATATTTGCATTAATTATATTTGCATTACTATTTACAGATTAAATGTGTGACATATCAGTTATGCACTGAGGAAAACACAATGTCTAAAATGCATTAAACAGCTCAAACATATTGACTGTTTGCCATGGTGGATCGATTTGATCCATGATCGGCATTAATAGCTGCTTAAAGGTGCAACACATACACTGTTTCACTCAATCTCATGTTAATCTTGAGTACCTATAGAGTAATATTGCATCCTTGGTCGCCGTGATTTTGCCAAGTAAGACATGTTCCTGGATCAACATACAGTATTTTGAAGATCCTGAGTTACTTAACCCAATCCCTACCCCAAATTTATTCCTAAAATCAGTGTGAAATGATAGCTGATTAACAAGGGTGTAGAAGCACCTAACCCTGATTTTAAGCCTAAAACAGATATTTCCTGAAAAGTTATATCTCATTTCTGATTGGAATGTTCTTCCAGGATCAACAAGGATGTTGATCCAGGAACATGTTGTACTTGAAGTCACACTCACCTGCATCCTTCATATCTCCAAATATCTTTGGTTTTATCATATTTCTAAAAGAAAGATACAAGGGCGAGCTTCCGGGGGCGTGCTGTGGGCAGAATGATAAGCACTTGAGCCGCCGAATGTCAACAAAACAGACATTTGATGACGTTTCACTTACTGTCTGCAGTTCTGAATCATGACCGGGATCATTCATAGCTGGGACCACTACATATTTCAATATCAAACGATGTGCAAATAAAGTGTTGAACTGGGCCTTGTCTATAAAACGTTCATCAACAAACACACTTTTTTGCTTCCCCGGATAAACAAACTGTATCCACTGTTTACATAACACTGGGCTATTTAGGAAGCTGAACAAAGTTATCTTTCCCTTACAACCAAAAACACACTTCTTTGGAGACATTCTTCCCGAGCAAGTCCCGTGCGTGCAGCGCTGCCGCCGGATGAAGCTCGTTGATGACGCAATCTCGCTCTGGTCAGTGTGCACAGGCATGTTTTTCCAGGAGATATTACCATATAAGGAGTTCCACCCTCATCTACATCATGAATAGCCACTATTGGAAAAAAAAACTCAGAAACTTGTATGAACTTGTATGAATCATTTATGGAACTGTTTTAGCCCCAATTGATTTTTTAGGTTATTTCAGGTCAGGTTTCATATTAAGTGTTGTTCATTGTATTTGATTTTTTTTTTACCGAGCCGAGTGTGTGTGTTTCATTCAACCTCCCCGGCCACGTTGAGTTGTTACTGACAGTGGCAAAAGCAACGCATGTGCTTTTCACTTGTAAAACTCAAGGGTGTATGGGTAATGTAGTCTCTGCTCTCAGTGGGATGAATTGGGAAGCTTGCATTGTGAAAGGCGCCCTGAAAAGCGGCAGCGCAGGCAAAAGATTAAAAACTCTATTAAAACAGATTTCCAAATGAGCGTACCGGTACGATAAAAGCACGTTCTGGGCGCATGGAGAGGTGGCGGTACTCTCAAGAGCTATATTTGGAAGTGGCGGTACTGAGTACCGGTGCGTACCGGCCCACTTAAAGCACTGTTATTAAGTATATATGATTAAATATACATAACACAGTCATAATAATGAATAACACACAGTATATGTAGTATTACACAGTGGGAATTTGGGAAAATAAAGCTATTTTAAATCAGTTTAATAGAAAACATGTTCAAGCAGCAGACATTTAATAATGCAAACAACATCTTTATATCACTTTTTCTAACACAGTACAAATGGGTCTTTATACAGTACATTAAAATATAGAGCTGACTTTGCATTTTAGGGAAGAAGTTCCCCGCAAAGATATCCTACTATCTGTGGGACCTTGAGAAAAAAAAGTCACGCATTCATCAAAACACAACAGCACCATATTTGTGAGGTATGTAAACAGGGCCATTGACTGTTCTTGTAGCTTCTGAAGACAGTGTAGATCTGAAGACTTCCAATTTTTTTAGACCTTCATGTGGTGAAATACAGTAAAACAAAATGCTCTAAGTGGTTTCCATGTAATCGCTTTCCTTTTGAATTTACTGTATTGTTGTGTCCTTGGCTGAGCACAGAATCTCTAGGATTGATTTTGCTCTATCCATCTGGATCTCTATTTTGATGAGTTGTGACTTTATCTGTAAAAGGGCAGGGTATGTGTAACATTACTGGCAACAAGGTCAAACCTCCAAGTTTAGAGGGGAACTTTCTCATCATCCATCATATCTACACTCTGGAGTCGCTAACTGATGGGCCCATTTTCTTTGCGGCTGTCATGCTCATTTGTAATAAGCCCAGAAGAAGGACAGAGGAGAGGTAGCAGAAACAAAAAGGGAGTGTTTTAGCAGAATACCAGGGCAGACAGTTTTGGTAAAAGAGAGGTCAGTGTGTGCTAGTCTCCATTGCAGCTATCACCTTGAATCAACTGTTCAGCTAATTTGAGGACTTATCAATCTCTAAGCAAAATACATGTTGCTGTGTAGTAAGAGCCAAAATCAAAACATTTAGCCAGGGGCACCTGTAGAATTCTCATCCAAGGTTCACTTGTATAAAAAAAGAAATTGCAATTATAGGTCGCTGGAGCTATCTGTTTACATACCACCATTGTAATTAAAACTCTGTTACACTGTAAACTGTGCACAGTTATTAAATAAACAATTCCCAGTTTTTCTGAACAGTTTATTACCTCAGTTTTTTTTTAATCGATGAGAGTTTGTTTAAACCTTCTAACTGTATGTCTCACCAACCAGCTGGAATATGAAATGTTTAACAGTAGGCTAAAAAAATACTGTCCACATAAAATGTGTTCTGCAATCCATAGACTTTATCAGGTTAGAAATCAAAATGAATTTAATACAGATGAAAACAAGGCTGTGAATAGCAGTTGATAGCAGTCGTGGCATAATGGATAGAGAGTAGAACATGTAACCTGAAGTGTGCAGGTTCGAGTCTCATGTCTGGGAGGGATTGAATGTAAAGCACTCTCTTCCACCCTCAATACCACGACTGAGGTGAGACCCTTGAGCAAGACACTGAACTCCCAACTGCTCTTTGGGCACTGCAGCATATGGCTGCCCACTGCTCCGGAGGGGTGTTTACGGTGTGTGTGTCTGTGTGTGTGTGTGTGTGTGTGTGTTCACTGCTTTGTGTGTGCACTTGGATGGGTTTAATGCAGAGCACAAATTCAGAGTATGGGTCACCATACTTGGCCACATGCCACTTTACTTAGTCTTTACAATGGCACACAATATATAAAGGTCCTAGATGAATGAATGAATGAATGAATGAATGAGCTTTATAGCCAGGTATGTTTACACATACGAGGAATTTGTTTTCATTTTATCGCATAGATTTTAAAATATTGCTTATTACTTATAAAGCCCTGAATGGTTTAGCACCTCAGTATTTGAATGAGCTCCTTTTACATTATAATCCTCTACGTCCGCTACGTTCTCAAAACTCAGGCAATTTGATAATACCTAGAATATCAAAATCAACTGCAGGCGGCAGATCCTTTTCCTATTTGGCGCCCAAACTCTGGAATAACCTACCTAACATTGTTCGGGAGGCAGACACACTCTTGCAGTTTAAATCTAGATTAAAGACCCATCTCTTTAACCTGGCATACACATAACATACTAATATGCTTTTATTATCCAAATCCGTTAAAGGATTTTTAGGCTGCATTAATTAGGTAAACCGGAACCGGAAACACTTCCCATAACAACCTATGTACTTGCTACATCATTAGAAGAATGGCATCTACGCTAATATTTGTCTGTTTCTCTCTTGTTCCGAGGTCACCGTGGCCACCAGATCCAGTCTGTGTCCAGATCAGAGGGTCACTGCAGTCACCCGGATCCAGTACGTATCCAGACCAGATGGTGGATCAGCACCTAGAAAGGACCTCTACTGCCCTGAAAGACAGCAGAGACCAGGACAACTAGAGCCCCAGATACAGATCCCCTGTAAAGACCTTGTCTCAGAGGAGCACCAGGACAAGACCACAGGAAACAGATGATTCTTCTGCACAATCTGACTTTGCTGCAGTCTGGAATTGAACTACTGGTTTCGTCTGGTCAGAGGAGAACTGGCCCCCCAACTGAGCCTGGTTTCTCCCAAGGTTTTTTTCTCCATTCTGTCACCGATGGAGTTTCGGTTCCTTGCCGCTGTCGCCTTTGGCTTGCTTAGTTGGGGACACTTCATCTACAGCGATATCGTTGACTTGATTGCAAATAAATGCACAGACACTATTTAACTGAACAGAGATGACATAACTGAATCCAATGATGAACTGCCTTTAACTCTCATTTTTGCATTATTGACACTGTTTTCCTAATGAATGTTGTTCAGTTGCTTTGACGCAATGTATTTTGTTTAAAGTGCTATATAAATAAAGGTGACATTGACATTGACATTGACATTGACATGACAGAAGCTCCACAGTGCAACAGAATGACAGCGACAGAACAAAAAACACATAATAAAAGAATAAAAAATACAAAAAAATACAAATAAGTAGGTAAGGAATGACAATAAACAAGTTGACAATTGTATGGCAGGTATATTTCAAAAAGCAGTTATGCATGTACAGGTATATTATGTGCAAAATTTAAGTGTACACTAAGTATGTGTGTTAGATAAATAAGTGTATGTATATATAAATATAAATAGTGTAGTTTGTTCCACAGTTATTATCAGCTGTTCATAAGATGGATTGCCTGAGGGAAGAAACTGTTCCTGTGTCTGGTCGTTCCGGTGCTCAGTGCTCTGTAGCGTCGACCAGATGGCAACAGTTCAAAGAGGGAGTGTGCTGGATGTGAGGGGTCCAGAGTGATTTTTACAGCCCTTTTGCTCACTCTGGATAAGTACAGTTCTTGAATAGAAGGGAGGGATGTAACTATGATTCGCTCTGCAGTCCAGACTACCCTCTGTAGTCTTCTGAGGTCAGATTTAGAAGCTGAGCTGAACCGGACAGTTACTGAAGTGCAGAGGATGTATTTAATGATGGTGGAGTAGAACTGTTTCAGCAGCTCCTTTGGCAGGTTAAACTTCTGCGGCTGGCGAAGGAAGTACAACCTCTGATGGGCCTTTTTCACAATGGAATCAATGTGAATGTCCTACTTCAGGAACCTGAATGACTCCACTGCAGTCACAGTGCTGTTTATGATGGTGAGTGGGGGGAGAGCAGGGGGGTTTCTCCTGAAGTCCACGATCATCTCCACTGTTTTGAGCGTGTTAAGCTCCAGGTGTATCGCAAGATCACATAATATTTAAAACTCAGAACTTTTAAAACTACACTTAAGTTAAAAGCAGCTCATAAATGTATTTATTTATTGTCTCACAAGTGTTTAGTGCAGTTGTTGTTGCTAGGAAAGGCTTGTTTTGTTTACTGTGTTGAGACATGCTAAAGTCGCGAGTGGTCTCATACTGTATCACATACCTTATCAGCGTCATGCGCTTGCTTCGCCCTTCATTGTGATACACAGTAAAGTGTGTCCAGCTGAATTAAATTACAGTTTTGACACACGGACCAATTAGTATACCATGGCAGCCCTCGTGTGAAGACTGAAGACTGTAAAGACCATCGACTCCACCGTGCAGGGACAAAAGCTTTTTTTAATTAATTCTCTTTTCTACACATTGCTTCACTTCTGTTTTAGTTTTTTAATGAACAACTCTTACTATGTGTTTCCATATCCCTACTATTACTATCACTCACAAACCACACATCACACCATAGGCAACACTATCCTAACAACCTGCGCCTATGTCTGCTAATACTCTACATTCTTTTTCTACTGGTCTACTGGAATTTTCAATCTGCAGTAAGCAAATCAGATTTCATTACATCTATTACTAGTCATTCAAGGCTAAACTTTATGGCTCTCATAGAGATGTGGATCAAACAAGAGGACACTGCTACTCCTGCAGCACTCTCCAATACTTTCTCATTTTCCCACACTCCCTGTCTGACTGGAAGAGGTGCAGGTACTGATCTGTTTATATCTTATTAAATGTATTCCTTTACCTTCTCTGAATATTAACAGCTCATCTGAATCACATTCAGTCACTATTAACCACCATTTAAAATCAAATTTGTAGTTGTTTATTGACCCCCAGGACCACAAGGTAACTTCTTGGATGAATTAGATGTACTGCTCTCAAACTTTCCTAAAGATGGCACTCCCCTAGTCAAGTCAAGTCACCTTTATTTATATAGCGCTTTATACAAAATACATTGCTTCAACGCAACTGAACAACATTCATTGGGAAAACAATGTGTCAATAATGCAAAATGATAGTTGAAGGCAGTTCACCTTCAATAACATGACTTAGGTGCCCTTGAGCAAGGCATCGAACCCCCAACTGCTCCCCGGGCGCCGCAGCATAAATGGCTGCCCACTGCTCCGGGTGTGTGCTCACAGTGTGTGTGTGTGTTCACTGCTCTGTGTGTGTGCACTTTGGATGGGTTAAACGCAGAGCACAAATTCCGAGTATGGGTCACCATACTTGGCTGAATGTCACTTCACTTTACTTTCACTTTTCACTTTATCATTGAATTCAGTGATGTCATCTCTGTTCAGTTAAATAGTGTCTGTGCATTTATTTGCAATCAAGTCAACGATATCGCTGTAGATGAAGTGACCCCAACTAAGCAAGCCAGAGGCGACAGCGGCAAGGAACCGAAACTCCATCGGTGACAGAATTGAGAAAAAAACCTTGGGAAAAACCAGGCTCAGTTGGGGGGCCAGTTCTCCTCTGACCAGACGAAACCAGTAGTTCAATTCCAGGCTGCAGCAAAGTCAGATTGTGCAGATGAATCATCTGTTTCCTGTGGTCTTGTCCTGGTGGTCGTCTGAGACAAGGTCTTTACAGGGGATCTGTATCTGGGGCTCTAGTTGTCCTGGTCTCGGCTGTCTTTCAGGGCAGTAGAGGTCCTTTCTAGGTGCTGATCCACCATCTGGTCTGGATACGTACTGGATCCGGGTGACTGCAGTGACCCTCTGACCCTCAGTCACGCTTGGAGAATTCAACATCCAACTAGATAAACCTCAAGCTGCAGACTTCCACACTTTGTAAAATCAGGCAATCAACTAGACCTTATTTATACACAACATTGCTCCTCTGATCATGTACTGGTTACTCAAGGGGTACATTTTCCACCCAACAATCTGTCAAGCACATCTTACCAGCAAACATACACTCGTTCACATCCTTCTCTTCAATCTTTGAGATAGAAGTATCCAAACTCATCCTTTCTAATCATCCTACTACTTGTCTGCTTGATCCTATTCCACCTCATCTCCTTCAAGCCATTTCTCCTGCAGTTGTACCTTCACTCACTCACAGCATTAACAAATCCATTCACAATGGTCTTTTTCCCTCAGCATTTATACAGGCTCATATAGCCACACTACTTAAGAAACCCACCCTTAATCCATCTCTTTTAGAGAACTACAGACCAGTTTCCCTTCTTCCTTTCATTGCAAAAACACTTGATTGAGCTGTGATCAACCAAGTCTCTGCCTTTCTCACACAAAACAACCTCCTCGACAGCAACCAGTCTGGTTTCAGAAGTGGACATTCAACGGAGACTGCCATGCCCTCAGCTGTTGAAGTCCTAAGACTAGCAAGAGCAAAATCCAAATCTTCAATACTTATCTTGCTGGATCTGTCCACTGCTTTTGTCATGGTTAACCACCAGATTCTTGTGTCAATGGTAAAGGGCATCTCAGGAACCGCACCTCTCATTCCATCCTGATGATCCAACAATAGCTGCTCGTATCTCAGCTTGTCTAACTGACATTACTTGCTGGATGAAGGACAATCACCTTCAACTCAATCTTGCCAAGACATAACTGCTTGTGGTTCCGTCAAACCCATAATTTCATCACAATTTCACCATTCAGTTAGGAACATAAACCATAACTCAGCAGAATAGATGACTTTCTCAGACCACATTGCTAAAACATGCACGGTCCAGCAGATTTGCTTTATTCAACACCAAGAAAATCAGGCCCTTTCTTTCAGAACATGCTTCACCAATCCTTGTTCAAGCTCTTGTTCTGTCCATGCTGGACTATTGCAGTGCTCTTTGCCGTACGTACAGCCAGTTCTATCAAACCTTTAAAATTAATCCAGAAAGCGGCAGCAGGATTCATTTTTAATGAGTCTTAAGGAATGCACATAACACCTCTGTTTATCAATTTGCACTGGCTACCTAGAACTGATCACATACAATATATGGCATTAAATTAAATGTTTCTTCCTGGTGTAATGACCTGGCTAACTCAATCTGAGCAGCTGAGTTCTTAGCCATCTTCAAGAATCAACTAAAAACACATCTCTTCCATCTTTATTCGACCCTCAAACTCTAGCACTCTCTATTCTAATTATATTCTTTAAAAAGCTATATTCCTTTTAGATTTGCATTCTATTTATTTACTAAATGTTTGTTAAAAAAAAAAACTAACACTAACTTTTCTAATCTATTTGTATGCTTTTGTTTTCTTTTTATTTATTATACAATTAACAAAGGCAAAAAATGCCTCCAACACTAGCCTGCTCTATTATTATTCTGTCTGTTTTCTTTTTATTTATTAAATAATAAAAATGTAAAAATAAAAATTCCTACTGTCACATGTTATGCTACTATGAGGAGCACCTAGGGAGGAACGAGGAGATGCAGGGTTCAATTCAAATAAACAGGCTTTGATGATGTCCAAGGAAACAGCAAAACACACGTAGCAAACGTAATAAACAATTCCAGACAAGGGAGAACAGAAACGGCTAGAACTAAATAGGGCAGATAATGAGGGGCACAACAAATATTTGGGTAATTTTGCAAGGCTATATTCGGGGCCTGGAGTCCTACCTGTGATTTAACGGGGATCAGGAGACCTAACCTTCCGAGATTTGGGGCTAGCAGGCTTGCCACATTAATATTCTTTGGGCTTGCAGGGTTAGGTGAGTTGCGGAGGGCGGGCTTGACTTGGGAACTGCTGGCAGATGGGTCCCGGATCGGGATCGGAGGCTCTCCAGGCACCGGATGAGTGCTTCCTTCCAACTGAGGTCTGTACTTTTTGTATGCTTTTTTTTATTTATTTTTTTATTATACAATAAACAAAGGCAAAAAAGGCCTCTAACACTTGCCTGCTCTATTGTTTATCTATTCTGTCTGTTTTCTTTTTATTATTTCTTTTTATTATATATATATATATATATATATATATATATATATATATATATATATATATATATATTTATTTATTTATTTATTTAAAAAAAACCTTCCTACTTTCATCTTGACGCTACTATGAGGAGCACAGAACGAGGAGATGCAGAGTTCCAGTTCAAATAAACAGGCTTTAATGATGTCCAAGGAAACAGCAAAACACGTGTAGCAATTGTAATGATAAACAATTCCAGACAAGGGAGAACAGAATAGGCTAGAAGTAAATAGGGCAAATAACGAGGGCCAGACAGGTGAGAAAGATATCGAATAATAAGGAACACCTAGAACAAATCAAACTGCATTGGAACAGGTATAGGAAGGACCAAATAAGGGCATGAAGAAACACATGGGGGAGCAAAACACAACAGAAACCTGACAACTACGTGTACTGTTTAGCTAACTGAGCCTTCTTATACTGTAACACATGCATTTCATTGCTCTTTTGTTGCTTTTAATTTTTTCTCATTTGTAAGTCGCTTTGGATGAAAGCATCTGCTAAATGACAAAATGTAAATATAAAAATAAACATTCTGTCATCATTTACTCGCCCTTAAATCGTTTCAAACCTTTTTATCTGTTTATCTTCAGAACACAAATAAAAATATTATTTGATGAAATCCAAGAGTGCAAAAAAAAAAAAAAAAAAAAAAAAAAAACTACATTATTCAACATCTCTTCTTTAGGTACAAAAAGTATTTTTGAAGCTTCATAAAATTATAGTTGAACCACTGATGCCTCATGGACTATTTTAATGATGTCCTTACTACGTTACTGTGCCTTGATTGTGGTAGTACCCTTGCTGTCTCTAGGTTCAGAGAGCTCTCGGATTTCATCGAAAATATCTTGATTTGAGTTCCGAAGATGAACCAAGTTCTCATGGGTTTGGTATTTCATGAGAGTGAGTAATTAGAACAGAACAGAATATTCATTGTTGTTTGAACTACTGTATCAGTTTAATCAGTAAGTTTCAATGAATTGGTTGAGAGAATGATTCAGTGACTCACACAATGATTCCAAGACAGTCATACCTTGTTTGAATAAATGGCCATATCAAAGCAAGCATACTTCCCTACTATATAGAAGGGGGAATAGAATTGTGTCAAAAAGTAGTACTGTATGTCTAAATTTACAGTATTTACATTACATTAGTTGAAAAGTACCCAGATTATCTGCGTCTTCTGGCAAGATTCTGAAGTACACATCCAATGAACACTTTTCTATTCCAAAAGGCCATCAGAGAAAATTTGTGAATGGAAGTGAAGTGATGCAACTAACATTGATAGGTCACATGCAAATTATAACATTACATAGCATGCATACTACACACATTCTTAATTTTTGGACAGTTTTGCCTTCACATCTGAATCATTTAATTGATCTATATGACATTATTTCTTTTGTTGAACATGAAAGGAGAATTTTTAAAAGGATTGTGCAAATCTTAAATAGGAACTGAGGCTTTTAAGCTTCAAAGGGACGAAAAGCACCATAAAAGCATCCTAAGTGTTCTAAAATGATGATAAACCCAAACTAAGGTGTTATTCATTTAAAATCTTGACAGATATTGAATAAATAATTTGTTTGTTGTTTTCAATAAATCAGCTTATCCTGAAGGTGCGGGGAATATTACCAGGAACTAAGGAAATAAAAATCAAAAGACTGGATATGCTGTAACATGATTGGACAACTTACAGGATACTTTTTGATGCTTTTGCATTATTTTTTAAGCTTTAAAGCCATCATTAATTGCAATTGCTTGTAAAATAGCAAACCGTACATTATTCAAAACAAATGTTTCAGGTTTGTAAAGGGGGTTAAAATTAGAACAGGTTTTTTTTTGGGTGAACTATCCTTTTAAATAATAACACTACATCTGTAGAGGTGTTTCATTGAAAAGAGTGATGGAGGAGGTCAGACGGTGGCCTGAAATGGAATAATGTTGCCCAGGTTTTAGGTTACACACTGCCCAGCAGTGGTTCTCTTCTGAGAGGTCATCTAAACATCTAAAGATACAAGAGTAATTTATCTTCTGAGCCTTATAATGTAGAGTGAGGACAAGAATAAAAATAAATAAAGAAAGAAAAAAGAAAAAAAATCTATGGAGGAATATCTTCTGGAAGAGCACATGCTGAGGGCTGAAATTAGTATTGACTAACAATCCAGCTCAATGCTGTCTATTGTCTAGGAACAAAAGTTATTTTAAAGCACTTGTCTGGGGCTGTTGTGGAATAGAACCCCAGATAACTGCTGATGTTTGAGAGTTAAGCTTAAAGCAAAACAACAGTGGTGCTGAATTTTGTTAAGTCAGTAACCCTTTGTCTAGAGGGCATATCTGCCTGTGTCTGTAAGGCAATGCTTCTTTTAGAATGGATGCTGTTTGTGAATATGCTGATTTATATATAGATAGACAGACAGACAGAGACAGACAGACAGATAGACAGACAGATTAGATTAGTTTCCAATTAGTTTTCCATTAGCTTCGCGCCCTTCTTGCCACTTCCCGCCAAAACGGGTGTGGCCCAACCTATAAAAGGAGCTCGAAAAGGCTGACTCACCTGATTTTTCATCTCAAGCAAGCGCCATCTGGAAGAGCATATCAGCAGGACGAGCCATCCTGAAGCCGCTGGCATCGCCGCTTCCACTGCCGTTCCTGCTGCGCTATCCGGCGCCCATATCCTTTACATCCTTGCTCTGTTATATCATGTGTGTGTGTTCGCCCTGCGATGCACATTCACAAAAGAGCTGCGTCTTTTTAAAGATGCCCTCGTGCGGCTCGTGCAGGTTATTGCGTCATCTGCGTCTCCTGTCTGGGTGAGGACCATGCAGCACTCGCGCTCGCTGACGGCGGATGCCCTTATTGCGAGTAAATGCCTATGGTGAATCTGAGGACTCGCCTGGCATCCTTCTCGAAGCCTGCATCATCCGCTGCGCCGCAGCGCCGTAAGAAGCACCGCTCGCAGCGCCTACCAGAACCGCCTCCAGCTCGGCCGAGCTCGCCGGTTCCCTCCGCTTCGCCGACCTCCCCTGCATCGCTTCCCGATGCTCAGCGTCCGCTGCTTGCCGACGCGTCATCTGAGGAAGTGGATCTCAGGCCCGCGTCGGAGGAAGAAGACACGTGCTCTCTGCTTGCTTCGGGCATTGAGGGTTGGGCGAGCTCCGTGGATCTCGCGCCCGCCGGGAGCCGCGGCAGAGGATTGCGGTGAAGCCAGAAGCCCCGAAAGCATCCTAGCACTGCTGGGAAAGCGCCGGTGTTCGAGTTCCGCTGCGGCCGAGCTCTCACCCAAGCGCGCCGCTGTTGCAGTTCCAAGAGTTGTGACTGCCTCAGTGCCTTCTGCAATGCGCAAGCCTGCACGAGTGCCCGCTTGCCTGCACACAAAAGCCGTTATCACGGCTACCCAGATGTTTCACAAAAAGAGTGTTTTTTCTGGTGTTCCCGGCCACGGCCGATGGTACTATAAATGTTGTGACGATGCCCACTCATCAGTGCCCATCTCCACATGTAAGCACAGCCCTGCACACAGGGCCTGCGCCCATAATGTCGACTCAAGTCGGTCGCGCACACTGCATAGTAAGCGTGCCCACCCCTCAGTGCCCACAATTACTACGTCACACGCGTCATGTGGTTTCTGTAAAAACGAAACCCGTGCACGCTCGTCCGGCCACGGCCGATGGTGCTATAAATGCAGAGACGATGCCCACTACCCAGTGCCCATCTCCACATGTAAGCACAGCCCTGCACACAGGGCGAGCGCACATAAGGTCGACACAGATCGGTCGAGCGCGCCGCATAGTAAACGTGCCCACTTCCCAGTGCCCACATACACTATGTCACATACGGCGCGGGGCTTCTGTAAAAACGAGGCCCGTGCACGTACATTCTGCACAGGCAGACAGCGAGTTGAAAGTGGTAAATGTGCACACATGCAGCCCACGGTTACTCGCAGACATATCGAGTCCCACGGGACCCGCTCAGCCTCCCCCCAGTCGGTTAAGCGCCGGAACGGGGTCGAGGAAGAGCGATCTGCCCGCTGTGATCAGTGCGCTCCCCGCCTCAGATGCGCAGCACACTCGAGCGCCGCCGTTGCCCAGTCAACAGAGCGCGCTTCGCATCCAGCCCTTAGCCATTCATGCAGATGCATGGTCAGCGCTTCCAGGGGTTTCGGATTGGGTGCTAGGCATTATAAAGAGAGGCTACTCGCTACAGTTTTCTCGACGCCCACCGTGCTTTTCAGCGCGCGTCGAAACTACGGTCAAAACAGAAGTAGCAAACATACTTCGGGCCGAAATATCAAAACTGTTGAGCAAAGGGGCTGTAGAGCCTGTGTCTCAAGCTCAAAGCGAGGGGGGGCTGTACGGCAGATACTTTCTGGTGCCCAAGAGAGACAGGGGTCTCAGGCCCATACTGGATCTAAGACAGCTGAACAAGGCATTGATGAAACGCAGTTTCAAAATGCACACGACCAGGAAGCTCCTCGCGCAGATTCGCAGAGGGGACTGGTTCATGTCAATAGATCTGAAGAACGCGTATTTTCAAATACAGATAGCGTCAAACCACAGGCGATATTTGAGATTCGCCTTCGAGGGCCAGGCATACCAGTTTACAGTCCTGCCATTCGTCTTGTCCGTAGCTCCTCGTACGTTTACGAGGTGCATGGATGCAGCGCTCGCTCCTCTCAGACTCAGAGGCATACGAATGCTGAATTATTTGGACGACTGGCTGGTTCTGGCCCGATCACGAGCGGAGCTCGTGGACCACAGGGCCGTTTTACTCGATCACCTCGAGAAGCTCGGCCTCAGTGTCAATTGGGCGAAGAGTTCGCTGAACCCCAGTCAGACGATCCTGTTCCTGGGTATAGTTCTGAACTCATGTTCCATGACGGCGCGGCTGTCACCACAGCGCGCGATGGGCATTCAGCGCGCAGCGAGTTCTTTCCGCTGCGGCGCGACCGTGTCGCTCTCACACAATGTCAAAAGATGCTGGGTCTCATGGCCTCAGCATCTCCGGTTCTGCGGCTGGGCCTGCTCCGCATGCGCCCCCTGCAGTTCTGGCTGAAGGCTCGGGTGCAGTGGGAGTGCTAAATACCATCACTCAGGCTAGAGCTCCGTCGACACGACGTCTGTATGCCTCGAAGTGGTCGGTGTTCTCCAGCTGGTGCACAGCTCGAGGTTATTCACCCCTTAGTTGTGAGGTGACGGAGGTCCTCTCCTTCCTACAGGAGCTGTTGGATAAGGGCAGAGCCCCATCCACGCTCAAAGTTAATGTGACGGCCATCGCGCCGTTTTCTGAAACGGCGTCCGGTCAGTCAATAGGAAGGAACGATTTAGTCATCCGGTTCCTCAGAGGAGCTAGGAGGCTGAATCCTCCCAGACCTCTGTCAGTCCCTATGTGAGACCTCGCGGCGGTTTTGGAGGCCTTGAAGGGTCCCCCTTTTGAGCCTATCCAATCGGTTAGCCTTCAGCATCTGTCGTTCAAGACAGTATTCTTGTTGGCTCTTGCTTCTGTGAAGCGTGTGGGTGATTTGCACGCGCTCTCGGTGAGCCTGTCGTGCTTGGAGTTTGGGCCCAATGACTCAAGGGTCATTCTCAAACCTAGGCACGGTTATGTGCCGAAATCCCTCAACACACCGTTTCGGGCTCAGGTTATTGCCCTGTCTGCCCTGCCGGTGTCAGGGGAGGATGGAGACTCGAGTCTTCTTTGCCCTGTCAGGGTTTTAAGAGCTTATGTGTCTCGCTCTGCTGCCTTTCGGCAGACGGAGCAGCTGTTTGTCTCGTTCGGTGGTCGTTCCAAGGGAATGGCTGTTTCGAGACAGACTCTATCCAGATGGATAGTTGACGCCATAGCGTTAGCTTACGCTTCCAGGGGCCTTCAGTGCCCGTTGGGCGTCAGAGCACACTCCACAAGAGGCGTCGCCTCGTCGTGGGCGTGGTCTACTGGGATCTCCTTGCAGGATATATGTATGGCGGCAGGTTGGGCCTCGCCGTCTACATTTATCAGGTTCTATAACCTGGAGGTTCCCGCCTTGAAAGCAAGGCTGCTGTCGGTATAGTCGAATCAAGGCCCTGAGGGGAATTCTGAGTTCACGAGCGCTATGCGCTGCCGACTGTTATATGGGCAGTATTGCGTAAGACCCGCATTGCCACATTGGTCAGGCCTTGCCTCGGCTGTGTGATGTCATATTGCCGCATCTACGGATGCTGCTAGATATAGGACGGAGGGCTTTTTCCCTTTTCTGTCCTGGACTCTCTGTGAGTCCCTCAGGTGACTGTGCACTGTAAATCCTGGGCGTTGCTTCAGGTTTATTGGTGTGTGATCCCTGCGCGCACGGCGTTTTACATTGGGTTCCCGTAGCGTCTTAGCTAAAACGCAGTATGAGAGAGCTCTCGTAAGAGAACGTACTCGGTTACTAAACGTAACCTCGGTTCTCTCTAGAAGAGCGAACGAGTACTGCGTTCTCTGCCGTGTGTACGATTCACTCTGGTTCGCTTCGGCGATGAAATAAATCAGGTGAGTCAGCCTTTTCGAGCTCCTTTTATAGGTTGGGCCACACCCGTTTCGGCGGGAAGTGGCAAGAAGGGCGCGAAGCCTAATGTTGCAAGGTCTAATGTTGCATCAGCCTGCGCTCGATAGGCTGTGCAGTTGCCGCAGAACAAGCCAATGAGCGAACGAGCCATCTCGCCTATGGCTGTGTACTGCTGCAAATGCGCTTTACAAAAATACAAAATTAAGGATCATTTTTTGCTTCAGTATTTCGTGAAAAGAGACTTTTCCCGTAGCGTCTTAGCTAAGACGCAGTACTCGTTCGCTCTTCTAGAGAGAACCGAGGTTACGTTTAGTAACCGAGTACGTTTCATATTTATTTATCAATCATTCATGAGATCACTGAGATTACACCAAGGTCAGAGTCACTGCCTGGCTGTGGAACTCTTCCATTAACAGTCCCAGAATCTCTCAGATCTGACACACTCTGCTCTGAAGTCTGTTTCTTACAGTCTGTGTGTCCATGCATGCACTCAAGACATCAGCAATAACTCAGACTTAGTAGGTGAAGAGCAACCAGTTTCAATCTTACTGTAAGTGCCATGGTGTCTTATTAATATTTGGGTCAATGATGCTGCATGGGTCAGTTTCTTCTGGAGGGTAGGAAGTAAAAAAATATCATATGATAGACAAAAACATATAGGGGGAAAAAAAATTCCAGAAGAAAATATAAAGCAGGAAATAATTTCATACCAGCATCCCTGCAGACTCTTGTGACTGTGTGTCAAGATTACAATTAAATATTAAAATATCAGTTAGTTAAAGTCGGAAATGTCATATGATGCAATTCTCAAAAAAATGTCATGATATTTATCAATTAATACTTTAATGCTTTTCAAATAAATAAACAAACTAATTAATTAACTAACTGGATTTTTAATACTGTCACGATCATTAGATGGAGTGCCCATGAGCATCAGTAGAGGGCACTCCAGTCAGGACCATTCCACCCATTCACCACCAGTTGTCACTTGGACACTAGCACCTCTCAAACTGTTGCACCACACCCGAACTACATTACCCATGAGTCACTGCATCACAATCACCCTGCCACACCTGCACCTCATTCATCAGCCAATTTCCTTGCCACACCTGCACCTCATTTACACACACACATAAAAGCAGCACACTCACTCACTGCGAAGTCTTGTTTAGCCAGTCTGACATTTCCAAGCGTTTTCCCTGTGTTTATTATTCCTGTGTTTTGACCTTTGGACTGTTTATTCCGACTCTGATTCTCCGCTGCCTGTCCCAATCCCTGCTTGTTTCTGATTACGATTCTGGTTATCCCTGACACACCTGACGCCATTCTTGATCTTTGCCTGTATGACCATTCTGTTTAATAAATGTTGCATATGGATCCGAACGCCTCCGACTCCTTGTTACAGAAGACTTCGCCAAACCAGGATCCAGCAGCTTTAAGGAGTAAATCCAGGTCAGCCATGAATCCAGTAAGCCAACTTATGCATTTACGTCAGGGAATTAGACCCATCGAGGACTATGTTAAGAACTTTATTGAGTTTGCCCATTTATCTATCATGGACGAGATATGCCTGATGATATTTTTTCGTGGCCTATCTGAGCTGCTTGGCTCACTCATGCCTTTGCATGATCCTCACTGGACTCTGCAGTATTATATTGATCTGGCACTCCAACTGAGCAGCTCAGCATATACTGTGGGTGTTTTGGAGGAGGAACACAGCACTTTTGCAGTATCCACCACTCCTGAGCCTTGTCCTGTTATGGCCGCCAGCCCAGCGCCTCTGCACAAGATGGGCGCCAGCCCAGAGCCTCTGCACAAGAAGGCCGCCAGCCCAGCGCCACTGCACAAGATGGCCACCAGCCCAGAGCCTCTGCACAAGATGGCCGCCAGCCCAGCGACACTGCACAAGATGGCCGCCAGCCCAGTGACACTGCACAAGATGGCCACCAGCCCAGCGACACTGCACAAGATGGCCTCCAGCCCCGTCGACTTTCCAGAGTCAAGTCAGGTCCCCGTTGATTTCCCAGAGTCTAGTCAGGTCACCATTGATCAGGCTCCAGTGAACTCTCCAGAGTCAAGTCAGGTTCCAGTGAACTCTCCAGAGTCGAGTCAGGTTCCAGTGAACTCTCCAGAGTCGAGTCAGGTTCCAGTGAACTCTCCAGAGTCGAGTCAGGTTCCAGTGAACTCTCAGGTGCTCATGAACCCTCCAAAGTCAGGGTTAGTCACCGTCGACCTTCCAGAGTCAGGGTTAGTCAACGTCAACCTTCCAGAGTCAGGGTTAGTTCCTGTTGGCCTTCCAGAGTCGAGTCAGGCGACCGTTGAATTTTCAGAGTTGAGTCAGGTTCCAGTTGACCCTCCAGAGTCTAGTCAGGTGCTCGTGGACCCTCCGGAATCAGGGTTAGTCACCATTGACCTTTCGGAATCAGGGCTAGTCAACGTTGACCTTCCGGAGTCAGAACTAGTTACCATGGACCTTCTGGAGTCAGGACTAGTTACCATGGACTTTCCAGAGTCAAGGCTAGTCACCGGTGGCCTTCAAGGACAGAGTCAAGTCACCGGTGGCCTTCAAGGACAGAGTCAAGTGGACAGAGTCAAGTCACCGGTGATCTTCAGGGACAGAGTCAAGTCACCGGTGATCTTCAGGGACAGAGTCAAGTCACCGGTGGCCTTCAGAGACAGAGTCAAGTCACCGGTGGCCTTCAGGGACAGAGTCAAGTCACCGGTGGCCTTCAGGGACAGAGTCAAGTCACCGGTGTCCTTCAGGGACAGAGTCAAGTCACCGGTGTCCTTCAGGGACAGAGTCAAGTCACCGGTGGCCTTCAGGGACAGAGTCAAGTCACCGGTGTCCTTCAGGGACAGAGTCAAGTCGCCGGTGGCCTTCAGGGACAGAGTCAAGTCGCCGGTGGCCTTCAGGGACAGAGTCAAGTCGCCGGTGGCCTTCAGGGACAGAGTCAAGTCGCCGGTGGCCTTCAGGGACAGAGTCAAGTCGCCGGTGGCCTTCAGGGACAGAGTCAAGTCGCCGGTGGCCTTCAGGGACAGAGTCAAGTCGCCGGTGGCCTTCAGGGACAGAGTCAAGTCGCCGGTGGCCTTCAGGGACAGAGTCAAGTCGCCGGTGGCCTTCAGGGACAGAGTCAAGTCGCCGGTGGCCTTCAGGGACAGAGTCAAGTCGCCGGTGGCCTTCAGGGACAGAGTCAAGTCGCCGGTGATCTTCAGGGACAGAGTCAAGTCACCGGTGATCTTCAGGGACAGAGTCAAGTCACCGGTGATCTTCAGGGACAGAGTCAAGTCACCGGTGATCTTCAAGGACCGAGTCAAGTCACAGTCGTTCTTCAGGAACCAAGTCAAGTCACAGTCGTTCTTCAGGAGTCAAGTCAAGTCACAGTCGTTCTTCAGGAACCAAGTCAAGTCACAGTCGATCCTCAGGAACCAAGTCAAGTCACCAACGATCTTCATGAGCAAAGTCAAGACATCAACGATCTTCAGGAACCAAGTCAAGTCACCAACGATTTTCATGAGCAAAGTCAAGTCATCAACGATCTTCATGAGCAAAGTCAAGTCACCATTAACCTCCATGAACTAAGTCAAGTCACCATTAACCTCCGTGAACTAAGTCAATTCACAGTTGATCTTCATGAACACAGTCAAGTCACCAACGATCTTCATGGGCACAGTCAAGTCACAGCTGATCTTCATGAACCCAATCAAATCACCACAGATCTACCAGAGCCTCGTCACATCTCAGCCGAACTCCCAGAGCCTCGTCACATCTCTGAGCTCTCGTCCTATCCTGTCACGGCCAGGGAGGCCGTCAATGAGCTCTCATTCATTCCGGTCTGGGCTACGGAGACCATCCACCAACTCTCTGTCTGTCCTGTCATGGCCACCGAGGTCCTCCATGAACTAACCGCCTGCCCTGTAATGGCCACGGAGGCCAGCTACCATCTCATCACGGCCACAGAGGCCGCTATTAACCTGTCAATGTTCTCTGTTTCAGTCCCACCTGAGCAGACTTGCGGTCCGGTGCCATCGACTCCACTGTGGTGGTCCTCTGCTCTGCCCTGGTGGGCTTCTGTCCCATCTGCTCGGCTGTGGTGGTCCTCTGCACCGCCCTGGTGGGCTTCTGTCCCGTCTGCTCGGCTGTGGTGGTCCTCTGCACCGCCCTGGTGGGCTTCTGTCCCGTCTTCTCGGCTGTGGTGGTCCTCTGCTCCACCCTGGTGGGCTTCTGTCCCATCTTCTCGGCTGTGGTTGTCCTCTACTCCTCCCTGGTGGGCTCCAGCTCCACCTGCTCCACTCTGGTGGGCTCCCACGCCACCTGCTCTGCCTTGGTGGACCCTTGTTCCCGAGTTAGGGCCATGGCGGGCTTCTATTCCCGAGTTAAGCCCATGGCAGGCCCCTGTCTCCTATGTCAGGTCCAGAAGGGGCTCCTGTTTTCCTGAGTTAGGCCCAGGAAGGGCTCCAGTTCTGCCTGCTCTGCCCCGGTCCCCGACCACGGCACTTCTTCATGGACCTGGCCCTCCATCCCTCCCCCTGTTCCGCCTCAGCTCCACTGCCCTCCTAGATTGTTTTGAGCGTCTGGAAGCTGCTCCTTTGGGGGGGGGGGGGGCTATGTCACGATCATTAGATGGAGTGCCCATGAGCTTCAGTAGAGGGCACTCCAGTCAGGACCATTCCACCCATTCACCACCAGTTGTCACTTGGATACTAGCACCTCTCAAACTGTTGCACCACACCCGAACTACATTACCCATGAGTCACTGCATCACAATCACCCTGCCACACCTGCACCTCATTCATCAGCCAATTTCCTTGCCACACCTGCACCTCATTTACACACACACATAAAAGCAGCACACTCACTCTCACTCACTGCGAAGTCTTGTTTAGCCAGTCTGACATTTCCGAGCGTTTTCCCTGTGTTTATTATTCCTGTGTTTTGACCTTTGGACTGTTTATTCCGACTCTGATTCTCCGCTGCCTGTCCCGATCCCTGCTTGTTTCTGATTACGATTCTGGTTATCCCTGACACACCTGACGCCATTCCTGATCTCTGCCTGTATGACCATTCTGTTTAATAAATGCTGCTGTGGCAGGGGAGGTGTGGTTCAGCGAGGTCTGCGACGGGAGAGAGAGTGAGGAGATCAGCGGTGGTAAGTGAGTTAAGTGAGAAACAAGTGACACCTGCTTCTCATTGCAGTGATTGGCGTGGGGAAGCAGTATTTAAGCCGGCTGGGAACCAGAGGAAGGGAGAGACCTGAGGACTCGTGGGAGAAAACGACCGACAGAAAGCGAGAGCCTGAAAGTATCAATGTTATGATTTATGCGCATGTGGCGCGACTGTGTGTTTCGTTCATTTTGATTCAGCATAATAAAGTTCCCACGAGCCTCAGTACGCCGACCCTGGTCTCCTTCCTTCTCTGCCATACGAACTTTATCACAGCTGCATATGGATCCGAACGCCTCTGACTCCTTGTTACAAATACGTTTTACTGTTATACGTACATCACTGGCCAAATTATCAATGCCATGAGTTTGGTGATCTGTTTTCCCGTTTGACACACACACAAAAGTTTTTATAAACTAATTATCAAGTTAGGACCTACTGACAGGGTTCAGGATTGCTGTGTGTGTGTGCGCAAGTCATTTCAGTGTCAAATTAGTGAAATGTGTTAACTGTGATAAATTTAACACCATTTTTCATTCATCTAAAATGTTTGATTGTTAAATCTGTCAGAGCTTATTTTTATATATTCATACATTCTCATACACTGCATTTTTAATTGTCAGGTAAATATCATTTATTGGTTGAGGCAGTGCCTGCGTCTGAACACTGGTTTATGGCTGATATTTGTTTTGCTGCAATCTGCAACAGAAGTGCTGTTTGTAAAGCACCCACAGAGAGAGAATTTGTGGATTGTTTGCAATCACAAAATCCTCTATTGAAGCAGGTATATCAGACATTTATAGCACAAAGCAAAGTTTTCTGCTGAATCCATATGTACCTTTGTTTGTGTTCAGTTATAAAAATATAAAAATATAAAACGCTGTGTAAAGTTTTTTATTATTATTATTATTAATTGTCTTTCTTTCTTTCTTTCTTTCTTTCTTTCTTTCTTTCTTTCTTTCTTTCTTTATTTATTTATTTTTAATGCAACATTTATTTTTATGTAATGTACAGAAGTCTTGGGAATGTTAAGCGTAAGATTTCAGAGATGAAAAAAAAAATGAATTCAAGAACCATAATCATACTTGAACAGTTAATCTTAAATAAATAGATAAAAATAGAATAGATGATACAATTAATAATTAAATTATATGTATATGATTGAGTGTAAAACAGCAATGAACAAAAAGTCATATTCCAACAAAAGAAGATCTAGATGTTGCTTAAGAACTCCAACTGTTGAATGACTTTTTAGATGAATTGTCTGGGGAAAATAATAAGTAATTACATGAATTAATTGGATTTTCCAGCAGTACATATGGGAGCTTGCCATTTAATGAAGTTTAGTTTCAGTGTGATGTTATGTGACATTCTGACATTTAAAAGAGTGACTCTTGTTGCATAATCTAAACGAGAAGTACGCTTTAACACATATTTCAAAAGAGTACTTCCAATATAACAGAAATAATATACTTCAACAGAAAATATTTAATTGTGAAGTGAATGAAATGTTTTTGAGTACTCATTTGCTCATTGACACAAATCTTTTTTTATTTTTATTTTTTATACAACATACATTTATTTTATGAGTTCACATACATTTATTTTAAGAGATCGTTATTTATTATTTAAGAGATCATCTTCTGATCAGATAACACAGAACACCTTGTGGTGTGCATACTGTGAATTTACTGTGATGGAGTTCCTCCAGTATGGCGCCTGATTCAGTTCAGTTGTCACTAATTCCTTTCTTAGTCTCAGTTTTGTCATTTCTGTCAGATTACCTGAAGGCTGTTAATTACGGGCAACAAAATTTCAAGTAGGGCTGTCATTTCACAAGGGTATACATGACCAGTACTCTAGAAAGACTGTGTTTTCAATCAAACTACTCGCTTATAAATAGTCAATCAACCGCAGAAGCTGACATACACTTGAGTCGAGGGACTCAGGCAAGGGAATTCTGCGGGCCCCAGGAGCCGTGCACAGAACCTGAAACAGTTGGCCTGGAAGCTAGTTTGACAGCTTCTAACCTCCTTTGAAAAAGTAATCACGCTGACCCTTTTAACAGACAGCATCCTTCCATAAACAGACGGCAATCAACACATACGTGAATTATACAATCAGCCACAGACAAATCTCCAGGGAAAGCATGGGAATCATGGGGGCCGGTAATGAATTAAGCATAGTCAATGAAGAGTTGGAGGAGAGGATGTACATCTGGAGGGGTTGTGACACCTTAAAGTGAGTGACAATGCAAGTGCCTCGTGCAAACGCGCACGTCAAATTAAAGCGGCCGCTCGAGCAGACCCAAACCTCCTGTGGGCGGCACTTTCAGAATCTGCTCAAGATACTCTCCTTGGGGAGACTGTTTGAACACACTGGCCTGCTGGCCAGACATGCAGCAAGATGCTAATGTTTGATGTATTATTTTGGTCCCCTGATAAACTGATGTAAATATGTTCTCACTGTGGGAATGTCTTGTCAAAATTTGTGCTGTGCTGTACATTCTCATTAACTATTGACTTCTATAAAATAAAAGTACACATGACTCTTTAGCATTAGTAATTGTGCAACAATGGCCCCTAAAATGCACAAGCAATAAAAAATACATAAATAAATAATAATAAATAAAACATTTTTTGAGGACACCAAAACCTAAAAACCTAAAATCTAAAATTCATAGCAATACAAATCTGTTCTTGTTGAATCATTGTGTCATAATTTGATTCTAACAGTAACTACAAATTTGCTTTTAAAATGTTTTTCAAAATTTTCGAACAAGTCAACATTCTTCTTTTGGAATAATGCTTTACTAGAGAAAAAAATGTATAGGTAACACTTTATTTTAAGGTGTCCTTGTTATACATGTTACATGTACTTAATATTGTAATAACAATGAATTATGCATAATTAAATGCAAGTTACCATAAGCCAAATCGTAACCCTAACCATATAGTAATGTAGGTAATTAATATTACTCGGTACTTAAATGTATGATTACACCTTCGAATAAAGTGTAACCAAAATGTATAGCAGTTTTAATTCCTTTCATTCAATTTCAAATTGCAAAACTGCATCCTGTTTGCTACCACAGTTCAAATCCAGGAATTGAATTGAAATTCAAAAGGCCTTCTCAATTTAATTCTCAATTGAGAACAACGCTGACCTGCCTATTTATGAACATAACATTCCTAAGAGTATTAGAATGAGTAGTAGTAATTGCTTGTATTTCTTTCTTTGAGAAATAATGAAATAACTGCAAATATCTAATTTCACACTTTTTGTTTCGTTTGCATAACACCGTGTCTACACCGGATGCGACAGTAGTCGCACCATTTGTCGCAAGTCTGTCTGCACGTGACAAAGCAACCTTTAAAAATAATTTTAACTTTTTGTCAGTACATCATAAATAGAATGCGGCATCAGTTTACTGTCAGAGATTTGTCATGTCATGCCACACCATGCCACATCCAATGTTGACACCATCGCCAATTATAATGGATTCAAATGTATTTTGTTGCGCCGCTCGCATCCGGTGTAGACATGGAATAAGGCATGATTACATGATAATTAATTGGTTTATTTATATTAACTCTTTTTATTTGTTTGTTTTTATATTATTTTCTGTTTGCATTTTATTTTAAACGTTTAGTTTTTTTTTTTTTTTATGTCATTTTTATTTTTAAAACATGTCTATAATCATCAATACACGACCAATCACAATGGAAACAACATGGCTACTTATAACAGATAATGAGAGTCACATGACATGAACAAATCAATGGGAAACAAGACACATGACTAAGACAACCAATCCGAGCATGACACAGTTAACAATAAAAACCAATGGGGTGAAGAGAAAACAAGAGGGCAAGGGAAACATGACACTAACCGCATGAAACAAACTACAAAATAAGAGACATGAAAACAAGAACATGAAACAAAACCGCGATTTAAATTTTTAAATTTTTCCCTTCTCTTTGGAGTTTAACAAGCTGTTGGTACTTGAAGAAGATCTGTAATGTTGCAAAGACTAGTCTCAAATCCAAAGAGATATTCTTTTTCAAAGTTAAGACTCTGCCACGCCCCCATAAAATGGCTCATTCAAACACGACCCCACATGTCCACGTCACTACGTCGAAATATTTGCGTAATGCCGCCCAAAGAAAGAAGGCATGGTTTCAGTGACCACAGTTAGTTTTGAAGCAGACATGTCAGGAATATGCAGTGTGTATCTAGGCGAAAGCAAAAGCACTTTACTTTACCTTGCGAAGGTAGATGCATTTAGGAATCTTTAAGATTACTTACAACATTTTGTGAACTTAGGATAGGAGGTAATTCTAATTCTTGTTACAACAATCTGGCGCTTCTGGATCAGCGACTGTGAGTATGTTTTGTTATTAGTTTGTGGAGTTTTGCATGTCGCCTGCACGTGTATGTGTGCGCGTGTCTGTGAGAAAGAGAGACATAGTCACACAGTGGAGTCAGCTGTCTTAAACATCCGTGGCTTGTGTACTGCAAACACATACGAGCTTCATCACTGTGTCTGTCACACCACTCTGTTCCCCTTTCAGTTTTGAACTGATGGTTAAACAAAGGACATTATTAACTGTCTTTACATTTATTTTGAAAGATGAAGCTAGCGATTATGGAAAGGGGCGTTACATTTCCGACAATTGCTTGCGGTGTTTGGCTAATCACAATGCACTGGTTCAGCTGGCCAATCAGAGCAGACTGCACTTGTCAGAAGGAGGGATTTTGTAGAAAATGACTCATTTGAGAGAGGAGGGGCATAAAGGACCTACAATAATGTACAGCATTTGGAGAAAAAAAAAGGTCTAATTTTTTTTTTTTTTTTTTTTACATTAAAGCATGTCAACATATTCTGTTACACCAAATACACAAAATAATGATCTTTAAAAAAGCATCATATGACCCCTTTAACTATAATTGCCTGGATCAAGTGTCATTTACAGAAAATAATAAGCCACTTAGAATCTTCAAATACAAACTACAATGCTCATTTTTGTGTTTTGAATATGCATATGCTAAATGTTGTTGTGTTTTAAGTGGTACTACACACACATTTAATCTTTGCTGAAATTCTGAAAAAGGCCATCTCTGAGACCATTTCTGCTCTCATTTTTAGGCATGAAATATGTGTCATCTCAAATAAGACATTTAGAGCTATACACAATTGTAATATTATTGTACTAAATGCCTTTTTGCATTGTAATGAGTATACAGCCAAATACATTTCCCAGTTTCTTATATCTAAGACCGAGTCTCAAATCGGAGACTATTTTTAATGCAGATTGGGTGCATATTGTTTATTATCAGTGCAGATTGTTTATCTGTTTTTCACAGCACTCTTTTTGCCAGGCCTGTAGGCATTATGTGCATCTCAAAGGCTGCGTTTTTTTATCCATAGAGCTGTGTGTGTCACATCCTGGGACTCCACCTCACCCCAGACAGATGTCTCCTCCTGACCTGTCAATCAAACCCACACACAATGCTGTTGATTCTATCAGTCCCGACAGTGGACTGACTGGTCGAGGGGACCTTGAATGTGGCCAAGGTTAGAATTCTGTCATTGGCTTTTCACAAGCAATTTCCCCCATTGCAGAAAGGGCACATTTTCCTTTCATTCTCTGGAGGAATGAAAGGTTATAGAAGATCTTTAAAGGGGGCTGAACTCCGTGCTTTCAACTACATCACAACCCACACCAAGATACACACATTTCATATGGTCGCAAACAATAGCATTTCTTTCACCCAAGACTCATTGGAAAAAACGTGCTTGTGGTGACTTTTCTACAAAATTTTATTACATTGCTTTTGCACATCTTGGGACACTTTAAAATTGTTCAGTGAGTGTTGTTAGTAGTGTGTTTAGTTCAGAAATTGAATGTTAATGAATATTAATGCTGTATTGTATTTTAAAATAATATACCACCTACTCTAAACCTAACAAACAGCATTAACATAAGGCATTTTTAAAATATAAAACACATTTGCTGAAGCAACCATGCAACTTTAGCTAGCTCTTTTATCGTAACCCATTTCATGAAAGTGCATGTTTTCCAAGATGCGCTACTGAGCAAATTTATGATGTCAGAAAAGCCATACATATGGAGCAGCTTATGTGATGCAAACATTCAAATGTATTATACTGTATGGTTTAGAAATCACAATGCACAATGGTAAAAGTGATTTGAGTTCATAACATGCAGTAGTATTGTTTCAGAAATTGAATTGTGTATAATTAGTTTGTAAAGGAATAAAAAGTTGTTGGTGTTTAATTGATTAATTTCGGTTGGAGACTGCAGTGTATTGTATGTATAGGTATGTTTTTGGATTGTTTCAAAAATGTACTATAGATAGAGGTGTCATGATCCTGGCTTTTTCCTTCTTTTTTCATCCCTTACCTCCCTCTGCTGGTTGTTTTTGTCCTACTCTCACTCTTACCCCTCATTACCGTCAGCTGAATTCTATTCTCTCATCATCACACCTGTTCTCTGTCTCCTTTGCCTTCGCTATATCTAGCCCTCTTTTTGTGTCTGTGTTGTCGGATTATTGTTTAAACTAGATGCACGGAGCTGAGTGTAATCGTTACTTCATTGTAGTCATTGTCAGTCTTGTCCTGTCTAGTCTAGTCCATCTCCTCTGTGCTGTACCCAGCAGTCTTCGTAAAGGGTTGCAGCGAACTGCGCTTCTCACCTGTGCTCCTGGTCTCTCCGTTCAAAGAGCCGCCCGGACCTCCGGCTGAAATCCTGAGTTACCCTTTTGAAGAAGTGGTCAAGGACCCTGTATTACTTTGTGAATCCTTAGTTCTGTTTATCAGCCATGCGGCACATCCTTATTTTCTCATTAAACAAGACTGTACCTGCTTTTGTCTCTGGACCCCTCTCATTTATTACAGAATAATCCGACCAATGAGCAATGGATCAGGCTGGGAGTCACCCTTTCCAGACCGCTGTTGAGATGCAAGGAGCACTGCTGGGAAAGCACGAGGAGCAACTCGCTGCGGCTCGCCGTATGGTGGACTCGTTATCCATTCAGGTGACCGATCTTACGCAGCAACTCCACTCACTTCGGAGGGACACTTCCCAGTCCGTCCTCCAGGATTCACCCGAGCCGCGGGTCATAACCCCCCATGTTACTCTGGCGAACCCACTGAGTGTCTGCCGTTCCTTACTCAGTGTGAGGTTGTTTTTTCACTCCAACCGTCTTCCTACTCCAGAAAACGCTCACGGATAGCCTATATCATCTCGCTTCTCAAGGGAAGAGCCCGTGAGTGGGGGACTGCTGTATGGAATGCCGAGGCCAATTGTCTGACCAGTTACGTCTGGTTTAAAGAGGAGATGTTACGTGTCTTTGACCGTTCTGTCCATGGCCCAGAGGCTTCTCGCACCTTGTCCTCCTTACGGCAGGGACACCGTACTGTCACCGACTTTTCCGTGGAGTTCCGCACTCTCGCTACTTCTTGTGGATGGAACGAGCCAGCCCTGGTGGCCCGTTACATTGAGGGGCTTGATGCCGAGATAAGGGACGAGGTGTTGGCCCGAGAGGTCCCGACACGCCTTGATGCTTTGATCGATTCCGCCTTACGAATTGAGAAGTGCTTTGAGCTGCAACAACGGACTCGCCGCGCTCACACCACGCCCACCCCGTGCTTTCCACCTACAGTCTCTATCGCTCCTGAACCGATGCAGCTGGGAGGGATACGTATCTCAGCTGTTGAGCGCCAGCGTCGGATCATCAACTGCCTCTGCCTCGACTGCGGCGCAGAGGGACACTTCGCCGCGGCGTGCTCGGTAAAAACCAGAGCTCACCAGCCGTAAGAGGGAGACTGGTGAGCGCCTCTTCTCTGGACCCTCGACCGCGCTTTCGGACCACCTTCCCTGTTTCTCTTCACTGGGCCGAATCTGCTGCTTCTTGTCCAGCCTTGATAGACTCTGGAGTGGAGGGGAACTTTATGGACAAGAGCTGGGCTTTGGAACAGGGTATTCCTCTCGTTAATCTTTGGGATCCCACTTCTATCTTCGACCTAGATGGTAGCGTTCTTGCCCAGGTTAACAGTTCTACAGCACCTGTGAGTCTCACCGTGTCCGGTAACCACAGAGAGACTATTTCTTTTTTAGTTATTAATTCCCTGGAGACCCCTGTAGTTTTGGGGCATCCGTGGTTGTCTGAACATAATCCTCATATTAATTGGGCTAATAATTCCATACTCTCCTGGGGTTTGTCATGTCATGTCAGATGTCTTTTGTCTGCTGCCTCTCCCGTGTCTTCTGTTTCTGTCTTTCAGGAGGAGCCAGGCGATTTGTCTGGGGTTCCTGAGGAGTACTTCGATCTGCGGGCGGTTTTCAGTCGTTCCCGGGCCACATCTCTTCCTCCACATCGGCCATACGATTGCAGCATAGAACTTCTTCCAGGTACCACTCCTCCTCGCGGGAGGCTCTATTCTCTCTCGCTTCCCGAGCGTAAGGCTCTGGAGAAATATCTCTCAGAATCGTAAAACGCGGGCACTATCGTTCCTTCCACCTCTCCTGGGCTGGGTTTTTTTTGTGAAAAAGGATGGCACGTTGCGCCCCTGCATAGACTACAGAGGCTTGAATGACATAACGGTTAAGAACCGGTACCCGTTACCCCTTATGTCATCTGCTTTTGAGATCCTGCAGGGGGCACAATACTTTACAAAACTGGACATTCGCAATGCCTATCATCTTGTACGTATCAGGGAGGGTGACGAGTGGAAGACGGCGTTTAATACACCTCTTGGGCACTTTGAATATCGTGTTCTCCCGTTCGGGCTAGTTAACGCCCCATCCGTGTTTCAGACTCTTGTTAACGATGTCCTTAGAGATATGTTAAACCTGTTCGTGTTCATTTACCTTGACGATATTTTGATTTTCTCTCCGAATCTCCAAGTTCATATGCAACATGTTAGACAGGTTCTTCAACGTCTATTAGAGAACCATCTTTTTGTCAAGGTGGAGAAATGCACCTTTCACACTCAATCAGTCACGTTTCTAAGTTCCATTATCTCTTCCCAGGGTATTAGTATGGACCCTGTCAAGGTTCGCGCTGTTACTGACTGGCCCAGACCAGAATCTCGTGTCACTCTTCAATGCTTTCTGGGTTTTGCTAATTTTTACCGACGTTTTATCCAAAATATCAGTCAGGTACCAGCCCCCCCTCTTTCCTTCCAACACCGAATCCAAGGTGCCTTCCATACGAGCGTTCATCCAGCGTTGCAGACGAACTTGGAGAACGGTCCGATCCGCCCTTTGTAGATCACCTGTTATTCGCGCCCCCCCCCCCTCGTCCTGTCGTGTCCCCGGTTCGTGTTGAGGGCTCCCCTGTCTACCGAGTTCATAGGTTGCTCGATGTTCGCCCAGGGGGAGGGGTCATCAATTTCTGGTTGATTGGGAGGGTTATGGTCCTGAGGAGAGATGCTGGATCCCCTCCCAGGACATTCTGGACCGCTCGCTTATCGATGATTTCTACCGCTCCCGTCAGTCTCGCCTCCCGTCTTCTAGTGCGCCAGGAGGCGCACCTTGAGGAAGGGGTACTGTCATGATCCTGGCTTTTTCCTTCTTTAATCATCCCTTACCTCCCTCCGCTGGTTGTTTTTGTCCTACTCTCACTCTTACCCCTAATTACCGTCAGCTGAATTCCATTCTCTCATCATCACACCTGTTCTCTATCTGTCTCCTTTGCCTTTGCTATATCTAGCTCTCTTTATGTGTCTGTGTTGTCGGATTACTGTTTAAACTAGATGCACGGAGCTGAATATAATCGTTACTTCATTGTAGTCTTGTCTTGTCCTGTCTAGTCTAGTCCAGCTCTGTCTTATTCAGTGTTTCTTATAGAGCCTCAGTATAGCAGTTGTGTTTACCTCCTCTGTGCTGTACCCAGCGGTCTTCGTAAAGGGTTGCAGCGAACTGCGCTTCTCACCTGTGCTCCTGGTCTCTCCGTTCAAAGAGTCGCCCGGACCTCCGGCAGAAATCCTGAGTTACCTGAGTTAGAAGTGGTCAAGGACCCTGTATTACTTTGTGAATCCTTAGTTCTGTTTATCAGCCGTGCGGCACATCCTTGTTTTCTCATTAAACAAGACTGTACCTGCTTTTGTCTCTGGACCCCTCTCATTTATCACAAGAGGCACATTTTTCCAAAAGTTTCCAAATGTTCCAAATGATAAAGCACAACAAATTCAGCTCTTCTAAGTGAATAAAACTTTTTATCTAATTTTTCTGTTGCCATTTACAAAACTGAAAATGATAATATTATGTTTAATCATTAATGTATTTGGCAACATCTCTTTGGCAATTACTGGTGGGTCACAGGTCTATTTTGAGAGGGTCTTGGACAGCTGAGAAAAATAAATCTAATTGCAAATGAAATAAACTAATAATCATGCATACAGTAATATAACAAAATAAATTGTTTCAATAACAGGATATAACTTTTAAAAAGTACAAAGAAAATTCTGTCCAATCAAATTTGATGGCTCTTTTGTGATACTGTTAAGCTTAATGCAATATTAATTGTAGAGACCAGACTTAATTTGTATGCCAATTTGCAACTTTATTTATTTATGTTATTATTATTATTATTATTATTATTATTAATACATTTTGTTGAAGTAATAATGAATTTGTACAATCTCATCCATATGTTTTAGCAGTGTGTTGGGTTCCCACTTGGCATCCAGTGTAAAATCTGAACCAAAACCAAGTTTTGTTCATTGTGTGACCAATAGCAAAAACTTACTGTATCACATCCTGAATGCTTCCCATAATTCAAGTACCAATCACCTTAAGAAGTAATAATCTAAAACTGGAATCACTGGCTACCAGTGGTGGGCAAGCCAGATTTCTTAATAAACGCAGTTATCTCATCAAGAGAAGATGATAATGCGTATGAAATACTAATTATAGTATTATGAAGATGGCTGAGTCCCAGAATGACATTTTATATAGAGGCTGAATGCTAATTTGGTTCCCTTTCAAAAACAGAGGCTGTGTGTCAGGAATAACTCTTGTTCTTTGCGAATGCATAATGTGAGGGGTACACTCTTGTTTCATTTTAATGCAGAGCCCAGTGTGTGAAAATGGGTCTTGAATGGAAATGCGAGCATGGCTAATTATGATCAGATTTGGATCTCTGCAGATATTAGCACTCGCTAGTGCAGATGAAAGTCTACATACATTAGTTAGAAATGTTCTGCTTCATGAAACAGCATTACTATTCGATTGTGTCTTTGTCATTCTTTGTTAAATGGACAGATTTGAAAACATCATTTACATTTTAATGTGTTATCTTGACATCAAAGCATTATCTTGACATCAACATTCTAACCCTTGATTAGAATATTTAAAGTCAGAAAATTTCTGTTTATTTTCATGTTTCTGTGAGTCTGAGACGTTGAAGACATAATGTCTTGCTTTGGGTTGCATGCATCTTGCTTTGGACTTGACTGACAGACAGCTTGTGTGTTAGCCTTATTTCCTCTATTTACCTCTTTCAGTGGTTGCTCAGTGGCAAGAAAGAATAAAAATATCAATCACATTTTTTTTTAATATATATTAATAATAAATGTGTATATTTTAATAAAAGTGTTCATAAATTACTAATTACTCATTTACAAGTGCATTATGAATTGAAGATAAACATTTATAACTGCATAACTAAAAAAGTTGATTTCATCGCAATACTGGCTAAATAGTGGGCCGTTTTTAACTCATATGTTATAAATGCTTAATACATTACATTTACATTTACATTTATTCATTTAGCAGAAGCTTTTATCCAAAGCGACTTACAAATGAGGACAGTGGAAGCAATCAAAAACAACAAAAAGAGCAATGATATATAAGTGCTATAACAAGTCTCAGTTAGGTTAACACAGTACACATAGCATGGGAAAACAGATAATAAAGAGAATAAAAAAAGAATAGAGTAAGCTAGTGTTAGAGGTCTTTACACACACACACACAATTGCATAATAAATGAAAAGAAAATAGAATACAAAAAGATTAGAAAGGTAGTTAGTTTTTTTTTTTTTTTTTTTTTTTTAAGAATAGAATTAGAATAGTGAGTGCTAAAGTTAGAGGGTTAAATAAAGATGGAAGAGATGGGTTTTAACCGATTCTTGAAGATGGCTAAGGACTCAGCTGCTCGGATTGAGTTGGTAATATTGATTGATTTTAATACATATTTCACTCAATACCAGGTTCTTGATTTATTTCCCTATGCACCAGATATATACTATTTTAATGAGACAGAATTGTGTTTGTGAGACAGAATGTGGTTTTCTCATTTATATCTCATGACTTATGTCATTGTTATTACTAGGGGTTACCCCGATTAGTCAACGATTCTAAGCTTCGATTCACTCAAAAAAATAAATCGTTGGTCTAACTTAATATAATTATGACACCTATTTCCACACATTTGAATGGTGTTGTCTCAACTTAATTTAGGCAAATGGAACCCAAGAGCAAAATTCATTTTGAACCAACAAGATCAAATCATTTTCATTTCAATCATTATTTCGGAATTTTTGTAAACTATTTAATCTTGTTGAGCCAATTAATCTTAATCACTTAAACAGAAATAGTGTCAACTACTACTGTTAAGTTAATTGTACAACTTTATTTACTTCAAACAAATGTTTAATTATTGACATGTTTATCAAAATGTAATTTAATGCACAAATAAATGTTCTCAAAGTGAATGTCACAAGTTTCTCTTTATTCTTAATTCAAGGCAAATTTTCAGGTGAAAAAATTCAAAAAATATAATCCAAGATGAACAATATTGATATTTCAATGTATATTCACAGCTTATACCTTCTGAATTCAAGATTTAGTCTTTTGAGAATACACACATAAGGTAACTTACTCCAGCATCTTGTTCTTGAGGGCTTGAACCTTTGGTGAAAGTTTTTGTCCATCCAAGTTAAAGAACACTTTCCGGATTACCTCAAATGTAGCTTTGCGTTCTCATGGGTAGCTGAGGTTCAAGCCGTAAGTAAGTCCAAACAGCATGGCCACTGCTACAGCTACGTTCTTCAAAGAGCAGAGAACCTCAGTCCCTTCAATCACAATACCAACGTCCACAGGTTTATCTCCTGGTTGGTGTCCTTCGGATCGGACGATGTAGATCCCCATTACCATCTGCTCTATGGCTTCTTTAGCATTCACCCAGTCGCAATCCTGTGCAAGACAAATAAAATGTGTTTCACGTGTAAAACAACAATATTTATTAGTGACAGTAAATATTAGGGGTGCAACGGTTCAAAATGCTCACCGTTCGGTTCGTATCACGGTACGGTTCAGTATGTGCTATGTTCAGGGAAAATAGGACTACTTTAAAATAAAAAATAAGAAAACAACAACAAATAAGCAAACTACAAGCAACATTACAAATTAATACAATAGATCAAAGATTTAAATAAAATAAACAGCGCTTTTCAGTTTTTTCAGGTTTCTAACAGTAGTTTTTTTTTAGGTACAGAAAATGGATAATCAAATATAAAATAACTGCATATTATCTTCACTGAATAAATTAAAGATTAATCATTATTGAAGTGACATAAGCTATTCAGTCAAGAGAAGTTAGTGATTTCTTTGTCATTTGTTGTGTGATTTAACATTAAAAACACAGGCAGCAGGAATAGTTTTTTTTCACGATCCAGTACATACTGTTAAACATATGTCTTTCTCTTTTAATATAACCTCACTTAAGACATAACAGAAAATATTTGCTAGGATACTCACCAAGACGGGCATATTGATATATTTTTTGTATGAATTTGGCCTCTGAAGCACAAGACTCTGTATTTGCACGCTCACAAATCATCTCACAGTTCTCTTTTGCATCTTGCTCCTGAATGTTTAAGTTAGCAAGGCTTAAATAAGTTTAGTTTAAACAAAGATAGCAACAGCGTTCATGACTGGACGTTAGAGCAGCATACGGACGGACGGCACTCTCATTGAACAAAGTTTACAAAGAGTGACTGTTTGGTCCACGCTTTTTGATTAGAATGCACAGCCATCAACTGAAACATACATTTATATGAACTCTGTCTGTTTTCCACGTTACTATTTTAAACAAACCTTATTAGCCTACAGATGCATCGTCATTTGAGGTGGACCACGGTGCAAGTGCGTGTCGAACCGTAAGTAGAACAGTACGGTTTGATTTTTTTACAGAGAACCGTTGCACCCCTAGTAAACATATGAAACCCTTAACAAGCGTACAAAACATAACGTAAACATGAAAGTGAAGAAGAGAAAAGCTTTTTCTTACATTGTACTCCTAGAACAGCTGTACACGGTCATCTAAGTATACACACACTGCTTTGAGGATGCATTCTCTTTCCATGTCTATGCTGTTTTTCTGTAAAAAAAAGGCACAAAAAAATTGATTATTTGACCATAGCATATCGATAACCAAGTATAACAGTACATACAATCTGTTTGAAAGTTCACCCAATAATAAAAATTATATCATTTATTAATCACCCTCGTGTCATGCTGGAAAACATTCGTTCATCTTTGGATCACAAATGAAGATTTTTTTGAAACAAATGAAGAAGTTTTCTGTCCTGCCATAAACAGCTATGCAACTGAGACTTTGATACTTCAAAAAGTTCATGAAGAGATCATAAAACGAATCCATATGAATTGAGCAGTTTAGTCAATTTTTTCTGAAGACTCGCTTTATATTATGAACAGATTTAATTTAGTTCTTTATTCACATATAAACATTCATCAACTCGCAGATCAGTTGTGGTGAACGGAAGCTTAAGCATGATTGTTTGACATGCGAGAACCAATGAGGTTAATTCGCGTTACGCAGCACGTTTGATCTTCTGTTTTTGGGCATCAAGCAGGTTCAGTTGACCTTCTGTTTATGTTTGCTGATCAATGTTTGTATGCAAGTAAAAGCCTAAATTAAATCTGTTCATCATACTTTCGCACATCGAACTTATTAAAGCACCAATGTCTCAGTTGTGTCGCTGTTCATGAAAGGACAGAAATCTTTCAGAATTCATCAAAAGATCTTCATTTGTGTTCCAAAGATGATTGAAAGTCTTACGGGTTTGAAACAACATTAGGGTGAGTAATTAATGACAGAATTTTTGGCTGAACTAACGCTTTAAGAACATCACTAATACAACTTACCACATGAAAAAGTTTACTAAAACCCATGCATGGGATGCTGTTTATTGCTCTTGTACAAACTTTAAAATAAAATAAAAATATATAAAAATCATTTTTACATAAATTTGCAGTGTTCTCATCTTTACCTGAACAGAAATCTCCTACAGAATGCTCAGCAGCAGTCGCCTGAATGAAATGGCTAATTTTATAACTGAAACAATCTAATAAAATAACTATCAATTGTATGAAATCAGAAAATTACATTATCCATTTCTATGTTGGTTATCAAAACATTAGTTATTTCCAAGCACACACTAATAAATCACTTTAAACTTTGCTTTATTTTATTACAGTAATAATGAGCCATTTTTCTAAACCCATTTAAGAATATTCCTTAATACAACTTACCACGTGAAAAAGTAGACTACAACCCAAGCATAGGAAGCTGTTTAATGAGCTCTTGTAAAAACCTGTAAAATAAAAAAAATGATTACATAAATTTTCTGTGTTTTTGTATTTACCTTTACAGATGCTTCACCTACTACATGATCAGCAGCTCTGTAAAACTATATATATATATATATATATATATATATATATAATTAGCATAAGATGTAGGGCATTCAATTAAACTATGATTGTGTTATTATTTCCAAATGTTTAGTGTCACTACACAAACAGTTCTGGAGAAATCGGACCATCCTGCTCTAGCGAGGAAACCGAAGATTTATGTCGCATTTTCCTGTGCAATAAGCATTATAACTGAAATCAATATAAGATGTGAATGCTTTCCGGACTCCGGAAGGCAAGTTTTGATCATTATATTTCATACAAACAAATATCAATTTGTCTTTAAATCATGCTCATTTAATTACAGCAACTGTAACAATAATAAAACGTAATACAATAATGTGCAGTAGCAATTATAACACACAGTGATAAGTTTAAAGTATATCACGTTTAAGATCAACGAATTTGAACATGTAACAGGAGTAAGGGAATCACTTAAGGCCCGTTCACACCAAGCACGATAACTATAAAGATAACGATAAAGATGTAGTTCTAAAAATCGTTCTCAATATTAAGGAATAGCGGAGTCCACCCCACAACTATAACGATAAAGGCAAAGAGAAACGATATCATTGGAATCACTTTCAGAACGATTTTTTTTTCTGATGAACGATAAAAACATTGCCAACCAATCAGAATCAATCCTGCTGTAATGAGCTCGAGAATTTAAAGCAGCAGACACGCGTCCGCTTAGAATACACAGGCAATATCGTTTGCTGGTGTGGACGCTAATATCGTTATCTTTATAGTTATCTTTATAGTTATTGTTCTTGGTGTGAACGGGCCTTTATGGTCACAGTATCATCTGTGTGAAATTAAAACGCGTGCATCCTAATCCTGTGCGACCATAGTCAAATGACACAGGCCTAGTGCGCATGTGCTCTATACTGTATTCCACACCGCCTGGCTGCTTGTTGATTTACATCAAGCATATTTTGTATTTACATTGACATCATTGTTTCTTAATTCGTTTTTACATTAATTCGCAGTGTTCTCATCTTTACTTGTACAGAAGCATCAACAGCACGCTCAACAACAGTCGCCCGAACACGTTAACTGAAACAATCTAGTAAAATAACGCTTGCAACAGGAGTTAGAACTAAGCGATTACTGCATTAATGTTAAATTATGTACATACATGCAGGCATTTATATCGATTTACTATGTTTTTATCGAGTATGAACATGTGACTAATAGAGTAGTTCAAATATTCCAATAAGCGGTCAAATATCCGCTTAATGTTGAATTCTGACTGATTTAAATATTTTTACTCTCTATCAGCACAATGCAGACAAAGATGATAAAGGATTTTTGAACTTACCAATTCTACAGCATTCCAGCATGGACTCCATCACGTTAATGGCACCCGCGGTAACTGACGAGGTCACGTGGATTTCCTGTCATCTGCGCATGCGCTAAAGTAGTAGTTTGACTCGAATCATTTTTTTTCGTTGTTTCGACCCAAATGAATTGAGCTCTTTTAAGGTTGTATGGATTTAGTTCAGACTGATTTAAAATAATTGTGTACATCCCTTAAACTGATTAATTGTATTTGTTTCAAAATGCTCTATTTATTTTTATCGAACAACACCCAGATTTCTTTTTTTTTTGAGTGTTCAAGGAGCCTGATTTGACTACCAGTCCCACCGTCGAATATTCGCAGGGTGTTATGATTATGCCATTTTGACTATATGGGGGAGCTCAAATTTCTGATTTCACATAGAACTACCAGTTTTCTCCCAATAATTGTATGTACAGCCTATTATGATAAAGCTGTAAATAAGAGTCTGAAAAGAAAGAAGCTTCAAATAAATATTTGAAGTGCGTGAATAAATATAACCACCCCAATAGATTTATGTTTCAATTTCCATAATCCGTGACCGACAGAGGAGAATCTTGGTGACATGGGATTATAACAAGACTCAAATTTACACAGGCAAAGACTAGATTTTTTCGATCAGGTAGGGTACAGTTGATTTCAAAACATTTCAGCTGGTATATATATATATATATATATATATATATATATATATATATATGTGGATATATTATTTACCTGATATATGATGCATTTGTTTGAGTCAAGCGCTTCATTGTAGTACTACAGTGATTATCTCTTCAGTGCGCAGCGCGAGCAGGTACAAAGCAGAATATTAATAACTATGAATGGGACTGTCATACACATACCATTATAATGAGAACACCATTCTAAATGTATTTTTAGTTTAGCTGCCATGTTTCTGCACATTGTTGCGTGAAGAATGTGTCCACAAAATGAGTTCATTCAGAGCCGTGCAAACATATTCGTCTGCATTCTGGCCCTTTTTGAGGATGGCCTGTAAGTATTAATATTAATGTTATGTTGTATAAATAACTAAGCTTATTCTATATGAAATGATGAGTTTAATCCCATTGATTAAAAACTTGCTATCAAATGCGTTACCAGTGTTGGGGAGTAACTAGTTACATGTAACGGCGTTACGTAATTTAATTACAAAATTAATGTAACTGTAATTAGTTACAGTTACTAAGAAAAAATGAGTAATTAAATTACAGTTACTTATGAAATTTTTAACGATTACAAAGGGGATTACATTTGAATATTTACACACATCCACATACAGATTTAACTGATTTCTTTCCCAAATTGCACTGACTATTATGAGACATACGACCTAATAATTTCCGGGATGCGGAAATACAGTCTGGTTTATAGAATCCAATCATAAAAACGAAATGCCTAACGCGGACGGAATGTGCCACATTTTGGATGACTAAATCAAAAGTAGGTAAGTACACTTGAATCAAAACATGACATCGACTAGTGTCTGTGAATATTAAGCTCCAAAAATGCAATATGACTCCTGCACGTTCCGCGTGTCTGTGGAAATCAGGCGCGGACTGGACACCGGGAGAACCGGGACAATTCCCGGTGGCCTGGCAGTCGATTTGGTCCTCTATTTTAATATTATTATTGTATAATTGCCTGCCGAATGTACTAAAGCGATCATTTGCGAATCTGCCATTTAATAATTAAATCTCTAAAAAGTCATGAAGTGTTAGTCATGACTCGCGCGCTCTCCGCGCCTCCGCCAAACGGGTTGGATCAGACTCAGAGTAATCAATGCGAGAGAGAGAAAATAGAGTGGAGTGTGGAAGCGCACAGCTGGAGCAGAGAAGCAGAACTATACTGTTCAGGGTTTCAGGTCAGTTTCATCTGTAAAGATGCTTTTTTGTCTTTGTTTTTTTATTTATTTGATCAAGCAGCAGCACGTTGCTCATCAGTCATCACTCAAAATACTATTTAAAGGACATCATTATTATAAACGTTATTATTAACGTTTTATTATTTTACTATAAACCCAGAGAAAATGTTTAGCTACTATTGTTTAACTGTGGTAACCAAAAATGTAAAATTATTTTACAAATGTATTTATTTAAAAATAAATACAAATCCATTTGCAAAATAAAAAACAAAACAAGGTTATTGTATTTTTATATAGGCTAATAAAAGCATGGTCAATTTTTGCAAGGGAAAAACATGACTCGTGTACAGTATTAGGATTTTTCTATAAACATATTGTAGTATTGTAGAGTATTGTATTGTAAAGTATAGTTTTGTTCAATCTTGAGTATTAAAGTCCTGAGAAAGATGGATAACAGGGCAAAATAAAGAGACTGAAGAGAAAAATGGAAGTGAAGGTGCAGTTCAGGAGATTTAATTATTTTGCATGTCCCCAAATTAAAGATTTAAACCTTTTTTATGCCAGGTCCATAAAAAAAAAATTGTTTTGTCCATGAATTTGTTTGTATGAGTTTGAATTTTCCAGTCTGAATTTTTTTCCCAGTCCGCCCCTCCTGTAAATTAATGGCAAAGACATGGTTTCATTTACTACACATAGGCTATCATCATATCATATACAAAGAGACAGCAGTTTAAAAAAACACCAATGTTTCAGGAGTTTATTATACAGAATATGACACATGCTTATTAGATAACTGTATTTGAATTGATATATATGCTTTTATTTATTATTCTTTAATTTTCACAAATTTAGAAAAGTAATCAAAAAGTACTCAAAAGTAATTAGTTACATTACTTTAATAAAGTAATTGAAAAAGTTACACTACTATTACATTTTAAACAGGGTAACTTGTAATATGTAACCTATTACATTTCCAAAGTAACCTTCCCAACACTGTGCGTTACTCTACTGGTCATCTTCAGCCCCGCACAGCTAAAATCAGAAATGCAGAACATTAATAACTACTGTCATATAGACTAACCTTATAATGAGAGCACTATTGTAAAAGATAAATAAATTGTGAATTGTTTTGGGTTCACTGACGTTTAGTGTTAACTATCTTTTAATCAAAAAACACTCTTTGTGTTTTAACTTCAGTAATTATGGCTGTCGAATATCTGACTTGACTCAATGTATTTTGCCCCACCCCCAAACATATGATTTGACTATCAGTCGAATATCGGCAAGATTCGAAAATTCAAATTGTACTATGAAATTCCTCAGTCGGGGACACCCCTAGTTCTTACCATAAACTATTTTGTATCTTACATGGTACTCTGCAAAAAACAATTATGTATATATATATAATAATTATGTATATATATGTGTATGTGGGGGGGGGGGGTCAAATATTAGTTACCTGTGAGCCATTATGTAGAGTGAACTATTAGTTCATGGATTTTAGATGTTGTTAATCTGTGAAAGTGAACATTAATGTAAAGTGAACACCTGTGAACCATATATTAATGAGTTGTACACATTAATAATATATGAAAGTTCTGCAAAAAATGTTGTGTATGTACACAGGAGTGGAGCCAATCTTGTAGTCAGTCAGCAATAGCGGGGTATTCACATTCATGATTGCAAGGGGAAAGTGGAAAGGCAGAAAACACTTGCAGAATTATCCGAGCTCCAGAGAACAGATGCTGTGCAGGCCCACTGCTTTTTATTCCAGTTAATGCATTTTATATATATAAAAAAATAAAAATAAAATAAATGAATAAATAAAATAAAACTTTAAAAAAGGTTTTATTATTACAGTATTTATTATGTATTCCCTACTTTAAAAATATTTTTCAAAGTTGTGAATAAAGCTTAGTCAGTGTGTTTTACCAAAACGTCTTCAAAATGTTGAAATGCTTAATTTGCTGATTCTAATTATTTGTGAAATGTATTATGTCTGAGAAAAAACAGTTTCAACACCCTTTTATTTGTTCAATGTAATAAATATGTACACCAATATTTCCCAGAGAAAAAATAATAACAATTAAACACTTTTTCTTACTGTAAATGTTTACATGACAGGGGATGGATGGATTCAATAAAGATCAATTGGATAAAAAAAAATCTATTACACATATTTCTGATATAAAATTGACTGAAAAAAAAAACTAGTTTTAAACACTTTTAGAGAAATCAACCATTTGTGTAATCAGACATTTGACTGGAAACTTTGCTGAGTGAGAGCTAGAGCAGCCACAGTCTTCTCCATTCTCAGCACAGTTGTTTGGTCATTGAAATACTTTATTTGTGAAACATGACTCAAAGTCAATGGTGCAGTTCTTCACAGGCCTCGGTGGCCCCCGCTGCCATAACAGGCTCTTTAAATCTAAATGTAGATGCTATCGTGCTGTTAAGTGCCAAATCCATAAATGTAGTGTGCAAGATTGCGTTTCTCATAACAGATGCTCAAAAATCCATTTCCTTTCCTTTAATTACATTTCAGCAATGTTTCCGCTCCTAACTTTGAGCAATTCATCGTATATTGGTCAGTTCAATAAAAAAATAAAAAAAATAAATCTAGCAAATCACAGTAACGTTGGCCCCTGTGAATGTAATCTTCCCTCCAGAGTAAACAATTACAAATTGAATCAGATGAAGCCTTGCGACTTAACGCAATGACTTGTGGGTATATTTGAACCAGACCTACACCAATAATCTTCATCCTTTCCAGCAAGCATGTTATTACATAGATACCATTATTGATCTGCAGGAATAGCAGGTTTTTCTCCCCTGCTCTGGCTGCTTCGTTTCCACATGTGCTTGGCTCCTCTGGATAATAGCTTTGGAAGGATTGCTGAGGCGCGAGCAAACATAATTCCCAGTTGTGCTACCAACACTCAAGCAACAGGTGTTGAATTGCGACCTCTGAATGGAGGTGTGCATGCAGAGAATGTAACAGCATTCCTCATAAGATCTACACAGCTTTTCATCTGAAAATGAAGATTCAACTTACTAAATTGCAAAGAGTGTCATGCTCAGTGAAAAACAAAAGATGAAATACATGAAATAAATGATTGCAATTAGGTAGAATATAACAATAATCACCCTTATGAAAAAGAAGTGTACGTTAACATACTTTTAAAAAAAAAAGTGATTTTTTTTTTAGAAAAATATTTTTGGTCAGTGGTCACACACTTCTTAGTAATTTTTTTTTTATGTAATGTCATAGTTGTCTTTGAAATGTGTTTACTGCTGATTGCACTGACAAAGAGAGCAGCCCGAAAAATGGAGCCCAGCTGGAGGAAAACAAAACTAGAGGTATTTCGTATTGCTTGGCGGGAAAGTAACCTATCCTACAGAAAAGCATTAAAAACTGCTAGATCCGATTACTTTTCTTCTCTTTTAGAAGAAAACAAACATAACCCCAGGTATTTATTCAACACAGTGGCTAAATTAACGAAAAATAAAGCCTCAACAAGTGTTGACATTTCCCAACATCACAGCAGTAATGACTTTATGAACTACTTTACTTCTAACATCGATACTATTAGAGATAAAATTGTAACCATTCAGCTGTCAGCTACAGTATGTCACGGTTCGCGAATGCACCGTCTCCAGCTGTAGTCATGTTATGTCATGTTGATTGGTTCTTGTGGGTGTTGCCACTGATCGCCTGATCAGCGGCAGGTGCATCTCATTCCACCGCCTATTTAACGCCCTGTCTTTCGTCTCCTGTTTGTCAGATCCTTGTTTGAGGTCCTCGTGTCGATGTCTGTTCGTGCTCCTGTGTTCCTGTCTTTGCTCTGTGTCCTGCTTCAGTCTTCATCGGATATTCACAGTCATTCACGGATTATCACCGCCGATCACCGATCTACCATCACCGCCATCGCTACCAACGCACTCCAACCACCTACCCACCTGTCTGTGCTGCCATCGTGGTTCCTGCGTCACTCACCAGCATTCATCCATCATACTTCTGTCAATAAACTACCTTTACTTGCATCTGCCTCCTGTCCTCCATTGTTAGCGTCACAGAACGATCTGACCAACATGGAGGCAGCGAGTAATCAACCCTCCTCTCTCGAAGCTTTCCTCAGCGCCAGTGTTCGGAGGATGGACTCCCAGGAGCGGACTCTTAACGACACTGGTCGCGCGGTTCAGGCTTTAGTGACGCAGGTGTCCGAGCTCACCCAACAGTTCCAGCTATTACGAGCTCCCACTGCGCCACTCACACCGCCTGTTCCACCAGCACCATCGGAGGCCCCCTCCCAGCCGGAACCACGCCTCCCGATTCCGGAGGCTTACTCAGGTGAACCCGATTATTGTAGAGCTTTCCTTAACCGTTGTGATATGCATTTTGCCCTCCAGCCTAGAACGTTCGCCACTGAGAGGGCCAAGGTGGCGTTCGTCCTGACCCTGCTCTCTGGGAGGGCGGCATTGTGGGGAACAGCGGTGTGGGAGAACCAGGACCCATGCTGCGCCTCGTTCCAGGCCCTCTCCGCCGAGATGAGACGGGTCTTTGAACGGGCCGCCGCAGGACGGGAGGCGGCCAGGAGGCTGGCGGAGTTGCGCCAGCACGAGAGATCCGTCTCGGACTACTCCATCGAGTTCCGGACCCTGGCAGCGGAGTGCCATTGGAACGAGGAGGCGCAGTGGGACATGTTCCTGCATGGGCTGGCTGACCGCGTCCAGAGGGAGATCTACGCCCTGGACCTTCCCCCGTCGTTCAATGGACTCATTGAGCTGGCCCTTCGGGTCGACGCACGTCTGGCACGGATGGAGAGGAGGGGGCTACTCAACACCCCATCCAGGGGACCGGCAGACGTGCGGTTCAGCGGCGGGGACGTGGCCAGCCCCGTCTACGATCACGAGCCCATGCAGGTAGGGCGAGCTCGGCTTTCCCGGGAGGAGAAGGAGAGGCGGAGGTCCCTGGGCCTTTGCCTTTACTGCGGGGGAGCCGGACATCAAGCCCACGCCTGTCCGGTAAAAGGCCAGGCCCGGTAGTACGTATGAGGCTACTATCGGGTGGGATCTCCGCCGAGAAGACCTCATCATCATCATCATCATCACCATCATCTTCTACGCTCCTCCCGGTATGGCTGCGGTGGTCAGCACAGACACATCACTGTCAGGCACTACTGGATTCCGGGGCAGAAGGTAACTTCATGGACAGCACATTAGCCCACAAGCTCCACATCCCCCTCAGACCTCTTCCGCACCACATCACGGTTCACGCCCTCACTGGTCAGCAACTTCCCACCATATCATACATCACTGAAGACATTACACTCATCACCTCTGGCAATCACTCCGAAACCATCTCTTTTCACATCCTTGACTCTCCCCTGGCACCCATTGTCCTCAGACACCCTTGGCTCCTCCTCCACAACCCTAGCATTGACTGGCTCTCTAACTCCATTTTGTCTTGGTGTAAAAGGTGTCATGAGTCTTGTCTAGTGTCTGCCTGTCCGTCTGTGTCTGTGTCTGTGTTGCAGGAGGAGGCGGTGGATTTGTCTAACGTGCCCCCGCTGAGTACCTCCATCTGAAGGAAGTGTTCAGTAAGTCTCGGGCTGCTTCTCTTCCTCCGCATCGTCCTTACGACTGTGCCATAGATTTACTATCAGGTAAGTCTCCGCCTAAGGGCAAACTCTATTCACTTTCTGTTCCAGAGAGGGAGGCTATGGAGAAATATATTTCTGATTCTCTAGCTTCCAAATTCATCCGCCCTTCCTCTTCTCCTGCGGGGTTCTTTTTTGTGGGAAAGAAGGACGGATCTCTGCGACCTTGTATTGATTACCGGGGACTGAACAACATCACGGTAAAGAATACTTATCCTTTGCCGTTGATGTCTTCGGCCTTCGAGAGGTTGCAGGGAGCGTCAATTTTCACAAAACTGGACTTACGCAATGCGTATCATTTGGTTCGGATCAGGGAGGGGGATGAATGGAAGACCGCTTTTAACACCCCCAGAGGGCACTTTGAATACTTGGTTATGCCCTTTGGGCTCTCCAACTCCCCAGCGGTCTTCCAGGCACTCGTCAACGACGTGCTGCGAGATATGATCGATCAGTTCATTTATGTCTACCTGGACGACATATTGATTTTTTCCTCTTCTCTCCAGGAACATGTGCAGCACGTCCAACGAGTGCTTCAGAGGTTGCTAGAGAATGGGCTTTTTGTCAAGGCGGAGAAATGCGAATTTCATGCACAGTCAATTCCATTTTTGGGGTATATCGTGTCGACTGAGGGAATACGCATGGATCCCGAGAAGGTTAAGGCTGTGGTAGAATGGCCAAGCCCAGATTCCCGTAAGGCCCTACAGAGGTTTCTGGGGTTCGCTAACTTCTACCGGCGTTTTATTCGCAACTTCAGCCAACTAGCCGCACCTCTGACCGCCTTGACCTCCGCCAGAACTGCGTTCAGGTGGTCGGACACAGCTCAGGCTGTGTTTGCTAAACTGAAGAGCCGTTTCATTTCAGCCCCTATTCTGATTACCCCTGACCCTACACGTCAGTTCGTGGTGGAGGTCGACGCATCAGAGGTGGGGGTAGGAGCGGTGTTATCGCAACGTTCTCCCTTAGACGACAAGGTCCACCCTTGCGCGTGTTTCTCATATCGTTTATCTCCGGCAGAACGAGAATTGTTGGCAGTCAAGATGGCATTGGAGGAATGGCGTCACTGGTTAGAGGGATCGGGGGTTCCCTTTATAGTATGGACTGACCACAAGAATTTAGAGTACATTAGCACCGCCAAGAGGTTGAACTCCAGGCAGGCTCGGTGGGCACTTTTTTTCGGACGTTTTGACTTTACTATCTCGTACCGCCCGGGTTCCAAGAATATCAAACCCGATTCTTTGTCGCGTATTTTTGACCATTCCGAACGCCCGTCCACTCCCGAGTGTATTTTTCCTGAGACATTAGTGGTCTCCACTCTCACATGGGAGATCGAATCGAAGGTCAGAACGGCCTTAGAAGGGGTAACGCCTCCGCCCGGGTGTCCACCGAACCGTTTATTTGTGCCGGAGGGATTAAGGTCCAACGTTATCCAGTGGGGACATTGCTCGAATGTAGCTTGCCATCCAGGGGTTAACCGTACTAGATTTTTAGTCAAGCAACGATTCTGGTGGCCACTTATGGCTCGCGACATTCACAGTTTTGTTTTGGCTTGCTCGGTTTGTGCCACTGGTAAGACTTCCAATCGGCCCCCTGATGGGTTACTCCAACCGCTGCCGGTTCCTTCGAGACCCTGGTCCCACATCGCTCTAGATTTTATTACCGCCCTCCCGCCCTCCCAGGGCAACACGGTAGTTTTAACCGTGGTGGACCGGTTCTCGAAGGCAGCCCACTTTATTCCCTTGCCCAAATTACCTTCAGCCAAGGAGACAGCGTTGACTGTCGTAGACCACATCTTTCGTTTACATGGCCTCCCGATAGATGTGGTTTCCGACAGGGGACCCCAATTTGTGGCTAAATTTTGGCAAGAATTCTGTAGACTACTGGGAGCGACTGTAAGTCTGTCCTCAGGGTTTCACCCCCAGAGCAATGGTCAAACCGAGAGAGCCAACCAAGATTTGGAAAGGGTGTTGCGATGTTTGGTCTCCAAGAATCCTTCCTCCTGGAGCCAACAATTGTCTATGGTGGAGTACGCCCACAATACCTTACCAGTATCAGCTACGGGCCTATCTCCTTTTGAGTGTAGTGTAGGTTACCAGCCACCTATTTTTCCTAGTATGGAATCCGAAGTTGCGGTCCCCTCCGCTCACGCCTTCGCCCAGAGGTGCCACCGCACTTGGACCAGAGCCCGTGAGACTCTACTCCAAGTGGGGGCGCGCACCAAGGCCAAGGCCGATCGCCACCGGTCTAGGCCTCCCGTATACGTCGTGGGTCAAAAGGTGTGGCTTTCAACCAAAAATATTCCTCTCCGGTCCGTATCTAATAAGTTGGCTCCCAAATTTATTGGCCCGTTTACTGTCACCAAGATCATTAGTCCGGTGGCAGTCCGCCTTAAACTCCCTCCTACGTACAGGAGAATTCATCCCGCTTTTCATGTGTCCAAAATCAAGCCCGTATTTCATTCTCCCATTAATCCGCCTACCCCGGTCCCTCCCCCGCCGCGTCTCGTAGATGGGGAGACCACCTATTTGGTAAATCGTATTCTGGACTCTAGAAGGAGGGGACGCGGATTTCAGTACTTGGTGGACTGGGAGGGTTACGGTCCGGAGGAGAGAAGTTGGGTACCTGCTAGGGACATCCTGGATCACTCCCTTATCGATGATTACAATCGACAGGTAAGAGATTCTGGGGACGCCAGGAGGTGTCCTTAGGAGGAGGGGTACTGTCACGGTTCGCGAATGCACCGTCTCCAGCTGTAGTCATGTTATGTCATGTTGATTGGTTCTTGTGGGTGTTGCCACTGATCGCCTGATCAGCGGCAGGTGCATCTCATTCCACCGCCTATTTAACGCCCTGTCTTTCGTCTCCTGTTTGTCAGATCGTTGTTTGAGGTCCTCGTGTCGATGTCTGTTCGTGCTCCTGTGTTCCTGTCTTTGCTCTGTGTCCTGCTTCAGTCTTCATCGGATATTCACAGTCATTCATGGATTATCACCGCCGATCACCGATCTACCATCACCGCCATCGCTACCAACGCACTCCAACCACCTACCCACCTGTCTGTGCTGCCATCGTGGTTCCTGCGTCACTCACCAGCATTCATCCATCATACTTCTGTCAATAAACTACCTTTACTTGCATCTGCCTCCTGTCCTCCATTGTTAGCGTCACACAGTATCGCATCAGACAGTGCACTATAGACCCCCTGAGGAACAGTTCCACTCATTCTCTACTATAGGAGAGGAAGAATTGTATAAACTTGTTAAATCATCTAAACCAACAACATGTATGTTAGACCCTATACCATCTAAGCTCCTTAAAGAGGTGCTTCCAGAAGTCATAGATCCTCTTCTGACTATTATTAATTCCTCATTGTCATTAGGATATGTCCCCAAAACCTTCAAACTGGCTGTTATTAAGAGTCTCATCAAAAAACCACAACTTGACCCGAAAGAACTAGTTAACTATAGACCAATCTCGAATCTCCCTTTTCTGTCCAAGATACTAGAAAAAGTGGTATCCTCACAATTATATTCCTTCTTAGAGAAAAATGGTATATGTTAGGATTTCCAGTCAGGATTTAGACCGTATCATAGTACTGAGACTGCTCTCCTTAGAGTTACAAATGACCTGCTCTTATCATCTGATCGTGGTTGTATCTCTCTATTAGTTTTATTGGATATTAGTGCTGCGTTTGACACAATTGACCACAACATTCTTTTGTATAGACTTGAAGACTTTGTTGGCATTAATGGAAGTGCATTAGCATGGTTTAAATCTTACTTATATGACCGCCAACAGTTCGTAGCAGTGCATAAAGATGTATCATATCGATCACAAGTGCAGTATGGAGTACCTCAAGGCTCAGTACTAGGGCCGCTACTCTAAACGCTTTATATGTTACCCTTGGGAGATATCATCAGGAAACATGGTGTTAGCTTTCACTGTTATACTGATGATACTCAGTTCTATATTTCTTCGCGGCCCGGTGAAACACACCAATTTGAAAAACGAATGGAATGCATAGTCCATATAAAAAACTGGATGACGAGTAATTTCTTACTGCTAAATTCTGAAAAAAAACAGGTGTTAATTATAGGACCTAAAAACTCTGCATGTAATAACCTAGAACACTGTCTAAGACTTGATGGCTGCTCTGTCAATTCTCCGTCATCAGTTAGGAACCTAGGTGTGCTATTTGATTGCAATCTTTCCTTAGAAAGCCACGTTTCTAGCATTTGTAAAACTGCATTTTTCCATCTCAAAAATATATCTAAATTATGGCCTATGCTCTCAATGTCAAATGCAGGAATGTTAATCCATGCATTTATGACCTCAAGTTTAGATTATTGTAATGCTTTATTGGGTGGTTGTTCTGCACGCTTAGTAAACAAACTACAGCTAGTCCTAAATGCAGCAGCAAGAGTTCTTACTAGAACCAGAAAGTATGACCATATTAGCCCGGTCCTGTCAACACTGCACTGGCTCCCTATCAAACATTGTCTAGATTTTAAAATATTGCTTATTACTTATAAAGCCCTGAATGGTTTAGCACCTCAGTATTTGAATGAGCTCCTTTTACATTATAATCCTCAACGTCCGCTACGTTCTCAAAACTCAGGCAATTTGATAATACCTAGAATATCAAAATCAACTGCGGGGGGCAGATCCTTTTCATATGTGGCGCCTAAACTCTGGAATAACCTACCTAACATTGTTCGGGAGGCAGACACACTCTTGCAGTTAAAATCTAGATTAAAGACCCATCTCTTTAACCTGGCTTACACATAACATACTAATATGCTTTTAATATCCAAATCCGTTAAAGGATTTTTTAGGCCGCATTCATTAGGTAAACCGGAACCGGGAACACTTCCTATACCACCCAATGTACTTGCTACATCATTAGAAGAATGGCATCTACGCTAATATTAGTCTGTTTCTCTCTTATTCCGAGGTCACCGTAGCCACCAGATCCAGTCTGTATCCAGATCAGAGGGTCACTGCAGTCACCCGGATCCAGTACGTATCCAGACCAGATGCTGGATCAGCACCTAGAAAGGACCTTTACTGCCCTGAAAGACAGCGGAGACCAGGACAACTAGAGCCCCAGATACAGATCCCCTGTCTCAGATGACCACCAGGACAAGATGACAGCAAACAGATGATTCCTCTGCACAATCTGACTTTGCTGGAGCCTGGAATTGAACTACTGGTTTTGTCTGGTCAGAGGAGAACTGGCCCCCCAACTGAGCCTGGTTTCTCCCAAGGTTTTTTTCTCCATTCTGTCACCGATGGAGTTTCGGTTCCTTGCCGTTGTCTCCTCTAGCTTGATTAGTTGGGGTTACTTCATCTACAGCGATATTGTTGACTTGATTGCAAATAAATGCACAGACACTATTTAAACTGAACAGAGATGACATCACTGAATTCAATGATGAACTGCCTTTTACTTTCATTTTGCATTATTTACACACTGTTTTTCTAATGAATGTTGTTCAGTTGCTTTGACGCAATGTATTTTGTTTAAAGCGCTATTTAAATAAAGGTGACTTGACTTGACTTTAAAAAAATGAATGATAAACTAAATTAATGTAATTTCTATTATAATAATCTAAAATATTGTAGTTTCTATTAAAATTGTATATCATGTAAATCTATACTTCACAGGGTTACACAATTATGAAAGTATTCATCCATCCACCCATCCATCCATTCATTCATTCATTGGACAAATATTCATTTGTTTATTTATTTAAATACATTTAATACAATTAGGCCCACTTTTTCACACAGGTATTTTGTATTGCTTGTGTTAATATAATAGTACAGTTCAGTGAAGCGCAATATTTGTTTTAAATGAAAGGCCTTTTTTTTTTTTTTAAGATTAGGTTGTTGAATGCTCTGGTTTAAAAATAAAAGTTTCTATGTGCAGGAAACTGCTTAATGGAGGGCATGGAGTCTTGTCTAATGCAGTAAGGCTCTTTATATGCCGTGATTCACAGTGATTCAGTGTTGTGTGGGAGGTCATTTGAGAAGTGGGTTAAGGTGTTGGTTCAGTTTGATAAATGTGTCATTAGCGTTTCCCCTCCAATTACCTTTTTAGGCCGTCTCAAAGGGTTTGACTCTATCCTGACAACCCTGTAATCACAATTCAGAGATGGCAGGAGTGTGACTGAAACTGATAAACTACGCCAACCTTCTAGGACATTTTAGTCAAAGATTGTGAGAACTCAATATCTTGACTCTGCCTCAGTATTTTTACTTTATGTAATGACACTGTGTAAAATAACAGTTAAAACACACAAAACACTTTCCAGGTTTTTTTTTTTTTTTTTTTTACTGTGTTGTGTAAAGGTACTCTTAATTTCAAAATTAATTACTTTTTTTTACAAATATTTTTTAAGAACAAATATTAAGAATTTAATTTAAAAAAATCATAAAAAATACATAATATTTTCAGTGCAGTGCTAAACCTTAAACATTTATAGTATGTTAGATTTTCTTCATTTTAAAATGTAAAAAAATATATATTGGAAAATGTGTTGATCAAAGGATTAAAAAAAGAACTATGTTTGTGTGTGTGTGTGTGTGTGTGTGTACAGTACAGACCTAAAGTTTGGAAACATTACTATTTTTAATGTTTTTGAAAGAAGTTTCTTCTGCTCATCAAGCCTGCATTTATTTGATCAAAAATACAGAAAAAACAGTAATATTGTGAAATATTATTACAACTTAAAATAATAGTTTTCTATTTGAATATACTTTAAAAAATAATTTATTCCTGTGATGCAAAGTTGAATTTTCACCATCATTACTCCAGCCTTCAGTGTCACATGTAACATCCAGTCTATCACATGATCATTTAGAAATCATTCTAATATTCTGATTTATTATGAGTGTTGGAAACAGTTCTGCTGTCTAATATATTTGATGAATAAAAGGTTAAAAAGAACTGCATTTATTCCAAAAAATATATAAAATTCTAATAATATATATTCTAATAATATATTTTCTATACTATCACTTTTTATCAATTTAACACATCCTTGCTGAATAAAAGTATTGATTTTATTAAAAAAAAAAATCACTGACCCCAAATTACTGACCAGTAGTGTATATTGTTATTACAAAATATTTATATTTTAAAAACATAGCTTCTTTTTTTTTTTTTGTTTACTTTGTGAAAAATATTAAGCAGCAGAACTGTTTCCAACTTTGATAATGAATCATCATATTAGAATGATTTCTAAATGATAATGATCCTAAAAATTCAGCTTTGCATCACAGAAATAAATGATAATTTAAAGTATAATGAATTTAAAAACAATTATTTTAAATTGTAATAATATATCACAATATTACATTTTTCTTCTGTATTTTTGATCAAATAAATGCAGGCTTGATGAGCAGAACAAACGTCTTTCAAAAATATTAAAAATAGTAATGTTTCCAAACTTTTGGTCTGTCCTGTATATATGTATATATATAGCAGTTTTCTGGTCTGTTCCAAAAAAAAAAAAAAAATATGAAGCAGTCCGACTGTTTTCAACATGGATAATAATAAGAAATGTTTCTAAAGTACCAAATCAGCATATTAGAATGATTTCTGAAGGGTCATGTGACACTACAGACAGGAGTAATGATGGTGAAAATTCAGATTTGTCATCACATAAATAAATTACTCTCTCTCTCTCTCTCTCTCTCTCTCTCTCTCTCTCTCTCTCTCTCTCTCTCTCTCTCTCTCTCTCTCTCTCCCTCTCTCCTCGCAACACACATATTGTGACAGATACACACTGATATGTATAATATTACCAGACTATATATATGTAAGTCTGGTAATATTATACATATCAGTGTGTATCTGTCACAATATGTGTTTTGCGAACAGCAAGGAAACACAGAATACACAAAACTCTTCTTTTAATTTCAATAACCCAAAGGGGTAATAGGAGCACAGGACACACACGGCTAGACTAATAATCTCCGACAAACTTGAGCTCAATAGACTGGGGTTTTAAACTCAGGATAACTGGGAAACACAGGTGTATGGAATGACTAAATTAACAAGGATATGGAACACATGGGGAAGAAACTAGACCTGGAAACCAATTAACCAACCATGGAAGACAGAAACTGGGTCCCAGAGGTAAAAACACACATAGACAAGTCCATAGTTCTGACAGTATCCAAATGTAAAGCACATTACATAAAAAGATCAGGCTGATCAGGCAGTGTTTGCTTCTAGAGCATTTAAGGTCATGACCTCTCATTAGGATATTCCTCCTTCCCAACATGCCGTCATTGCATTGAAGCACTGGAATAAAGCCTCATGTGACTGAACTATAATTTCTCTAATTAATAGACCCATTTCCCTCTTCAAATCCAGCTGGCCTAAAGAGAATGTTATTGGCACGGGGAACACCCATTAATGTACATCTGTCATGGAAAATGCTTTTTGCTGCTATCAAAGCCTGATCCTGACGTGGCAGAAAGGGGATGTCATAAATGGATAAAAGGATTGTAGCAGCCCTTCATGGAATAAAAGGCACACACTTTAAGATAGCAACAGACTTGAAATTCATAGCACGACTCGCACATGGTTGTATCTTAATAGGAATGTCTGCATGTTTATTGCAATATGAGCTGCTGTGAAAAATAGCATGGCAATTTCTGCATAGTTGATAAAACACCAAACAAAGAGCACTTGTTTACATTTAAATTTATCTTTAAAATTAGAAAACAAAAGTTTTGTGGGGTTCATTTAATGTGTGTGGCTATTATATGTTAGCGTTCTTATAAGAGGACCAAAATGAACAGACCATTTTTTAGGTAAATAGTGCAAATACTGATAAAAAGTTTGATAAAAACTGTAAGGTTGCTACTTCAGCTATGTTGCAACACTGAAGTGTTGTGCTGTTCGTTCAACTATCAAACTGCACAATTTTGGAAATCCTGGTTCTTTCCACAATGGCAATAAAAGGTCTATAACAAACTATTTTATGATGTCTATTTGTATATAACAAATAAAAACAATACACTAATACCGAATCAGAAAACCTTTTAAGCAAATTAATTTTCTATTCCATTTTGTAAATTTGTTTAAAAGATGATTGAAATACTGCAATAGAACCCTAACTTTTGATGGTTTCATGCATGTAAAAGAAGAATGTCAATTTATTTCCCATCTCTGTATTAGTATTGGAGTCTTTTTCATGTTTTGTACTCTGTGAAGGCATTCCAAACCCTTGCAACCTGATTCCCGAGGACTCTGGACCCGCAGAGAGAGAAAATAAACAAAGTTTCAAAGTATAAATGTCATATACTGGCAGGTTTAGCAAATCCGTAGGTGGTCCCAAGGACTTGCAACATGACCTGCAAACTCTGAGGGAATTCAATGCAATGGATCTTTTCATTTCCAGCTACACTGGAACCCAAGCAAATAGCAAACGAGTGTAAAAGAACTCTACAAAAATTCACTGTGCTAAAGACTATAAAAACAATAGAGTGACCATCTTATGTGTTGGTTTATTCATCCTTTTTGCAAGCAGACTTTGTTACAGTATATTTCACAGTGTTACAGTGTATTTTGTTTGAAGAAAATATTGATTTTTTTCTTCTATCTATTAATATATTTAAAAAATGAGAAGCCAATTTGCACATGAAGTGACTTGAATTCACCTCATGAGCATGTTTTAAATACTTTATTAAAAATTAATTTTGAAATTATCTGGGTTGTAAAGTCAAACAGTTGGTGAACTGTTCTGATTTCACAAAGAACAAACAATTTTCATTAAAAAGAATTAATAAATAAAATTGAATGAAAAGAAAACCATATTACATAGTTTGGCGTAATCCACACTAGAGAAAAAATATTTTAACAAAACTGATGTCCACAAAATCAAAGTCTTGTGGTGCGAATAACAAAAGTAATGTGGTGCAACCACCATGCAGAAATGGGAAATGGTATATTAGAGAAGTGCCCAATAGTCCTTCATTACTGTGTGTCCTATTTGAAAGGTAATTGTTTCTCATTGGGATGTCTAAAAATAAATTAGCACGGCACCTTTGTGATAAATCTCCAGCCTTTGGGTGGCGATTTATTGTATCATATTTATTTGTGTAGCACCTTTTCACATTACACATAACTTTAATGCAGCTTTACAGGAGAAGCATGTTTTAAAATTACAATTAAGAATAATTTGTTATCATAGGTGACTGTCAAAAAAAAGGCCATATGGCCAGAAATGTACAACTATGCATCATTCAGTTAGATAAAGACACATTCAAGCAGAAACAATGAACATGGTTAAGGCAGGTGATGATCATAGATAATTATAATGATTGCAATGTAAGGGAAAGGAATTCAGTTTTGTATGTTTATTCAAAGTTTGCACAATCTCCTGTTATCTCTGTTATCTATTATATCTGAGATATAAATAGAACAGCAAATAAAGAAAAATCAACATAGCTGCTGTTCATAACATTCAGAGTAAAGAATAATCATGCACATTTGATCAGAGTTTTAAATGGACAACAAAGTTATTATGAGATGCATTAAATGAACACTTAAAGACGTGAACATTATTGGGAAGGTTATTCCAGAGTATAGGAGCCAAATGCAAAATTGCTAATATCCTTTAGTGGACTTTGCTATAGGTACTACCAAAAGTCCATTGTTTCATTGTCTTTATATGGTACTTTCAATAATACCGTACTAACATGGTAAATATACAAACTTTTATTATTGTTATTATTATTATTCATCTGATAAGTGTTATTTTATTATCATTTAGATGCTAGTTTTGGTTACGCCCTTTATTTTATTTTGAGGTGTCCTTGTTACAATGTAATTTTACATTTAAGTACTGAGCAACATTAATTAACTAAATACTATGGGGTTAGGATTCAGTTTAGGGTTACTTGCATGTTATTATACATAATTTATTGTTATTATAATAATAAGCACATGTAAAGTGTAATCAATTCCACTTTAGAGTTCATGAATGCATGAACTAGCTTTTCTGCATCAGAAACAGAAAACAAGTTTTGTGATTGTTTACAAGAAATTATATTCATATTTATTTAAAATGGAGGAGCAAATTCTGTGATATTATATGAAACTGAGAACACACTGCTCCCGTGATCAGTCACATGATTGTCATCTGTAAACAAAATGTCTCTTATAAAATAATATATTTTATTATTATTATTTGAATATTGATCCCACTTTATATTAGGTGGCCTTAACTACTATGTGTCACAGTAGGAATTAGATGGACAAGCTGAGTGCAAGGTAATTGAGCTTCTTTAATTGCAATTTGCAGAAAAATAAACATAAACAGGTAAGCAGGAACATAAACAGTCATAGAAAGCTAACTTAACTGAAGTGATAGACTCATTCTCAATTCCTCTTTCAGAACAGTCCAAAAGAAACTCAAAATTCCAAACAGGTAAATCCACTGGTGATTCCAGCAGGCGACTATAAGTACAGCCAGTAAGTACTGCACATAAGGCTCAGGATACAGGAGGTAACAAAAGATTTAGAGAGGAGCTTGTAACGTGGTTGGTGTGGCTGGTGACTATGTGACACAATGTACTTACAAACAAAATACCTGCAAGTAATTATATCTAACTATTTTCTGTAATTACATTTATAATGAACTGTTGACCCTTCCTTTACACCTTACCCATACCACCAAACCTGTCCCTAACCTTAACCCCACCTCAACAGCAGCAGAAGAGCTTTGCATTTTGCAATACAGTATAGCAACACAATACATTTGTAATTTTTTTTTATGTAAATACATAATATAAGTAATTAAGTGCACCTAATATAAAGTGGGACCTAAATATCCAATTAAAAAATGTATGCACTATAGTTTAAATGTTTTTTTGTCTTGCACTTGAAGGATGTAATTTAAAAGTTTGTAAATTAGCAGAAATTAGTTAACACAAGCTATAATGTGAATAAATGACGTGCACATTACAATGAAGTGCAACAATTACATTTACATCATTATTCATTTAGCATACGCTTTTATCCAAAGCGACTTACAAATGAGGACAATGAAAGCAATCAAAAACAACAAAAGAGCACTGATACAGTATATATGTGCTATAACAAGTCTCAGTTAGCTTAACACAGTACACGTAGCAAGGGCTTTTAAATAATATAATAAATAAAAAGAAAACAGATAGAATAGAAAAAGAATAGAGCAAGATAGTGTTGGAGGTCTTTATATATATATATATATATATATATATATATATATATATATAATTGTATAATAAATAAAAAGAAAATAGATAGAATACAAAAGATTAGAAATTAATTCAATTCAATTACAGTACGCTACTTGGCAAAAGGGATTTACAAAACAACCATTGGACTGATAACTTCTTGTAAACTCAGAGATGTGGTTCTGGATGGTAGTAACATTTCAATACAACCTTGGTGTTTGTCAAAAAAAAAAAAATTCCTTCAGCCAGGAGTTTTTACAGAGGTGGTAGGAGAAAAACACAGACATTTTAAATTTGGACAACAATAAAATCACCAGCTAGCCCTTGTGAATGTTGAGATTAATTTATGACGATTAATTTTTTAAAATATCAGATAATTGCCCACTTTTTTGACATCACCATATCAGATTGTATTTGATATGGTGTGACTACCTTAAACTTAACTTGACTTTTATTAATTATACGAATAATAAAAATGCATTCACATATATATAAATAAATAAAAATTCAAAATGGTGCATTACATACTGGGTATGACAAACTGTATGCAAATATCAATATTTTTTTTTTTACGTCAATCGAACCAAGCTTGATCATGATGGTGAGTAAATATGACAGAATCTTTGTTTCTGACTAAAACTTTTTTTTTAGTCAGGCACATGCAAATGGCTCATTTGCAGCAGGACTGCTAACAGCTGCTATTACGGAGATCTTTTACGGTGACCCCAATCAAACAAAATCAACCTCTCCACCTCTAAATTCCTTCTTACGCTCAACTGGAACCTTCATTTAGGCTCTTTGCCTGCCTTTTACACTCTGAAAGACAAAGGCAGTAATGTACGTTTTCCCTCCAATTACACCTTAAATTGAACCCCAGGGCCCCCGCTGTCTTGTTTGCTCTGGGTCTGGATATGTAGTCTGCTATTTTCTTTTCACAGATGTGCACATCGCGCCTCTCTTCTCAATACTGTGTCGCTCCTATTATCCCAGCTGTTGTGTTATGGGTAGCCTTGGACTAGCCGTCTCCAGGGCCCTGTTTTTTCAGCTGCCGCCATGCCCAACCCCCATCTTGGCCCTTTTTCAGTCTACCCTGAGCAGATGATGACCAACAGGCTGTCTGGCTCTTTCCCTCTGGGGATGTATGATGCACAACCCTTATTAAACATGATAAAGAGTTATGAAGAAGAGAAATTTGTTTCCTTGATGTTGTTGTTTTCATTTCTCACTATGCTGTTTTGATGTCTATCATTCGTCTTGTAGATTTGATGGTTCCAGTCTTGTTCATCCACAGTCGGCTGTGTTTGACTCTCCACAGCTCAGGGCTTTGAATATTCTCAGGTTGTTTTTAACAGTTTGAGCCGCAGTCCCTCTGCATGAACTGAACTAATAATAATGAGTAAAGCGAGCGGCAAGACAGCAGGCAATCAGTACAGATACTCTCATCGAGACACATGCAAGACCTGCTATTAAAAGAGTTCACACTTGTTAGGTTTTTTTTTTTTCACGTCACAGACAGAAGTGCCAACAAACAGGCCCCTACCGCAGAAGTAATGGTTCCTGCTGGTAACGGGGGTGAAAATTCACACAATCTTCTGCAAACAATTGCGCATATATTGACACCATAATGTTTTTATTAGCAACGTCTTGCAAAACAAGGAATGCAGGAAACAAATAAATGTACTCGCTAAGGTAAATAAAACCCCAAGGTGGGATTCTGAAAGAAATTTTCACTCAGCACAAATGTTATTTATTATGATGTATATATGCCATTGTAAAATTCATATTTTAATTAGCTTTTATTAATTTATTGTATTTATTTTCAGTTTTCATCATTACTACTTGGGTATATTTTTTTAATCAACCATGTTTTTATGATGTTAACCCTGCTCATCACATAAATACATAATACAAAGGAAAAATTAATAATAATAATAATAATAAATAAAAGGACACTATTACAAACTCTACTGATCTGCTCACACTTAAATTAAAAAGTAATAAAATTCTGTTTACACATTGAATGCATGTAAGTTTACAAAATTAATGAATTATTATTAAATAATTACTTATTTGCTTAATTTACAGCAGTGTCCAACTAAAATGAAGACCAGTGGCCATAAACCACCAACAACTTTTATACATTTTCATAGAAATTATGATTAATTAATTATGAGCAAATTGTTTATTAATAATACTTGCAATGTAGAGCACTCAAATAAGAGTCCTGTGAAATACAAGCTATGACATTCAATTAAAGAGCTCAAAGTCTTGTATCAGAAAGCTAAAATGGCATGGTTGCTTGAGAAAATGCATTTTTATCTTACATTTAGGGGCTGGTTTAATGTAAGTGGTACATTCAGAGCATTAACATTTAAGCAACACTCACCAGGAATTTCATTTCCAATACATCCACTAACATAGTAAAACATTGCCAGATAAAACTGAATGAGCTTTTAATGTCAATAATTTAATTTTGATGAATGCCAAAAACATCCAAATAAGCAACAATATTATTATGCAGAAATGTCATATCTGGCACATTTTTCAAAAGAGCCTGGGTTAAAAAGGATGCAGCCTTATAAGAGAGCAGCTATGAAACAGCCAATGAAATTGCAAGAAATTTTAAGGGAGCAGCAGGAGGACCAAGCAGTGGGAAGCGGGAGCCAAAAAAAAAAAAAAAAAAAAAAAGAAATCTGTCTCCCCATGTCTCATCCATATTTTTCAAATGACTATGAAAGCAACCACAGGTCCTTCATTCCTGTTGTTTGTTGGCATGCTGGCATGGATAAACTCTCTTGTTACTATGTATGTGAGTTTTGGTGAGAACGAAATGTAGAGGAGGACAATGATCTTGAAACTGACACACCTAATCCGTGATCTGTTGTGTAGAGTGCACACCAACACTTCTTGACGGAAAACAAGAAACTGCCTTTCAATGTGTGCATGGTGACAAGCTTTAGTTCTGTAGTGTATGCTTGCCATAAGACAGCATTGCACATACAGTATCTGCCTCTTAAAAAAAAAGTTTTTTACTTTCACATGTTGAAAAATGGTGACTAGTAAATGTTTCAAAGCATTCTCACTGCAAACTCGTCACATATTGACTGCTTGGTCAGGACCTCTTGGTGTCACTTTTTGGCACTCAAGGTATTAATGCCTAATACAGTTTTTCTCAGTAGCTTTAGTACATTTCACGAATCATCCTTTAAATTTGCAAAACAGTAAGTGCATTTCTCAAAACAACTCGTACAAATAGCAAAACACCATGGATTGTATGGTCTAGTACAGAACACATAGCCAGGTGTTTTTTTTTTTTTTGTAAATATAATAGACAAGAAAAGAAATGGTAAGTGCTAGTATTAGTTGGTTAAGTGCTGGCGAAAAAGATGAGTCTTTAGATGTTTTTTGAAAATGAGTAAAGACTCAAATTGAGATTGGAAGGTCATTCCACCAGCTGGGCACAGTCCAGGAAAAGGTCAGTGAGAGTGATTTTAAACCTCTTTGGGATGGCACCACAAGGCGTCATTCACTTGCAGAGCGCAAACTTCTGGAGGGCACATACGATTGAACTACTGGTATGTTGGTGCCATGCCAGTGGTCGTCTTGTAGGCATGCATCAGTACCAGCGAGTGGCTACTGGTAGCCAGTGTAACCTGATGAGGAGAGGAGTAACGTGAGCTTTTTTTGGCTCATTGAAGACAACCCTCGCTGCTACATTCTGGATCAGTTGCAAAGGCTTGATAGTACATGCAGGAAGGCCCGCCAGGAGAGCATTACAATAGTCCAGTCTAGAGAGAACAAGAGCTTGGACAAGAAGTTGGGTGGCTTGCTCTGACAGGAAGGGCCTAATATTTCTAATGTTGTATAAGTCAAATCTGCAGGACCGGGTCGTTGTAGCAATATGGTATGTGAAGCTTAACTGATGATCCATCACAACTCCTAGGTTTCTGGCTGTCCTGGAAGAGTTATGGTTGATGAACCCAGCTGTATAGAGATGCTGTGATGAAACGATGAGTTAGCTGAAACCACCAGCAGTTCTGTCTTTGTAAGGTTGAGCTGAAGGTGATGGTCATTCATCCAGCTAGAACAACCTGTCCTCCAACCAATACGCTCGTATAGGTCGTTTTTCCAAATCCCTGAAATACGACCCATCAGAGCGTATACTACAATTGCGTCCCTATCGGCAAAAGGTCGTTTTCATATTAATGATTTCTACTCTTTTATTTGCACTCTGATTTGTATTTCGTGTAGCTCAGTTGGTAGCTTATTGCATCATACCTTGATATGTAATCATGCTACCATGGGTTCGAACCCAGGGAACGGACGTGCACGTAAAATGTATATGCTCAATAAATCATAATTTAGCATGATTTCTGTGAGGGTTAGGTTTAGGGGTGGGGTTAGGTGCGTTCATTCGAACGAATAAGCCACCTTGTAAAATATGTATGAATTACTGTGAGATCGGTGTAAAAATTCCACACATTGCATTTAAATAAACGTGCATTTTTATTGGTAATGACGTTGTACGTCATTTCATGACGACAGACGCAACACGATACTGTCATTATTTTTACACCCGCTAGAGGGCGCTTAACTTTAAAACGTAAATATAAGTCGTAATAAGGTTGTCATGAGTCTGGACCCGGTGTTCCTCCCTCTCACCACCAGAGGGCGCCACTTCCCCATCTCCCGGACTCATTCACCGTACACTATACACCTGGTTCACTCGGTACACCTGTTGCATCCACTCACTCACTTAGACACACACAGCTGTTCCCCATTTGTTCACGAACATATATTCTCCTCACTCCCACCACTCTGCCTGCCTGGATTAATTGTACTTGTGAATTGTTGATTGTTATTTCTATAGTTTGCCTCGAGATATGCATGTGTGTGGTTTGCCAGTGATCGTGTTTGAGCCCGTTTTGTTTTGCCTTGTTGGCCTTTTTGTTCTGTTCTGATTAAAGCAAATTCTTCCCTGCATCTGGACCCTGACCTTGTTCTTTCCTCGGCGCCGTCTCTACCGCGCCGTGACAAAGGTGCTTGCACAAACAACCTATATGATCGTTTTTTGTTGGAGAACAGGCTCAGCTAGAAATGTCACTCAGACAGGCTGAAATGCGAGCAACTACCGTCGGGTCATCTGGTTGGAATGAGAAGTAGAGTTGAGTGTCATCAGCGTAGCAGTAATAAGAAAAGCCATGCTTCTGAATAACAGATCCTAATGACGTCATGTAGATGGAGAAGAGAAGTGGTCCAAGTAGTGAGCCTTGAGGGACCCCAGTAGCAAGTTGTTGTGACTTAGAGACTTCACCCCTCCAAGACACCCTGAAGGATCTATCAGAGAGGTAGGACTTAAACCACAGGAGTGCGGACAGTAGAATCTGGTGATTAACGGTGTCAAAAGCAGCAGACAGGTCCATCAAGATGAGGACTGAGGATTTTGAAGCTGCTCTTGCCAGTCGCAGGGCTTCAGTAACCGAGAGCAGGGCAGTCTCAGTTGAGTGGCCGCTTTTGAATCCAGATTGGTTGCTGTCCAGGAGGTTGTTCTGTACAAGGTTCATAGAGAGCTGGTTGAACACAGCTTGCTCAAGTGTCTTTGGAATGAATGGAAGAAGTCTGTAGTTTTTCAGAAGTGCTGGATTCAGAGATCGTTTCTTAAGCACTGGGCTTACTACACTGTTTGATCTACATTCTCTTCATCACTCAAGATTCCGTGCACAATTCATGCCAAATTTACAATAAGTCTAATAATAATGTGTAAAAAAAAGAAAAAAAGTGCTTGGCAGTTTATGACAACTAGATTAACCATTTTGCATTTAATGACTTATACGATGAACTAAAGACTAGATGTTTTGAGGGGTAAGACTATTGCACAGAAAACTATGTAATACATTTTGAGCAACATAACATTAGCAACTGATAATGTGGGAAACCATAGATAAATGTGCGTAATCAGTTGCATGAATGGACCAAAGCAATGGCAACTTGTTTAAAATAATGAGAAACTGCTTTTATGATGTGTACAAATGACAAGAAGATGTGGAGGTTGTACAAGTAGTTTTGAGAATTTCATTTCTGATTTGAGAAATGCACCAAAGCGACTGAGAAAAACTGTAATGTTTAATAGTTTAAAGTACTTAAATAATGGCAGTTTAGTATTTTAGGCAGTTCAGTATTTTAGTATTTAGTGTCATTTTTCGATGCACAGGGTCCTCCGTTGTTTTCAGTAGTTTATCTTAATTAAATGGTTTATATGCATTTGTAAAAATTGAAATAATTGTATACAAATGTTTACTTTGATTGGAGCACCTAACATCAACTCCTACCCTAAACCTACCCAATTCTAACAAATGTAAAACATGTAACAGGCAAATATAAGTACAGTCACAGATATTTATTGCAAAAACCGACAATAAAAAAGCAGTATAAAAGCATTACAAACAAGTCATGTTGCATTCCAAGTCTTCAGAAGACATACAATATCTTTATGCGAAGAAAAGAGTAAAAGATAAGCTTTTAATTGCTGAAAATGATCCGGCTCCATTAATGTGCCCATATCTTGTCCAAAAAAATACTCCCATAGCACACCATCGGTCACGGGACACACATGGTGAGCTTTATGGTGGACAGAGATGGCAAGTGCATCTATTCCTCTCACAAATCAAACTTTTTGCCTCGGAAGGCTTGGAATATTAATAATTTTTGAATATATTATGACTGTAGTTGTATATGTCTGTTATAAATTGTGTTTTATCGACAAATTGTAGGTTTAGGTGCAGGGATTGGTTTACATGCTCATAAATGTGTAAATAGTGTAATATAAATAAAAATGTTGTTACTGCTTACATAAAAATGAAATAAAAAAACCTGTTTCAAACTAAGGGTTTCTTATTTAAAGCAATTGAGGTAACACTTGGTTACACTATGTTTAAGGACCAGATTTCACTATTAACTAGCATGCATATTACTAGCATATTGGCTGTTTATTCGTACTTATAAAGCACATATTAATGCTTAATAATAAACATTTTAGAAACACTCACTATTAATGCTATTAATGTCTAATAGTTAAAAGTACTTAAATAATGATAGTTTAGTATTTTCAGTGACTTAACCTAAGAGCCAAATTTGAGAATGACTAATCCCAATGACCAGTAACAACTCTTAAATACTGGTTTAAATTACTGTAAATCAGTTTACTGTACATCTGTTAGGTGTGGATAACAAGCTGCAAACAATGTATAAAGTTAGCTCTTTACATACTAAACTTTTCTTTTTTTTTTTTTACAGTGACAATTAACTCACTGTTTGTATATTGATGTATAAACAATGCATTCCTAAAAAATAATAGTTTGCAAATGATTTACAATTGCTTTGTTAATTTATACATATCATAAAGTGTCACTCTGTTCTTTGTAACACCCACATAATTTTGGAACACTGTCATCTTAGCATGATTTTCTTGTGTTGTAGGGTTCCTCATTTGCAGCTTGCTTTGTTGCTGTAAATAAGTGTAAATGCACACGTGTTTGACTTAACTGTCCTGGACTGAATGCATCAATAACAAGCTAGCAGAGTCTTCTGTGGATAAATTAAAAGCTCAGTAACAGTACACAGTGCATTTCATTTGTATTTTCTGAGTTAGCTATAATAAAATGACATTTAGGAGATATTTTGGGACATTTCAGTGGATGAAACATTGTGATGCAATTTGTGGAGTCTACAGAGCTCTGTTAGTGCTGTGGCAGCTGAAAAAGGCTGTTGCTTCAGTCAGCATCTTGGTAAAGGCTTTTAATAAAGGCTGTCTGTTCTTGTTCTCACCAGTATTTCCTCATTACTCATTGGTCATCGGTGGCCAGACAGTGTCTGGTGACCTTGATGGTCATTTTAAGATGAACTGCCAACAATCCCAGAATCAATCATTTAAGAAGCTGTCAGTTCTGACATACTATATCTGTGGAAATTCGCCAGATGTCTTTTCTAGAATGAGTGCAGGTGTGTTTGAGTATACTAGTATACTGTATATATGCAGAACAAGATTTATAGGATAGATGAGACTAAAGTTGTGGTAAAATCTTGGTTAAACACTCCTTACACTGTTAAATGACTGTCTGTCATTTACAACTGATGCTTGATAGAATTTCCTTTCAGTTCTTTATTAGATAGGTTTTTAGGAGCAGTCACTGCAGGACTAAAAGCCAAATATTTTACAATTTCTGAGTTTTCAATCAAATCATCTCTTTGTCAAAATTGCACACTGTGTACTGAGCCTTACACCCTACTTGCTATATTCTGCACTCTAAATTTGCAGAAGAAGAGCATACTAGCCTATATTTTTGACACACAGGATTTGTTTAAGGTTTTACTGGTAAGCTGTTGCAAGATGGAGGACTCCTGATCTCATAACAGCCATAGATGGAAAGAGTTGAGTTGCATCATGAGCCAGCCCTGTGAGAAATCAATGCTAACTCATCATTTTCCATTCCAGGCAGCTGGATACAGACTATTCACAGCATATAACCAACAAAGTAGTGTATTCCTTTTATTTTATTTATTTTTTTAAAGCTTATTATTAAATTATTATTATTATTATTATTATTATTATTATTATTATTATTATTATTATTATAATTATTACAATTATATAAACTTATGATTAAAATTAAACATCACTCACAAACCATTTTAATTTCCTAATATGATGTATTTCCAATTCATATAGGATGTTTTATATTCAGCAAGAAAGTAGGTAAATCTTAATAAAATATTACAATTATTATATATTTTTTTCTTTATAACAATATTCAGCAGTAAATCATTCACATTAAATCAAAGATTTAAAAAATATTATTTTTTTAATTCCATTTTTAAAGACTTTTTTAATTGACCATCAAGTAAACCTAAGCACTTCTTACATTTACTTTATAAAAAATCTGTAGATTTTACCTCAGAAAGACATAGCATATCTTGACAAACTATACTAATGTTTTTTTGTTTTTAAGTATAAAAGTATGAACTATCAATCACACAACAGAAGGCACAAAGTAGATTGCAACTTTGGAAAAAAAGGCTTTATATTGTTCAAACTAAAGTGTCTAACTTTTACGTGTTTAAAATAGTCACCTTTAAATAAAATTACAATTGTAAAATATTGTGTTTTCTAGGATTAATCATAAAAACATGTAGTGTATATACCCGAGAGATTAAACTGACATAGGTCTGCTAATGGCTGCTGTAGGATCTATAACAGATGTATGCATATTTGGCTCTGTATTTGTGTGTGTTCTGTTGTATTTCAGTTGCACTGATGTGTCCAAACTCTCATCCCTATATTCTTATCTTCTGTAATCCATTGGGACTCAAGCTGTCGATGGGATTCCCCTTTTGACCTCGGCATTCTGTGGCCATATTGTCCATCCCTTCCCGTGAGGTCTTCCTCCAGCCCAAATGAAAGCTCTGATCTCTCCTCCAATCGACTTACTCAAGCGCTTCTCCACTCTGTCTCTCGTTCCCAAGTCTCTCCATCTTGTGACCTTTCTTCCCAAGCTTTCTTCTACAGTCGGTTGCAGTCTGTCTCCTTAACAATCCAGTTCCTGCAGCCACGGCCTCCCACCAGCATAAGATGGCTACCCTGCTGAGAAACACGTGGTGGATTATATTACCTGATGAAGAAATATCACGCTACTGATGATTGAACCTGATATCTTTCACTCTCGCACACACAAAAGAGAACATGTGAAGGGAAGTGAACCAGACATAATATTCTTTCTATAATGGAATTCATGATAATCAGTGACAGGGAAGCCAATTTCAAAGCTAAGCTACAAGACATTCATGATTTAAAAGGTACATTTGAACTATGCAGTTTTTTCAATGTTAAAATCTTATTCTCAATCAATATGCATAGATAAAATGAACTAATCATTTTATGATTATGTGGGTTGGTTTTTATGTATTCTTTATATAATTTTTTTTGTTTACTACTGAGAAGAAATACAGTTTATATTCTAGGTGTTAAAAAGTTATTACTTTTTTCTTGATGGTTACACCACATGACATTTAAACAGAGATTAAATTTAAACTTTCCTCAGAAAAATTATATAAAATTTATTAAAAACCACAAGAAATCAACATGAATACTAAGATTACATTTTAAGAACTTTGCCCGTGTGTTTTAAACTTGATTTTTAAAAGAATGTGGCTTTACTTTAACCTCAGCATCGGGACAGTCACAGGATTGCGCCCACTCTCACTGAAAATGAATTGTGACCTTGCAGGTAACTTTTCCAAGTAGTTCGCTGAGCTTCACTTTGCCGCCTCTTCTCACGTTGGCTGCTATCTGTCTGCCTCACAGAAACATTATAAGCAGTCTCTTTACCTGCTAGAAGCCAACAATGTGGGAGGGATGATAATAGCGGTGTGCCGATCAGATCAAAGTAATTGTCTACTGCAGCTAATACACATCCATTAAATGAAAATTACATTTTAATTGGATTCTTAATTAAAAGTATGCTTCTTCTGGATTTGAACTTAACACCCTTTTAACTCATTAACAACATTTACAGCACTGTTCTAGTGGGCAGCCATATAACATTATATATGTTATACACACAATAACACCGCTGGTACTTTACCCAGGAACTAGGGACTTTGGGCTGGTATTCGGTGTGTTTTCACTGTAGAAACCGGGAACTAAATAATGTTCCGGGTAAAAAAAATGCCCCTCAGAAAGTCCCTGCTGGCGAGGTAGTACTTTTTCTAGTTAAAAAGTTCCGGAACTTTTGGGGGCGGGACTTGAGTTCAAGCAGCATTGTGATTTCAACCACCATTTATTCGGATCATTTTCAAAATATTACTGTTTTGTCATAAAATATAATTTAATTTTGTATTACTGTTGTCATAAAATATAATTAAAAAAAAGTATTTCTGGTGAGAATGTAGTTGTTTAAAACTCAAATTTGTGGTTCATTTGTAAAGACATCGTCTATTTTAAAATGTGTTTCGCCGATTTCGGAGATGGTCAGCTCCACGCGATCAGCGGGAGCTCAGTGCTCATGTAACTGCCTAGAGCAAAGGCAGGAGGCAGTGGTATTTGATATCCTATTTCATTTTATTGTAAATATACAGAGAGGAAAATTGCAGTATGACGCTGCACAACAATGATGCTGAAAACATAGGGGCAGAAGGGCGTCAATCACAAGCCCAGATGGTGTGTGACGCAGGGACCTCAGTGGACAATAGTGATGATCCTCGTTGATCCAGTGCTGTAATCCCAGTGAAGGTGCTCGTGATTCCAGTACATTTCTCAAATCAAGAATGAAATTCTCAAAACTACTTGTACAACCTCCACATCATCTAGTCATTTATACACATCATAAAACCAGTTCATCATTCTTTTGAACAAGTTGCGATTGCTTTTGTAGTACATTCAAGCAATTGATTTTGCACATTTATCTGTGGTTTCCTACATTATCTTTTGCTAATGTCATGTCGCTCAAAATTTATTATATAGTTTTCTGTGCAATAGTCTTACCCCCCAAAACATCGGGTCTTTAGTTCATCGTATAAGTCATTAAATGCAAAATGGTTAATCTAGTTGTCATAAACTGCCAAGCACACTTTTTTTTTTTTTTTTACACACATTATTATTAGACTTTTTGTCAATTTGTCATGAATTGTGCACGTGAATCTTTACTAATGAAGAGAATGTAGATTATAAACCTATGATAAACCATTTCTCTGAAATAGTTCAAAGGTTCATCTCATGAATCTTCAGTTGGAAAGCATATACTGTAATAGGACAACACAAAGCATATACTGTTGAGGACAACACAAGAGTTACAAATTATGAAAATGGACTTATTTTCATCTTTGTGCCCACACAAGGACTTGTCATTCTGATGGCACTGACATGTTCATTGACACAGATATGTATTATTGAGAGATGAACTAAGGATTTTGAGCAAGAGATTGGCTTTTGCAGGTAATCCATTGTGTTTTGCTATTTGTACGAGTTGTTTTGAGAAATGCACTTACTGTTTTGCAAATCTCAAGGATGATTCGAGAAATGTACCAAAGCAACTGAGAAAAACTGTAAACGCGGTCTTCCAATCACCGCCCTCCCTTATGCAGACCAAATGATAAGCATTACATAAATCCACTTTTGTGAAAATGGATGCTCCCTGTAACCGTTCGAAGGCTGAAGACATCAACGGCAAAGGATAAGTATTCTTTACTATGATGTTGTTCAGCCCCCGGTAATCGATACACGGTCGCAGTGATCCATTCTTCTTCCCCACAAAAAAGAACCCCGCCCCTGCTAGAGATGAGGAAGGACGAATGAACTTGGATGCCAGATAATCAGAAATATATTTCTCCTCCCTCTCTGGAACAAATATGCTTTGCCTTTAGGCGGAGTCTTACCTGGTCTCTAGAGTTGTGTGACGGTGTCTAAACATCCTTGGGGGGGGGTCCCAGTTTTCAGTGTGATGGTGCTGGATGTGTTGCTGCCGACCCGCACTGCCTGAGGTCTACCAGTCAGAAAGTCATATAGCCCATAGAGGGCTCCTGTTTCCATCTCAAGCCCAGAGAGAGCTCCTGTTCCCACATGCAGACCAGAGAGGGCTGTTGTTCCCACATCTGACCCAGGGAGAGCCTCAGATTCTGAGTCTAGCCCAGAGAAGGTACATGATCCTGAGTTTAGCCTAGAGAGGGCTCCTGTTCCTGAGTTTGGCCAAGAGAGGGATCCTGTTTCCCAAGGGCAGCCCAGGAAGGTCTTCTTGTCCTAAATACAGCCTGGAGTGGACTCCTTTCCAAAATGTATTATTTATTTATTTTTTTAGTGGGGTGATAGGTTATATGTCTTCGGTTGTATTGGCCAGGTCCACGGAGGCCACCAAGCCATAGCCCCGTGAACTGCCTGCTCTGCCATGGCCCCGTGAACTGCCTGTTCCGCCATAGCCCCTTGAACTGCCTGCTCTGAAATGGCACCATGTTTCGTTATGTTTTTCTTCCCATGTGCCCCCCATGACCCAGTTTCTCCCTTGTTTGACTGAGTTCATTTTGTTCAGGTATGTCTCGTCATTTTCCCTCGATTAGTCTTGTATTTAAAGTTTTGTCCATTCCCTTGTCTGGTGTTAACGTCATTTCTTCTACACTTTGGTATATGTGTGTGTTCATACCTGCCCTGTGTTCCCCTGTGTTTGGATTGACTGTTGGAAATACTGTTATTTTTGACTCACCCTTGTCTCCGCATTGCTCGACTTGTCACCTTAAAATCGTAGTGGAAGATGGCAGATTATTTGGGAATCCTGTTTGAAAGTTATTATTTTTGCATTCTAGAAATCAATCAAGCTACCAAATTAAAGTAGTAGTAGTAGTCAGCAATACTACAGGCAACTTACAAAAAAGTAATCAATTTTTTTTTGACACACTATAGCCTACTGCTACAGTAGCTTCTGTTGAAAAATCTGCAATTTTGGGAATCTACTGTTATCTACTTGGTGATGTGTTGTCACACAAAAATATGTATGTTAGACCCTATTCCATCTAAGCTCCTAAAAGAGGAGCTTCCAGAAGTCATAGATCCTCTTCTGACTATTATTACAGTTTTTTACAGATGCTAGGACACATTTCTCAATACTCAGGTCACTTTTGCAAAACTCTTCACACAGTTCTCCTAACCAATTTCAGCTTGGCAAAGCATTTCACATTCAAAATGCACTACAACTACCAAAACACTTTATTCAGGTCTCAAATCAACTCATTCTTCCAGAACACTAGCAAAGATAGACAGCCGACAAACACACTTTGTCACCCACAAAACAATGACCTAAAAACACTAACAACATGTAGCATTATACAATGTTTTCTTGTGTAAAACAAGGACACATCCCTGTTTATAATTCACTGCAATATATGTTACTGGAATGAATCAGACATGATGCAGAATTCATCAAAATTTTATGTTGTTTATTTATTTTTATGAGTAATTGCAAAAAATTGAAATTGTATACACACCATCCACTGATACAGATACAGTTGTAATGCTCATCTACTCTTCTCCATTTGGCCACAGGTTCTCATCCACATCACATCTTATGTCATTTAGGCCAATACACCTAGGAGAGAATCTTCTGGCATGTCTGATCCATCCCTGGCAATCTTCTGCTGATATGTCCAGGCATCCAGCATTCATTGCGTCTATTTGGTCATGTAGATGGTCATATTTATAATTGTTTTTATAGCATTCAATTTTAAGATTTAAAATATATTTCATTAAAACATTACTGTAGAAATGTAGCAAATTGCTGTCTTATTCAGTTTTCTATTATGTTATTGTTTTGAACATAAGTTTTCTGTTCTGAAAACAGTATGTAAGCATGTGCAAATTTGCCTGTACGTACAAAGAGTTTTCGCAGTTGTTGTGTCTGAATGAGAGAAGAATTCATGAAATTTGAGAGATGTAATAATTGAATGCATTTTGTGCCAAAGCAATGATAATTGATCCTCAGTTTAGCCCACATAGACTTCTGTTGTGCTCACTGTGTGAATAGTTTTGCAAAAGTGACCTAAGTATTCAGAAATGTGTCCTAGCGTCTGTAAAAAACTGTAATTCCGCATTGTCATTAGGATATGTCCCCAAAACCTTCAAACTGGTTATAATTAAGTCTCTCATCAAAAAACCACAACTTGACCCAAAATCTCTCTTTTCTGTCCAAGATACTAGAGCAATTAGTATCCTCACAATTATATTCCTTCTTAGAGAAAAATTGTATCTATGAGGTACTTAGACTGTTCTCTTTAGAGTTACAAATGACCTGCTCGTATCATCTAAACGTGGTTGTATCTCTCTATTAGTGCTATTGGATCTTAGTGCTGCGTTCGACACTATTGACCACAACAATCTTTTGCATAGACTAGAAAACTTTGTTTGCATTAATGGAAGTGCATTAGCATGGTTTAAATCGTAATTATATGACCGCCTTCAATTCGTACCAGTGAATGAAGAGGTATCAGAATGATCACAAGTGCAGTATGAAGTACCTCACGGCTCAGTACTAGGGCCGTTACTCTTCACGCTTCACGTTACCCTTGGGAGATATCATCAGGAAACATGGTGTTAACTTTCACTGTTCTGCTGATGATACTCAGCTCTATATTTCTTTGCGGCCTGGCGAAACATACCAATTTGAAAAATTAACAGAATGCATATTCTATATAAAAAACTGGATGACAAGTAATTTCTTACTGCTTAATTTGGTGCTAATTACAGGACCTAAAAACTCTGCATGTAATAACATAGAATACTGTCTAAGACTTGATGGCTGCTCTTTCAATTCTTCGTCATCAGTCAGAAACCTAGGTGTGCTATTTGATAGCAATCTTTCCTTGGAAAGCCAAGTTTCTAGCATTTGTAAAACTGCATTTTTCCATCTCAAAAATATATCTAAATTACGACCTATGCTCTCAATGTCAAATGCAGAAATGTTAATCCATGCGTTTATGACCTCAAGGTTAGATTATTGTAATGCTTTATTGGCTGGTTGTTCTGCACGCTTAGTAAAAAAAAAAACTCCAGCTAGTCCAAAATGCAGCAGCTAGAATTCTTACAAGAACCAGGAAGTAGGACCATATTAGCCCGGTTCTATCAACACTACACTGGCTCCCTATAAAACATTGCATAGATTTTAAAATCTTGCTCATTACTTATAAAGCCCTGAATGGTTTAGCATCTCAGTATTTGAATGAGCTCTTGTTACATTATAGTCCTCCACGTCCGCTGTGTTCTCAAAACTCAGGCAATTTGATAATACCTAGAATATTAAAATCAACTGCAGGCGGCAGATCCTTTTCCTATTTAGTGCCAAAACTCTGGAATAACCTACTTAACATTGTTCTGGAGGCAGACACTCTCTAGCAGTTTAAATCTAGATTAAAGACCCATCTCTTTAACCTGGCTTACACATAACACAATAATACGCTTCTAATATCCAAATCCATTAAAGGATTTTTAGACTGCATTAATTAGGTAAACCCGGAATCGGGAACACTTCCCATTACACCCCATGTACTTGCTACATCATTAGAAGAATGGCATCAAGGCTAATATTAGTCTGTTTCTCTCTTATTCTGAGGTCACCATAGCCACCAGTTCCAGTCTGTATCCAGATCAGAGGGTCACTGCAGTCACCCGGACCCGGAGTGTCTGCTTCCTGAACAATGTTAGGTAGGTTATTCCAGAGTTTAGGCGCTAAATAGGAAAACGATCTGCTACCCTCAGTTGATTTTATATTCTAGGTAATATCAAATTGCCTGAGTTTTGAGAACGCAACTGACATGGAGGATTATAATGTATCAAGAGCTCGTTTAAATACTGAGGAGATCACCAAAGCCACAAGATCCAATTATCACGGTTAGGTGGTAGGTGGTAGGTGGGGGTAGGTGCGGTTCTCTCCCAGTGCTCTTCCTCGGACGACAAGATGCATCCTTGTGCGTTTTATTCCCATTGCTTATCACCAGCCGAACGCAATTATGACATTGGCAACAGGGAATTGTTGGCGGTCAAGCTTGCATTGGAAGAATGGCATTACTGGTTAGAAGGGTCGGGAGTTCCTTTCATAGTATGGACCTATCATAAAAATCTGGAATACATCAGATCCGCTAAAAGACTCAACTCTAGGCAGGCTCGGTGGGCCCTTTTTTTCTGACATTTAGTTTTTTCTCTTTCGTACCGCCCGGGTTCTAAGAACATCAAACCTGATGCTTTATCAAGTGTTTTTGACCGTTCCAAACGCCCGTCTACTCCCGAGTGTGTTTTTCCTGAGAGACTAGTCATCTCCACACTCAGATGGGAGATCGAATCGAAGGTCATGACTGCCTTAGAAGGGGTAACGCCACCGCCCGGTGGTCCACCGGGTCGATTATTTGTACCTGAGGGAGTTCGGTCCGACGTCATACGATGGGGCCATGGTTCCAATGTAGCTTGTCATCCAGGAGTTAATAGAACCAAGTTTTTGATTAAGCAACGGTTCTGGTGGCCTGGTATGGCTAGTGACATCCAGGAGTTTGTTTTGGCATGTTCGGTTTGTGCCATGGATAAGACTTCCAATCCGTTTAAGTGTAGTATAGGCTACCAGCCACTAATTTTTCCCAGTCTGGAATCCAAGGTCGCAGTCCCCTCCGCTCACGCCTTTGTCCAGAGGTGTCATCACACATGGAGCAGAGCCCGCGAGACTCTGATCCAGGTGGGAAGACGCACCAAGGCCCAAGCTGATCGCCACCGGTCTAAGCCTCCCGTTTACGTCGTGGGTCAAAAAGTGTGGCTTTCATCCAAGAACATTCCTCTGTGTTCCGTGAGTAATAAACTGGCTACCAAATTTATTGGTCCGTTCACTGTCACCAAAATCATTAGTCCAGTAACGGTCCACCTCAAACTAACTTCCGCGTACAGGAGGGATCACCTCACATTCCATGTCTCCAAATTGAAACCTGTTTTTCACTCCCATATTAACCTGCCAGGATCCAATACATATCCAGAATAGATGGTGGATCAGCACCTAGAAAGTACCTCTACAGGTCTCAAAGACAGCGGAGACCAGGACAACTAGAGCCCCAGATACAAATCTCCTGTAAAGACCTTGTCTCAGACGACCCCCAGGACAAAACCACAGGAAACAGATGATTCTTCTGCACAATCTGACTTTGCTGACACTGAAAAAAAACAGTATGCAGAAAAAAAAACTGTAGAAAGAAACCAGTGCTGGAATACAATTGACAAAACAAATTTTTTTTTTTTTGACGAGGGAAGTCGTGGCCTAATGGTTAGAGAGTCGGACTCCCAATCGAAAGGTTGTGAGTTCGAGTCCCGGACCAGGCAGGAATTGTGGGTGGGGGGAGTGCATGGACAGTTCTCTCTCCTCCCTCAATACCACGACTTAGGTGCCCTTGAGCAAGGCATCGAACCCCCAACTGCTCCCCGGGCGCCGCAGCATAAATGGCTGGCCACTGCTCCGGGTGTGTGCTCACAGTGTGTGTGTGTGTGTTCACTGCTCTGTGTGTGTGCATTTCGGATGGGTTAAATGCAGAGCACAAATTCTGAGTATGGTTCACCATACTTGGCTGAATGTCACTTCACTTTCAAATATAAACTTTTTCAATATTTCTGTTTCCCATTTTCATTTAAATGTGTTATTGTCGTTTATTATTATTATTATTATTTGTGAAATGTTATAGCAATTTCTGAGTAAAAAAAAAAAAAAATTTCATTAAACCCTACACCATTTTCCCCAGTGCTGTTGATCTAATATTATTGTTATTCTTAGTGTTACTATCCTCCTCATCTGATTACAGTATATACTAATGAGAAATATACATATAGTCGCAGACTAAAATTTGTACATATATTGTCAGTGGGTGAGAAATGTTTTTGAAAGCCTGGTTTTACATAAAATACATTTTTACATTTTTAGATATGAAGCCAATTTGTTTCACCTTTTCTCTTGTCCAGCTTGAAATCTGCCAGCATTGTTTAGTTATGCACAAATATGCTCATTTAATCGTGTTAACATGATGTATAGTTCCTGTAATTCTCTACAGTGATATTGTGCATGATATTATTGTACAGGACAGAGTGCATAGCTTTAACATAAATCGTTCTTACAAAGCAGGAAAAGATTATATGGATGTGGTTTAAACTACACTCTTCAATTTGTGTATGGAAATTAGTTGCCTGTTTGAATTAGCATGCACATAACTACCTCAGAGGATTTGCATCAAGCAATTTTCTAACTCGTGCAGTAGCTTCTAAATACGATCTAGTCTGGTTTCTCCTGATAGATAGCAGGGATGTGAGACACAAAAGAGAACCAGTCATTTGTAGATATAAGCCTTCTATGATGGAAATTGCTTCAAAAGATTTCTTTTTCAATTGTTTTTTTTTTCTTTGTCACTTGTCCATGTCTGAAGTTTACTTGTTTTTCAACTAATGGACATCAATAAGATTTACAGGCCCATTATGACAAAGTGAGTCTGCCAAAATAAGACAATGACGATTTTATTGGAGCCACAGGCAACAACAATAGATACTTTATGCATGAATTGTGAAGCATATTAGCATATTAGAAGTGTTTTTACCTGTATAAGTACATATATTGTAATATGAAATAATGTTCATGACATTATTAATAATGTAAATGCTAAATATATATTTTGTTCAAATTAATTTTAATTAATTTTATTAATTAATCAAATAACAGCATTTATAGGTCATAGTAGTTAATTTAACATGCTGATATTGAAAGAATAGTCCACCAATAAAATGTAATTTTCTCACTCTTAAAGTGATAGTCCACCCAAAAATAAAAATTCTGTCATCATTTACTTACCCTCAAGTTGTTGCAAGTGTCTTTATTCTGTTGAACACCAAAGAAGATATTTTAAAGAATGTTGGCTGATGGTAGCCATTGACTTCCACAGTATGGAAAAAAATGCTATGAAAGTCAAAGCTAACATCAACTGTTTGGGTCTTCAAAATATCTTAAACTATCCCTTTAAGGTGTGGCCAAATTAGCAAAATGTATCATTTAACAGACACTTTTATCTAAGTTGACTTACAGACAAGGAATACAACAAGCTCCAAGTGGTTAATCAAAAAGAGATTAAGAAACATGAGAAGTGCCAAGTAACACAGATTTAGACATCGTTCAGAACATTGGATTGGGCATTCCAGGTTGGGAAGACCATTTCACCAGCAAGGAATGATCTTTCATCCACGTTGCGATGTCCGCCAGGCAGTCTGAGGTTTTTGCAGCTACCATTGGATTGACTAGTTGAAATGAAACAGAGCTGTCTGTCATCAGCATTGCAATGGTAATGAGAAACCATATGCCTGTATGATGGGTCCAAGTGATGTAGTGTATATGAAGAAGAGAAAGGGTCTTAGAATTGAATACTAAGGAACCCTTTACCTTTTGACGTGAATATGAAAACATGCAAAATACGCAATATGAAAGTGACATAAATTTCAAACCAGTGAAGTGGAGTTCCTGTGATGCGATGAGAGGGTGTACCAAAGGATCTGATGATTCATGATGTCAAAGGAAGCAGAATGATTCACCAGGATGAGAACTGCCTGAGAAATTGGTGAAAATTCACAAATAAATAAGCGTACTGTCTATTGTCAATATGTTAGTGATGCATAAAGCATAGAAGTTACTTTCAAACCAATTGACGTGACTGAGCTGAACCCTTTGAGAAATGTACGTGGGAAACTCTTTCACCCCTTATTTGACATTTCTGCTTATGTGACTGGGTATATACATATTACTGGTTACTCTTTTCAATACAATCGAATGCAGTCTCAGTAGAGACCAAGGCTTTGGGGGAAAGTACCATAAAAGTGGTCCATATAAATTAAGACTATGCGCCTATACACTCTCAGAAAAAAGGTGCAAAACTGTCACTGGGACAAGACCCTTTCAAAAGCAGAAATGCCGCAGGGGCTGACTGAAGTGTGCGGTAACAGAGGGCCTCACTCTTTAGGGAGTCTTTAGAAATTTGATCAGGGTTTGCAAACAACATTAAATGGAAGATGTGATCGTCTTTTCTTCCCTATTGTGACACATATCTGAGTGAAACGGCTTCTAAGACAAGAAAAATGTAGGGTGGAATTTAATTTGATCCATCAGGAACTTTGCTATTGCTGTAATCTCATGTAAGTGACAAGTTGTCCTGCCCTCACGCCAATGTAGACATCATCAGAAAACAAAACAGATAGTGGTGCAAGGGGAAGTTCTTCTGATTAAACATTAGGAGGGCACGTGAATTGAAAAAAATATGAAAAGGTTCATATGAAGTTCATATGAAAAATAACATTATTTTGTGTATTTGGTGTAATATAATGTGTGTACTGTATGTGGTTTAAGGTTCAAAAATCACATTATTTATACATTATTGTTTCTCCTCTATGCCCCGCCGTTCTGAAACGCGTGGATTTTTACACAGCTCATCATTCTGAAAAATAAGGTGTATGCTGACTGGCCAGGCTATCCAGTGCATTTTGATTGGCCAAATGTATCAAGTGTGTAATGGAAATGTTCCCCCCTTTAACACTGTGATGCTGTGTGTGCCTGACGAGTAGGATAAAATGTCAGGACACCAGCGCGGTGAGACAAAACCAATAAAACCCATTACAAACGAGGCATTAGTTGCATCCAGTGGGGGCATAATTTATTATAATGACTTACACTGTTTTTTTACACGTTGCGTTGCATATCGCTCTGCATATCGCTCTGCATAAAAATAAAACCATGTCTGCATTTGTGATCAGAGAAATGACATACAACAAGCTCTAACAGTCAAAACTTTAGTTTGAATCATCAGTGGCAAATCCTTATAGGGTTAGTTCTCCCAAAAATGAAAATTATGTCATTAATGACACCCTCATGATTTTCCAAACCCGTTAGACCTCCGTTCATCTTCGGAACACAGTTGAACCGGTGAACCATTTTTTTCAACTGGTTTATTGAATTGAACTGTCTGAAAGAACCGGTTCGTGGAAAATAAACGAACATCCCATCACTACTGGTGATCCAAAAACCGATGCAACCGGTTCTTTTGTTCGTTATCTGGCTCGGCTCGGTGTTCATCTTCTGTTCTCTCTTCACAGCAGCTCATTCAGTGTACTGTTTGAGTACATGAATTACTCCGGGATATTGGTTTATTTTAACTTTATTATTTTTATTTTATTTTTGGACCAAAATATATTTTCGATGCTTCAACAAATTCTAACTGACCCTCTGATGTCACATGGATTACTTTGATGATGCTTTTATTAACTTTCTGGACATGGACAGTAAACCGTACATACATTTTCAATAGAGGGACAGAAAGCTCTCGGACTAAATCTAAAATATCTTAAACTGTGTTCCGAAGATGAATGGAGGTCTTACGGGTTTGGAATGACATGAGGGTGAGTGATTAATGACATAATTTCATTTTTGGGTGAACTAACCCTTTAACATATGTAAACGTACTTACAGACTGTGTGTCAGAAGTGCCAAACTGTCCTTGCAAAGTTCTAATTGCCCAACTTTATAGAAACAGACACCGGCACTCTAGGCTACTCTCACAGGAATCAGCCCTTGTCCTCCGCAAAATGTGCTGCACACATCTGAATATTTGGGTTGGACTGATGTACATAGATTTATCATTTATAATAAACAATGTAATATTCTATCAAATAAAAAGAAAATATTTTGCATATTTTGCATAAATAGACTGAGGGGGTGAGGGAAGTGTTATTGTCGATACTGAACTCATATTTGGCCAGAAGCAACGTTTTAAAGTTAAAAGACCTTGATGAATTTGTTTCTTACAAACACACAGCTTCACTTCACAAAATGTTAATTAATAGACTGGAGTCATGTTGGTTACTTAAGGATTATTGGGATGTATTATCTGCAGTTCAAGCTGTTCATTCTGATGGCACCCATTCACTGCAGAGGATCCATTGGTGAGCAAGAGATGTAATGCAAAATGGCTTGAGACATTCTTTTTGGGGGGGCATTAATTAAGAGCAGTAAATTGCGGAACTGCAAACTTTACTAAATCACGTTGCATGATTCACTTAAATCCTCAACTCCTACAAATGCGTATACTGTACAACAATATCTGTATCCATGCTTTTTTATTGCTAACTTTCCAATGTTTTTTTTTTCTTTGTTTTTTTTTATGCCAAAAGAAGCTTTTCACTGGTGCAGATTGTTATAATATCTGGCCCAGTGGCCATTAGAATCCTTAGATCCTTAAATTCAGACCTGCCAGGTTTGCAATACATGATAACAATGTTTATGCAAAAGGAAAAAAAAAGAAAGAAAGACAAATCTGAGTATTTTGCCATTAATGAGCAACATTTGAGCTTCCCCACTCTTGACATACACCATATGCCACTGGTGTGTGAGGTTAGTAATTGTGAACAATGATATCTCATCAGTGTTCTTCCTACAGCCCCATGGATTTACTAACCTTGCAGTCACCGATGAACACCTTCAGTTCCTCTGCATTCCCCTGCAGCTGTGAGAACTGAATCCACTATTTACTTGATGAAAAGACAGCGGATGGCCCTGGAGAAAACTAATATGCTTATTAGCATTGCTGAGTTTGCCTGCGAGTAGTTCATGTGCATTAATGAAGTAAAGAGGGCGGCCAAACAATTGCGGCCAAGATGGCATTGGAATTCTAACAGAGTGCCGTAGATGACTCCCTAATGACCCACAGATCTTCAGTCCAGTCAAATTCAACATCACCGCCTCAAAATGGCCCCACAGCCCTGCGCTGAACCCTTAAAAATTGTGTTTGCATAGAAGACAAACAAATAAACTAAACTAAAACAGAAAGCAGTTGTTTAGCAGCCCAGCACTGCAACAAAAGCACTTTTTCATAAAAGAAAAATGTTATTTTCGCCTTCAGAAACGTCTCACTTGGGGGTTGTCACAATTTCTTTATGCATGAAAGGCCTGAAGATTTCAGCGGTGGTTAAAAATGATCCAGCGAGGCAAATGAGTTTTTATCTTTCTTCATTTTCAAGTCATGATGGAGTCCACAGATTCTATCCATGAATATCTGAAGCCTGGGGTTTGATATGCTTGCTATTCCAACGAGTGGATTATTTTGACGTAATTGACCATTGACATTTTCTGCAGGGCTGCCCGTATATTGTGCATATACGGGGGGGGCAGGCAAAGGCCAACGTTATCAAAGTCTTCGCACCATGGCGGTGGTGAAGTGGTGTCTGGCTTTTGGGTGCCGGCCACATGGTGCGATGACATTTTAGCATGGCCGACCCCTAAGATGTGAGCGTGGGTGAATGCAATCTGAGATTTTCACGCTCCATGTATGCATACCAGGATTGGGTCTTCCCATCCTGTGTTCCTCAACAGGCTCTTTTCATGTATTATTACATAATATTACATAAATAAAGTGAATTGTGTAGGGTTATTAAATCAGTTAGACAAGAAAATCTGCCAGGCAAGTACTATGCTAGTAATTTTTTTTCCCAGCTCATCTGTAAATAGATCTGTTTATGGATACAATTAGCACCTGTTCCGTGGAAAAATGCAATCAGGCAGGAGCACAAATTATATGGAGCTGTTGCTGGGGAAACTGAACACTGTTCTTGACAACACAAAAGGGCAAATTAAGAGACAATAAAGAAACCAGCTTTCCCTCTCGGCTTGTCACATGATGAAACAATCTGCCACATCTATTATCTTTTGAATCAGCTATGCTGTCTTTACAAGCTGTTACTGGGCCATAATGTGCAGTTATACATACAATCAGCAACATTTGAAAAAAATATTCCCTGCATCTATATCTACAATGGCCCCAAAAATTATTTGGACAAAAGTATGTCACATTTAAAAAACATAAGAATGTCTTTGCACTAGATAACAAAATAGTAAAATGTAGGCACAAGTACTACTTTCAAGGAAAACATTTAAAAAAAAAGTAAAAAAAATCTATTGTTTCTGATCCCTTTTATGTTCTTTTGTATTAATTACTTAACTGATTATTTTATTTTAGTTAAAGTAACATCACATTATAACTGTCTTAGCATGCTTTCATAAATTGTTCTAATTTCAAATTACTTTTATGTATTAAATTTAATTGGTTTACACTTGTCCCTGGGCTTGTGAATTATTCTGAAATATTAAAACTATAAAACTATCTAAATAAAAAAGAGACAACCCATGTTAACCTTTTGATAAAGTTATTTTCAAAATCAAATAGAATATATAGAACAAAATGCATACATTCATTATGACCCACAGTTGTAACGTAATTTCAACAGCACCAAAATGTTTTGCCCCAATGATGCATTTTTAAAAGGTTTACTCGTTTATCAAGAAAACAGTTTCAATGAATAAACTTTACATGAAATATGACACATGACATATAATTAAAAAAAAGATAATTCAAGATAAATATAACTAGTGGACAGAATATTGCGATTGGAGTTGTTTCCTATTGAAATTTTCAAATTATGTAAAATGTAATTGTGTAATTGTATATATATATATATATATATATAGCTGGATACACAGTTGAATATTGTTAGTGGACTAAATAAATAAACAATCCAGTGGGCCCAAAAGTGCCCATAGTTGTATACACACCCAAATTTCTAAATTAACTTGATGGGAACTATTTTCATACTTTCATATTTCAGAAAGTCAAAGAGGAAGAAACACTCAATGACAAATTTAAAGAAAAAGACAAGAAAAGAAAAGAAAAGAAAAGAAAAGCAGCAGTTCACATTAAACAGATGTTTTTGTGTAAACTTACTTGATAGCTCAAGCACTTTTCTTCTTTGATAAGTTTTACTTATGCATATTTAATCAGTGGGTGCTTTTAATGCAAATTAAAAAATAATAATAATTATAAAAAAAACGTTTGGTCTGGACAACAGACTTAAGTGTGTATAACAAGAAACAGATGGTCTCATCTATGTACACAAACCTTTCTGGTTATCCATAGCATATGGTTCTGAAGTAGCCAGAATCTACCGTATCTTTATGCTTGACAGCTCAGTAAAGAGATCTTTTGTGAAATGAATCCGTAGAGCCATGATGACCCTAAGCCAGTTGCTCATCAATGCAGACCCATTTATCAAAGCTAGAGACACTGAGAGCCAGAGATAGAAGGGAAAATAGATTGTCTCTAAAACCAGGTGCAGCCCACACTCTGGTCACATGACACAATGGGTCACACCAGTGAGGTCATCACAGGATGAAAGCGGAGAGCAGTCCAGTAAAGATGTTGGTTTTTTAAATACAAGAACCCAGCTAACAAAAATATGTTCTAAAAACATTTAGCTAACGTTCCGTTTCTGTTATGAAACTGTTATTTCTGAATGTCCTGTGAACATCAAGTTTATTAAATGTTTTAAAAAAAAAATTCTTGGTTATATATAAAATATGAAAATTAAGAGATAATTTTGCAAAAAAATGTGAATGTTTTCTGTGTGTGTGTATAATATATATATATATATATATATATATATATATATATATATATATATATATTGATACTAATTATATCCCAACTCACTGGCCAGTTTATTAGGTACACCATGCTATTTGGCTGGTTGGACCCCCTTTTGCCTTCAGAACGGAATTCTTCGTGGCATAGATTCAACAAGGTGTTGGAAACATTCCTCAGAGATTTTGGTCCATAATGATATGGCAGCATCATGCAGCTGCTGCAGATTTGTCAGCTGCACATCCATGATGCCAATCTCCCGTTCCACCACATCCCAAAGCTGCTCTATTGAATTGAGATCTGGTGACATTGGAGGCCTTTTGAGTAAAGTGAATTCATTGTCATGTTCAAGAAACCAGTCATGTTCAAGAAACCATTTGTTCAAAAGTGATCTGGTCTTTAATAATGTTTTTAAAAATAACATTAAAAAATGAGCTAAAAAGTGCTAAAATTTTAGCACAAAAATTGTTACTTCTTTAAAAAACGTTTCAGTTTAACATTAGATAAATGTTTATTTTACATTTAATTAATATCAAAATTATTCTACTAAAAACTAAACCGATTTGGATCAGGTAGGTAAATAAACAAATAAAAGTAGTTCTGCTGTTGACTAATCTGATTGTAGCTTGCAATTTTCAAAAGCACTTTCTGGTCTTGTGTGCAATATGCATCAGGGGGTCAGTTCTCCATGGGCAGACTATATTTGGAGTTAAAGTTAATCAGACCCGACATCATGGATCAGCTGGTTGATTAAATGCGCTCTAGCAGAGATCTCTGTAAATATTTATACCTCTCAAACTACCACCTACGCTAGCTCTTGCAGAGAACACGGGCCAGCATGCTACAACCATGAAGCAGAGCTTTACACTGATCACTGGACATTAAAATCAGCTTGAAACACAGCCAGTGAACCATAGGCAAAGCATCAGTCTCACATAGACAGTCACACAGCGGTTATGTTATGGCTGAGATAATGCATGGGTTGCATTAAAATAGCAACACTTCAGCAGATATGCCAACATAGTCAAGATTGATTTGATTTTAAATTCACTAAACAAATGTTACGGCAGGCATTTACATAAAAGAGCTTAAGCATTGAAAAATGAAATTCAATACAGCGAAATGATGGAATATAACATTTTCATTGATATGCCGGTGATGGACGTGGGTTGCATTAAGATTAATATATTAAAGATCATAACCATAAAACAACTTTTTATGATTCTAACATATGGTCAATTGTAAATCAATTAATTATTAAAATGAGCGTGCTGAGTTCTCATGCAAATTATGACATAAATTGCAATAACTGTGGGATCCAAAGGCATCTAAAGCCACATTAAACATTCAGAATTCATAATCCATTTTATACAGTGAAAGAAAAAACTAAGTTTTAGACTTTGATGGCATGCACCATTTCTAAATATGTGTTTTTGTTTTTTTAGCTGAATTTTCACTTAAATAGTTATGCTGAATATAATTTGTACTGGAAAATATTGTATTAAATTAGAAGAATGCAATAGCAGTTTTTCTAGTTGTCTGAGACGCAGATATCAACTGTGCATCATATAATGTATTTTTTTTTATTATTATAATTTCATTTTTGGTATTAAATATGTATATTTTACATATTTTTTAAATACATTTTTTAGTTCCCTAGCGAATTTTTATTTTAATTTTTTTTATAAATGTATTTTGTGCTAAGTACAAATACATTTACATGTTTATGTACTTAAAACACTCTGCAGTTATAATTTTGGTATACTAAACTGGTATATGTATAATGTGTGCTAAATTGACACAACTAATTTTTTAATTCTTAAATACATGTGAATGTATACATCTTAACATAAGCATCTTAAAAGAAAACTTCTATATAATATATATATATATATATATATATATATATATATATATATATATATATATATATATATATATATATATACAGTACAGACCAAAAGTTTGGACACACCTTCTCATTCAAAGAGTTTTCTTTATTTTCATGACTATGAAAATTGTAGAGTCACACTGAAGGCATCAAGGGCTATTTGACCAAGAAGGAGAGTGATGGGGTGCTGCCCCAGATGACCTGGCCTCCACAGTCACCGGACCTGAACCCAATCGAGATGGTTTAGGGGTGAGCTGGACCGCAGACAGAAGGCAAAAGGACCAACAAGTGCTAAGCATCTCTCGGGGAACTCCTTCAAGACTGTTGGAAGACCATTTCAGGTGACTACCTCTTGAAGCTCATCAAGAGAATGCCAAGAGTGTGCAAAGCAGTAATCAAAGCAAAAGGTGGCTACTTTGAAGAACCTACAATATGACATATTTTCAGTTGTTTCACACTTTTTTGTTATGTATATAATTCCATATATAATTCCACGTGTTAATTCATAGTTTTGATGCCTTCAGTGTGAATCAATATACATATATATATTAGACCAAAAAGTGCTTATTAAGTATTTGACCCAGTAGCCTTAAGCACACATACCCCATTTTATGTCAGAAAATGTTGGAAACAAACTCTCTTTTGTGGTCTGATTGTAACAGTTGAGCTCAATCCGAGCATATCTCTGCTTTTTCTATCTCCATTTGAAACTTCAGTGGAATTCTGAGCGTTCTTGCTGCATGAATTCATTAACATCAAAGCCTGTAGTAACGACTGACAGTAATTAGCCACCATTCAGTAGCCAACAAAAGGGGAGGGGATCTTAAAGTAATGATGTGCTCCTTCAGAGCAATTAACATGAAATTAGGAAATTAGTGACAGGAATGAGAATTAGTAGTGACCCTCGTAACTTTCTTCCTTTTCGCTCAAATGCTCAGGCACTAACACACTGGCTGGAAGCAGCAGACGAGAGGCCTTCTCCATCTCCAACACCGCAATCGCTTTCACAGCATAGTCGATGTCGTTTCACTGAGGTGTGTTCTAATATGACACATTTCACAATGCTATTCGACGGCGGTGACATTTCGGCGGTATCTGTGGCTTTTCCCCGTACCTTGAAAAGTAGATAGTCTCTCTGGAGAGCGGTTGAGAGCCACTCATTGATGCAGATTCAAACTGAGTTCTAATGGTCCTCAGCTGAGCCCTGTCAAACATGCTCCTTTTGTTTTGAAGGTAGTAGAGAGCCTGTGTCAAGAGCGATAGTCACACTAACTATTCATTTGGGCAGTGGGACGCTTTTCATTGAAGATCGTACGCATTTGGATCTGTCTTTCAGCTGCAGAGTGTTTGTTTTGATGTATCTGGCAACGTCACAGCTGTGTGGAGAGGCACCACTCGGCACTATTGTATGATGTTAGTTCTGATGTTGCCTAAAAGTGCAAGCTCACAGCATATATGTCACCCTGGACCACAAAACCAGCCAGAAGGGTCAATCTTTCAAAATTGAAAGGTAAACAAAAGAGCTTTCCAAAAAAGCTTTCCACTGATGTATGATTTGTTAGCAAAGCACAATATTTGGCCGAAATACAACTATTTTAAAATGTGGAATCTGAGGGTGCATACATATATGTATATGTATATATATATGTGTATATATATGTATATATTTATGTATATATATATATATATATATATATATATATATATATATATATACGTTTACTGTATGAAATTTACTAAATATCTTCATGAAACATGATATTTAATATCTTAATGATTTTGGGCATAATATATATATATATATATATATATTATATATATATATGTTTATGTACTTTTAAATTATTATACATGTTTATTATACATTTTTATGTACTTAAAACACTCTGCAGTTATAATTTTGGTATACTAAACTGGTATATGTATAAAGTGTGCTAAACTGAAACAACTAATTTTTTAATTCTTAAATACATGTGAATGTATACATCTTAACATAAGCATTTTAAAAGAAAACTTATATATATATATATATATATATATATATATATATATATATATATATTATTTATGTTTATATGAGTTTGCATCACAACGTGAACTGTCTTATAAAAAGGTAAAATGTTAGATTATTTATATATATATATATATATATATATACATATATATATAGACCAAAAAATGCTAATTAAGTATTTGACCCAGTAGCCTTAAGCACACATACCCCATTTTATGTCAGAAAATGTTGGAAACAAACTCTCTTTTGTGGTCTGATTGTAACAGTTGAGCTCAATCCGAGCATATCTCTGCTTTTTCTATCTCCATTTGAAACTTCAGTGGAATTCTGAGCGTCATTGCTGCATGAATTCGTTAAAATAAAAATAGAAAAATTTTTACCCATACTATGTATTTTTGGCTATTGCTACAAATATACATGTGCTACTTATGACTGGTTTTGTGGTCAAGAGTCACATTTGTGACTAAATGCTGTTTCTGAGTAATCAAATTGGTTTTTGATGCTTGAAACGGGTTGGACACTAGGGAAGTCATGACAATGCAACTGTTTATCTCCTCAATATTAATTATGTCATCCTGACTTTGCTGGGTAACCTCCTGGAATGCCCAGTTATGTAAAGTAATTCATATTCAACAGTCTAGCCTTCATGATATTACTATGCAGATACGCTTCAGCTGTATCCTTTGGCAAAATCAAACAAGCTTTAAGAAATATTTTAAAACAGTATAAATTAGACCAGAGATTTGGTCTGTGTAACAGAATATTGCACTTTTGACATGAAACGAGAATTTAACATAATTTATGATTATAAATAAATTCAATGGTTTTGTCCATGTCAAAAAAGAAAGTAAACACAATGTCCGCAGATATTTATGTGCAAATGTTTAAAACCCCACCTTCAGTGGAGTAAAGAACAAAATTCAAATATATATATTTTTTTTTAATAAAGCCTCTATAATAACATTGGCCACATATGTAATAAATTGGGTTTATTACGAACACCTTTTTCTTTTATATACTATCATCTATTAAGTGTTTTAGTATAAAGAGCATTTGTCAAAAAGAGTAAATTAAAGGAAAAAAGAAAAAGAAGATTAAAGAAAAATAGTCAAAGAACTAATGTGTTGCAAATAATACTACTTGCAAATAATATTTGGTAACACTTTAATATAGCGACCAATTCTCACTATTAACTAGTTGCTTATTAGCATGCCAATTATTAACATATTTGTTGTTTATTAGTACTTATAAAGAACATATTCTGGATGACCATTTTCTACATCCCTAATCGTTACCCAATACCTAAACGTAGCAACCTGTCCTCCAACCAATACGCTTGTATAGGTCGTTTGTCCAAATCCCTGAAATACGACCCATCAGAGCGTATACTACAATTGCGCCCCATCGGCAAAAGGTCGTTTTCATATTAATGTTTTGTACTCTTTTATTTGCCCTCTGGTTTGCGTTTCGTGTAGCTCAGTTAGTAGATTATTGTGTTATACCTTGATATGTAATCATGCTATCATGGGTTCGATCCCAGGGAATGGACGTGCACGAAAATGTATATGCTCAATAAATCATAATTTAGCATGATTTCTGTGAGGGTTAGGTTTAGGGGTGGGGTTAGGTGTGGTCATTTGAACGAATAAACCACCTAGTAAAATATGTAGGAAATACTGTGAGATCGGTGTAAAACGCCACACATTGCATTTAAATAAATGTGCGTTTTGATTGGTAATGACGTTATACGTCAATTCATGACGACAGACGCAACGCGATACTGTCATTATTTTTACGCCCGCTAGAGGGTGCTTAACTTTAAAACGTAAATATAGGTCGTAATAAATGCTTGCACAAACGACCTATATGGTCGTTTTTTGTTGGAGGATAGGCTCAAACGTATATATACCTTACTAACTACTAATAAGCAGAAATATATTAGTAAAAGTCATAGTTAATGGCTTATTAATGACAAGAACTGGAATTTCAAATAAAGTGTGTTGAATGCAGCTTGAATCTAGTATTCTATCTTTTTTTTTTTTTTTGAATAGACTTCTCAGCACACTGTAAATATAAAATTAAAACAGTATCTTCTTTACTCCAATTCAAGTTTTTTCCATCACCAATTGACATTTTCCCCACAGAAATGGATGTTTATTTAACAGTGTTTCTGTGTTTCTGTGACTGTTCAAATCACATGAATATGCGGCACACTATGGGGGTCTAGCTGTAACATTCCAACATTTGAAAAGTTGGCACCACAATGCGGGGGATAAGACTGCAGATGTGATGCTAACCCGCTCCATGATATACATGCCTGTATATTACTGCTGGTTTGAAATTTCCATTGTAAAAAATGTCAAATATTAATTCTTATTGTCTTTCTTGCAGAACTTTCTTACCAATCTTTAAAACTGAATAGTTAGAATAAATTTGACATTTGACTCTGACATTGATAAGTTATACTGTTGAGAAAGCTCAGCTGAAAAGTCAAGTTCTAGACCTTGGTGATATGGTAAATTGTGTGTATGCCCCAAATTTGTATCCAGTTTGGACTATTCAGTGGTAGGGGTGTAACAATGCACCCCGGGCCAGTTGAAAATCATTGAAAATATGTAACGATTGAAGTTGGTTGAGATGATAAACGAATGGCGAAACTATTGGGGGAGGGGGTTTATATGAATGTTCTGAGGGGAACTGCCACCTGCTGCCAGAGAGTGAGTTTGCAATATCACTCAGCCCTTCTGCTGTTCTTGTTTTTAGTGCAGATGTTTCATGTAGTATAGTTAAAGTCAGACCATTCTGTTTATACATCAAATTTCAAATTTACCGTATTTTCTAGACTATAAGTCACACTTTTCATAGTTTGGCTGGTCCTGCGACTTATAGTCAGGTGTGACTTATTTATCAAAATTAATTTGACATGAACCAAGAGAACCAAAAGAAAACATTACCGTCTACAGCTGCAAGAGTTAACATACCGGGCACCTATTCAGCCTGTTGTTCTGTGTACTATAGTGTACCATTAGCTGAATAACTTGCCTTAGATTTCAGATTACCAATACCTGTTCTTGGTCTTGGATTTTGTTAAATAAATTAAGTTAATATTTCAGTTAATAGTTTTCAGTTGTTTTCAGTTAATGTTTTCAGGGGTAAGCTACAGGAGCACTGATGGCTTCTGGTTAGGCTAATTAAGAAGGCAGAAAAAAAATCAACACACCGGAACCAACATTGAAAACTCAAATAAACTGATGACCATCAGTGTTGGGGTACTAGTTTCCCTCTATACTCTGACCATGCAGCATTCCAAGAGTACTTATATTTAGTCCAGGGCTGGAAAGTTTCACTCTACTCATCAATGCTTAACCCTTTTCAGAATAGAGTACTGTACTCTATGTGAGCGATGCAAAGTATAAAAAAAAAAAATCCTGCAGCCTCTATCAGCTTCCTCTTTAATCGTACAACAGCAACACAACATCAGTAATAAGAAGCTCATCTCATGCCTGAAGACTCCATGAGACTTTACACTGATTTACAAGAGCACTACCGTCTATCCTGCCCTTTCGCCAGTAATGATTCTGCCTACTAATGGTGCGCATTAGTGTTAAAGTTGCAGCAAACCAGCACATGTTGCTGTCTGTGAAAGCAGATCAGTTTTATAGCTTTTCGTAAATTGGTTTGGGATAGCAAAACCGCAAGAAGGGCACAACACTACTCAGAAATAGTTCTTGCCAAGTACATCAACATATGCAGACTGCACTCAGCCGCTTCCGATTTTAGTGAACAGGCTCTTGATTAAAGATTAATTTGGGGGCTTGTCAGCCCCTGAGCTGATCAAGTCTTCAATGGCGCGGTGAAGTGAGCACCTCTTCATTTTACCACAGCTGTGGAAGTCTTAATCACTGAGAAGAGTCTGATTGTCTGTGTGCATATCAATGTATGGATCCGCTCACAAGTGAGAGACATTTATTAAACAATGCTGCCTTTGAGAGGATAGGACTACGATGTCATGCATGATCAGAGCTGAACATTAAAGTATATTCACATCAGTGTTATTTTAGTATTTTAATATTGAGCTACTATTATATATATATATATATATATATATATATATATATTTTTTTTTTTTTTTTTTTTTTTTTTTTTTTTTTGGTTTCACTTTAGTATGGGGACTAGTTCTCACTATTATTAACTAGCATGCCTATTATTAACATATTGGCTGTTTATTTAAGCACATATTCTGCATGACCACATTCCACATCCCTAATCCTACCCAATACCTAAATTAACTATCACCTTACTAACTATTAATAATAAACGATTCAGAAGCCTAACAAATATAATGTTTCCTTAGATATTGATAAGTTATACAGTGAGTATCAAACATAAAAAAAAAAATAACTCCATTAACAAATGTGTGATTAATGTTCAACAGCAATCAACTCACCAAACTGATTGGATCTCAAAATTTTAAAATCTCTCTCTCTCTCTCTCTCTCTCTCTCTCTCTCTCTCTCTCTCTCTCTCTCTCTCTCTCTCTCTCTCTCTCTCTCTCTCCCTCTCCCTCTCCCTCTCCCTCTCTCTCTCTCTCTCTCTCTCTCTCTCTGTGACTCACTGGCAGGCCAGCAATCAATGCTGACTTGCTCAAAATGTGCCTGTTCTTAAAGGAGTGGCACATTAATGTTTTTAAATGCGTATAATAATACTGTGCAAGTGTATGCAAATACATACACACACACACACACACACAGAGAGAGAGAGAGAGAGAGAGAGAGAGAGAGAGAGAGAGAGAGAGAGAGAGAGACAGATATCTGGGTTACAAAAGCTGAGACTTAGATGTACAGTAGCCTATATCTTACATTCTGACATAAATTGCAGTTGATGTTGCACAGTCTGTCTTGGGCTTCGCTTTTTTATGAAAAATCTCACCGGGCTTGATATTTTACAGTGTGACAGAAAACATGAAAGATAGAAAAAAGTTCTAGCTTCCCTAGATTAGTGATTATATCATTAAAAAGCAAAACGGTCCATGTTTATATATATATATATATATATATATATATATATATATATATACATACATACATACATACATAAAGGTACCGGTATATATACTGTATCAAGTGGTGCAATGGAAAGCAAAAGCATAAAACACATAGGAAATTACATAATAGAAAGAAGCCTGCAGACCTACATCTTTTAAAATATCATATAACCCATAATAATCATTGAAACTTTTTATGACAAAGAATTGTGATATTTATGAATAACTGATGGTATTTGTTTGAAAAAGAGACACTTTTGTATTAAAATGCAAGAGGAAGGGGAAATATAACTCTTACCACATGACATAAAGTAAATTAATTTAATAAGTTTTCTTAAAGTCTGTTCACACACACACACACACACACACACATATATATATATATATATATATATATATATATATATATATATATATATATATATATATATTATCATATGAAATCAACAATCATCACATTTCTTAGAACTTGTTACATCTGCTTTAAACTAAATTTTTATTTTTTCATGTTTTGTTATAAAAAAAGTGACTCTTAAATGACAACTGGTATTATTCTCATAGTAATAAAGACTTCCTCGCTCAACCAGCTCCCCATTAATGCTACATTGATCCACTGAAGTCCACTGGATTCTGTTCCCTCAGAAGAAAGACAATTTCTTCACAACTGCTCTGTAACTGTCATTTTGTCTTAAGGTCACTGTCTTAGTTTTGAACCATTGGTTAACATCCAGCTCTCTGCCACAGTCAGCAGCAGCACACCAGTGAGCCATGAATCATATGATCACACTGGGCATACATGCATGATTCTATTTACACAAGGTGTGTGTGGTGACATGTTTGAGACCGGCTTAGACTCATGCCCCAGGAGTCACATATAAATAAATGTCAGCTGTGCTGAGTTGGGCTGAGGGCTGACTTAATGCAGTGCCTTAACCACGGGCCGCAACACCAGCCGTCAGCTCACATTAAAGTGCGGGAGTGCTGAGAGTGGTCACTTGATTGTGACAGACAAGAGGCTGTTATTTTGTCACCTTCCAATGCTAAGCAGCGGTGGAGGTCAAAAACCTTTGAAGGGCAAATCATCTGCCAATCCACAACCAGCAGCTGTGTTTGGATCCTTCCAATTATGTTCAGTTACGTTTGATACAGCTTTGATATGAGAAGACATGGAACAATCGTTAAATTTTATTGAATTCAGCTTAGCCAGGTCCAATCTGAAGAGGGAAATTCAGTCTGCTAAATACAACTACAAACTGAAAACACAATGACCCTCGGCGCAAGTGGACAGGCATCCATGCCCTTACAGACTATAAACCAGCACACCCCCAACCAGCAATGCCACCTTCCCTGATGAACTGAAAAACTTTTATGCTTGCTTTGATCATGGAAACACAGAACCACCCATCAAATCTGTGCTCACATCTGACGACCTGCCGCTCACACTTTCCACCGGTGACGTGCGTTCCAATTTGCGTAAGGTGAATTCACATAAAACTGCCGGCCCTGGTGTAGAGCTGTAATTGGGCCTTAAAAGTTAGGCCCGACAGGACCCGAGCCAGACAGGTTTCGGCCGAACCTGACAAGTACATTTCGATTGGCAGTTTTTTAAAAGCCCAAACCCGTTTACAGCCCGACATTATTCAAATGTGCGCACACACACAGCTCTTTTGCCTTGTGTCAAGAATGAGTCATTTATACATGTTTTAACATGATTTATTAATAACTAACGTAGACTAGGCCACTTGGAATTTGGAATAAAGAAATAAAATAAGTCCTCTGTAACATCGTAGCATCTCAGCACTCTAAATAGCCTCATTTAGCCTATAAATAGACAAACGCACCAATAAAAACAAGTCTTTTTTTAACAAATTAAATTAAGATAAATTTTAAATTAAGATGGGTATTTGGCAATAACGAAAATAAGATATAGGCTCCGCTGGATTTGCTTCGCCACTATGGCTGACATTTAATAAAAGAATAATGCCAACATTAGCGTAAATACTCTGTCCACATTATGCATTTAAGACTCAATGCATATTTAGTTATCATTTAAAAAACCTTTACTCACAGAGATTAGGCTAAGCCTACATGTTATTGTGAAGGAAAATGATTGAACCCATTGTAGATGGCTTCAGCGCCGTCCTGCGCTCACTGATGCTGCGTCATTATTCACTCATTATTCTCATTATAAACATGGTCAAAACTTTTCCACACCTTGGACTTTGCTTTAGTTGCTGGTGCAACCAAAACGTAATCACCAGAGGCAAGCCTCCATTACACCTACTCAGCATTGCTTTTCGCATCTTTCTCGCGCTAATTGAAACACATCACATGACCGCTCGTTTACCATGCAAACCGGAGCGCAAGCCCGAGCCCGTGCCGAGCCTGCGGAAGATTATAGAAATTAAGCCCAAACCCTTCGGGTCCCGTCGGGTTCGGGCAAAGATCTTCAGCTCTTCCCTGGTGGCATCCCTGGCCAAGTGCTTAGGGCCTGTGCAGAACAGCTGGTCTTCAACATTTTGAACCTCTCTTTGACCCAAGCCAGTGTTCCCAACTGCTTTGAAACAACCACCATTGTACCCATACCAAAACATGCTGGTGCACTGGCCCTCAATGACATTCGCCCAGTTGCTCTTACTCCAATTATTGCAAAGTTTTTTTGAGAGGCTGGTCTTCTCCCACCTGAAAACATGCTTGCCCCCAACACAGAGCCCATACCGGTTCACCTACAATTCCAAAAGATCAACCAAGGATGCCATTACCCCAGCTCTCCACTCTACCTTGACACACCTGGACGGAACCAACACATATGTCAGGATGCTATTCATTGATTTCAGTTCCACCTTCAATACTGTGATCCCATCCAAGTTGATCTCCAAGGTATGTGATCTTAGCACCAGCTCCTCCCTCTGTAACTGGACCCTGGACTTTCTCAACAACAGACCACAGTCTTTTAGGATCAGTAATAACACATCCTCCATCCTCACTTTAAACACTCCCATCTACATTGATGGGGCTGAAGTGGAGTGTGTGGCGAGCCTCAAGTTCCTTGGTGTCCATCTCTCTGAGGATCTTTCCTGGACCCTAAATACCTCCATACAGATCAAAAAGGCACAACATCACCTTTACTTCCTTAGGAAACTAAGGGAAGCTCACCTGTCCCCCAATATCCTTTTTTATCGATTTATATGGTCCAGAAATCCCTCCAGCAGGTGGGGAAAACTGCCCAATACACCACTGGTGTCAGGCTACCGTCCATCAAACACATTTACCACAAACGCTAGCTTAAGGAGACTGAGAAGCATAATCAAAGACTCCTCCCACCCTAATCACAGACTGTTCACTCCTCTTCCATTGGGGAGACGTTATAGGAGTCTTCGTTGTCACACCAGCAGACTCAGGAACAGTTTCTTTCCCTCAGTGGTCTGCCTACAGTACTCCAATCTCAGGCACTGAAGACCACATCCTAGATGGACCACCTAATGCTTAAAAAACACTTATACATGTACCTTCAGATGCCGTTTAAACTGTTATGGTCATTGGCCATATATAAGCTTATGCTATTTACGCACCACACTGTATAATGCACCTTCTGTTTATACTTTACTTGCACCCTATGTTGTACGTACAGTCATTTGCATTCAGCTGGTCTCTGCCCTCCTACCTCTTAACTTGCACTATATGTCATAAAGCTTAATTTATATACACATATTCTATATTTATTTATATACTCTGTTATTTGCACTTCTGGTTAGATGCTAACTGCATTTCATTGGCTTTGTACTTGTATTCTGCACAGTGACAATAAAGTTGAATCTAATCTAAAAAAAACAAAAACAAAAGAGAGAGATAAAAAGGTCAAACTTTGTGATAATTGTTATGCCTCAATGACTCTTACACAATGTTTGATGTGGATACAAGTTTTTCTTCATCAGAGATTCTGAGCAAAAGGTTTAGGCGATGATATTTTTATGTATCAAAGTTTAATGTGATTATATATAACCAGAGCTTGACAGAACATCCAGGTTTATCCAGATTGAGTCAGTCTCAAATTTGTTTCATAAGTCTTCTACTGTCTTAAAGGAAAAAAATTCTAATTCTGTCACCGTTTACCTACTCTTTTGTTATTCCAAACCTGTGCTATCTTTCTCCTGTGTAACACAAAATAACATATTGTCCCAGGTGCTCTTTTAAATTCAAACATTGAAAAAAACATGGTCCAAAACTCAAAATCTTCAGAAGACAGTGGCCTGTAATTTATTTTCAGAAGGAATTCTAATTCCCATTGTATTATTAATTCCCATGAAATAATATTACAGTTCAAAATAATTGTTTTCTATTTAAATATGTTGTCAAATGTAATTTATTCCATTTTTAATTTTTAACATTAAAAATGTCTTGACTGACTAGACAGACAGACAGACAGACAGACAGACAGATAGATAGACAGATAGATAGATAGATAGATAGATAGATAGATAGATAGATAGATAGATAGATAGATAGATAGATAGATAGATAGATAGATAGATAACATTGCTTGTTGCTATTATTGAAATGAAATGAAATAGTTTTTCTAGTCGTGCCCAATAAAGGGTTAACCTGACTAGTTTAACAATTCTGTTTTCCTTTGATTTCATTTTGACTTTTAGATGATAGCCTTCTCAATTTCACTGCAAATCCACCTGCTGCTCACATCAAAAACGTTAGTTTTACAATCTCCTTGTGTTCCACCGAGACCCGCATCTGCATGGTGGCACCTCAATGCTGGAAATTGGAGCCCGGTAGGGTGCTAAAAGTGCCTTCAACCTCAATAATCCTTTTAATCTCTCATCAATCATGTGGAAGTGGCATTGAGGCCCTGATCCTATTACCGTTCGGAAGAAAATTGCTATCCCTGAGAGAAGACATGTTACAATTGGCTGTGAAAGTTGGAAACAGTGCAATGGTGGTAATGACAAGTTGGATCAAGTAATCGAAGGAACAAATCACCCAGTGTCTCATTCACAAGCTCTTTAAATAAACAACCTAGAAAATGATGCTGTCTGACTGAGAAGCACTTGTGGTTTGGGCTTTCCGTCTGATGTCTGTTTTTATATTATGTCTCTGTTCAGCCTTTTTTAAATGTGCAATTTTCCATTTCTGCCTCTGGTTTAGCAATTAGACCTCCAGTGATAAGAGGCAAATCACAATATTTATTTCTGCTATTTGAATTCAATAGGAATTTTCACTATCAGTACATTTATTTCCAAAACACTAATTCATACACTAATACTGTATGCAATAGGAATGCACCAGAAGATGAATACATTATTAGTTATGTAAACCGATTGCTTTTTTCAAGTAACTAGTGAAGTAATGCATTATAGGTGCAGAGGCAGAGGCATTTCCTTTGTACTGAGGCTTATCCATTTCCTTTTTGGTGTGAAAAGGCGTTAACAGTTGCCATATATATATATATATATATATATATATATATATATATATATATATATATATATTAATAAGCAAGCCCGGCCCTCGTGGCAAAAAGTAACACAAAAGTAATGTAATGTATTACTTTCCATAAAAAGTAAATACGCATTGCAATTAGTTACTTTTTTATTGAGTTATGTCATAGCAACTCTTTGAAAGTGTAGCATGGTAAAATAAATGGCAATGTTAATGTGTTTTGTCTTGGCAGAATACATCCACTGACAATTACTGCTGCTGTACATATAACGTATATAAAATAACACTGTAGCAGATCTATACAGGTGGAGCTGGGGATGGTGAGGGGTTTCTAAAGCACTCTGCAAATGCTGCAGCAAGCACTAGCCAAGATTTAAATATTGAGCAGCAAGCTCATTGGCTGTTGATGTGAAAAGAAATGGAAACTAATAATATGAATAATGATGTGACTATGTCAGATTGAATTAGAAACCATCAGACTGCACCGTACATAATTTGTTAAGGATCAATGCAATATTGTAATTCATTCTTTTAAAAGCAACTTTCCCCAACACTGCAACTTACTGGCGAGTCTGCAAAGTTAGTTTGTCTCATCACACTGATTTTAACCAAATACAGATACAAAAAAATAATAATAATAATAAAATAAAATAAATAAAAAAAATCTCTTCATACTGTACCTATCAACTCAGTAAACAAATAAAATTGGCTCATTAGAAATTTTAGTCAACAGTAAATCTTTTTAAAAAAAAAAAAGAAACTGTTGATGTGACTGTGTCTAAAATGTAAGGTCACACAATATTAAATTCTAGTATATTGGTTTTATACTTCGATATCACACTGGCAATCGTGCAGTCTAAATATCAGCACAGATGTGATTACCTGCAGCATTCTGCCTATGGCTGAATCACTGTTTTCAAGTGCTTTGAAGCTCTCAGCTCCCTCCAGCGATATTCATTCTCATCTTGCTTCTTTTTTGGTCCCTTTTTAGTCTTTTGTTCTCATTTGTCTTGCTATTCGTTTTAGGACTTTGGCTGTGTATACCGTTGCTGACAGATGAGAACATTTCACACTACCCAAATGCATGATAACTGCTTCAGGTTTCTGAATCTCATTCTCAGCTTGGCATGTATAGTCTGTCCGCTCTGAACAGTAAAATTTCTGAAAACAGTTCTTTTAGCTATAATAATAATTCACAATATTACTGTACTTTTTCGTCAAATTAATGCAGCCTAAGTGGGCATAAAAAGCTACTTTCAAAAACATAAAAATTGCATTACTCCAAACGTATGATAATCAGTTGAGTTTTGATGGTTATATATGTATATATTTGTATAACCTTTAAACAACTGAAGTGCCCCTATTGTGGGTTATGAAAGTTTCATATTTTGGTTTTGGGAGTCCCCAACAAAAAAACACTTTTTCATATAAAATTATGAATCATTTATAAGTCCAAACATAATTTTTGTTCATATCCCACAACTTTAGTCACAATGTTGAGATACATAAAATAAGCTAATTGAATTACAATGTGACATTATTTCAAATGGAATGGTTTAATATACATATTAATTTACAGCATCTTAATTTTTATTATTATTATTATTTACTGATCATTTTTATGTTTTTTTTCAACTAAATGTGCCTGTCCCACACTTTTGAGTCCTTACCGCAACAACGAAAAAAGGATATTATTATTACATTTTATCAAAGACAAAAAAGGTCTAGTTTCTATGGAAATAGAAATTAGCACGTGAGCACATTGCTGACAGATTGGGCCACCTCACTACCTCACTCACAAGATCCAAAAAATAAAAGATATAAATCATGTTTTCTGTGTCCGTATTTATTGTCTGTCCTTACCATGCAGCTTAGTAATTCTACTGAACTACATTTTAAAAATAAATGTATATTACTGTTTAATTCATGTATATTAAGATGCAAAAAGTCCAAATTAATGTAGTAGACCTTGCTAGCTGCCAATTAGCAACAATATTAGCAAAAAAAAAAAAAAAGTATAATCCGCAGCAAATTTAGGTGTTGCGGTAAAGACCTTATGTTACGGTAGAGAAAAGTTCAAGGTACAAACCTGAATACAAATATTCAGTCTCGTGTGAAATATTTACTTTTACTGTTGTTCTCTACAGTAGCCTGTTTTTGATTTCATTGAACTTTAACATTGTGTCCTTACTGACATACTGAAAGATGTCATTACCGCAGCTCTGTTTTATTCTATATTTTTCCATATTTTTATTAGCAAAAACATATTTTAACACTTAAGTTGAGATGATTTATACACTGATACACTACAAGTGTGCAGGCAATATGCTAAATGTTTCATGTTGATGTCAACACGCAACGGTTTGGGATTCGTTTTAAAAATGACTCGTTTCAATGATTCAGAGTCAACTCTTTCTTTTGAGAAACAATAACTTTATACACGGTCCACTTTCAGATTAAAACTTCTCACAAAGTTTTCATTCACTTAGAGTGATTGACATGGTGCATTGAAGGTCATTTTCAAAAATCCCTAATAGGGGCACTTTAAATAATCACTGTATGACTACACTGACTATTTTACTTGTACTGACAATCTAACATAATTAAAAACACAGTACAGTAAAAACATTAAGGTTTTCCTTTTCCCTTTTGTTTTGTTTTTCATCTAATTTCTGCTGGTCAACTGTCTCAACATGTTGCTGTACCACTCAGAGAATTTCCCCAAGCAGCTGAATTAATCACACTTCAATAGGAAAATTCTGGCTCTGGAAGATGAAAGTTTATGATGAGAAGTAATCAAGCCCCTCATGAGATTTTAAGTTTAAATGTGCTCACTGGAAGACACAGCCTACATTGGAATAAATAAATGAACTTAATTTTTTTTTTTTTCTCCTGGTAAAAATATGCCTGCTTTTGCCCCTTGAGTATTACAATGATTTAGTTTGATTATCTTATTAATACGGAGTGGGTGAATACATCCAAGCCAACACTAATTATGGGTTTTATGATGCATGTAATGCAGGTCTCCTTCTGCAATCATCAAAACAAGACATATTAGCTCACCATTCTGTAGATATCCAATAAAACACAATAAAATATCTATGTGATTTATTATGAATAATATGCTAATGACCACTGCGACCTCCGTATCAACATATTCATTGCTGTAAAGAGACTTTCAAGTCTGTAAATAAAAACTGACCCATTTATTTTTTCACACGCTCCTAGTTTTGTCTTGGGAGCAATTCACCAGTGCACATTGTCCAAATGTCATGTTTGCTAATAAATACTAATTAAATAACTGATCAAAAAAGTATACAATACAACAACCAAAATGCTATTAAAATAAATCTTACAATAACAGCAATGCTTCAAGACCAACAAGCACATTACCAGATCCAATCACCCTGGCCAATGATGATAGGATGCTTACGGTATCAAGAAACTACCCATTTACTGATAACAGAGCCATTCCCCGGGAAATGACTGTGAGAATAGCATCTAAATGTGCGAGATTATACCTACAGATGGTTTTGCTCGCTATCCATGGCTCTCATCTGAAAAGGGTTTTGAGCATTTTTGCAAGATGACATCTGAAAGAGAGGTAAAATAGTAAGAGATGCTTTTGTTTTTGCCATGGTGTTCGTGGAAACAAAGAATTGTGGCACTGCAAAAAGGTTATTGTGTAAGACTTTCAGAAATGCATTAGAATTTCATTACTGCTCTTATGTTTTACTATTATTGTTTAAGTAATAGATGGAGTAAGATGTAATCGAGTTTGTTTCTTCATCAGAAGATATTTGGATACATTTATTAAGCATTTCATCACCTGCTGACCGGTGGAACCTCTACAGTGAATGGGTGCCGTCAGAATGAGAGTCCAAGCAACTAATAAAAACATCACAATAATCTACAACTCCAGTCCATCACCATCACGTGAAGCAAAAAGCTGCTTGTTTGTAATAATCATTCTATCAAGGCATTTTAACTAAATTGATGCTTCTGGTCAAAATATTGTTTACTCCAGTAAAAAAAAGTCCATCCCCTGTCCTCTCACATTAAAAATGAATAAATAAATAAATAAATACAACTGTTTACAGCTGTTTAGGGCTGTTTCTGTTGAGTGTGTTTGTGTGTGTGTGTGTGTGTGTGTGTGTGTGTGTGTGTGTGTGGGGGCGTGTCTGTGTAAATGGTGCTTGATTTTTGCATTTTTATGCATTCCTATTGGTGAATGAACTATAACTAATTAAAACCATAAACATACAAACAAAAAACATTTTCAGATTTTTTTTTTTAATTTAACTCAATTGAAATGAGAAATGTTGCCTTGAAAACTTTTTTTGTCTGTTTTTTTCTTTTATTTCAGTTATCATTTTGAATTTTTTTATTATTATTATTTCAAATATTATAAATGTTTTTAGTTTTAATTAACTATAGTAACTGTAATAAATATTATCTGCAAAAAAAATTAAAATGCTAAAAAAGAAATAAAACTAAAACTTTGTTTTAAACTAGACTAAAATGAAAATAGTAAAATATGAAAATTTTATGTAATTCTAAATATTAACAAAAACTATATATATATATATATATATATATATATAACTATATATATAACTATATATATATATATATATAACTATATATATATATATATATATATATATATATATATATATATATATATATATATATATATATATATATATAACTATATATATAACTATATATATATATAACTATATATATATATATATATATATATATAACTATATATATAACTATATATATATATATATATATATATATATATATATATATATAGTTGTACATACTAAAATAACTCGTAGCCTGGAACTGAAATCTAAAATGAGAAATGAGCTTAACACTATAACTATTTTAAAACAGAGGAAATGGACATCATCCAAATTACAGTCCATTGTTATATTACAGTGAAAAAAATAAATAAATAAAACAACAAATTAAAGAAGATAGCAAAAGGGACAGCGTCATCCTTTCATAAGTGTGCAGCACTGACTCTTGTGAGTAGTTGGCCAGAATGTTTTTAATTTGATTTATTTTTTTGCTTTTGCTGAAACTCAATGCAAGCATGCTAGCACTGATGCTGTCCTCAGTAGGGTGTCCTGTGCCTGAAGGGCAGTGGCAGCGCTTTGCAATGACCTGGTAATCTGCTGTAGCCTCTGTGTCCTTTGGGCTTTCATGCTTGGAGAGAAGCCAGAGCTGCGCCGCTGATGGTGCCTTCAGGCCCTCGCTGATCCAGGTGAAGGTAAGACTTGATGACAGGAGATTTGAGAGCGGAACATTCCAATTGTTTAAGCCTGCTCTCTTTTTGTACTCATATGTTTACCCAAAGACTCTCTAGAGTGGAATTTGAGTTTGCAAGAAACTAGCTGCCATTATTAAATTTTAACTGCAACTAAAATACAAGGAATAACATTTGAGAAAATGTGAAAAACCTCTAATTGTCAGTCTAGATTTCCTGTTTCGATTAGACTTTGCTCCACAAGCTGTCAATTGGATACGATTCCAGTTAATTTGGGTACATTTCAGTTAGTATTAGGAGTGCTGCAGATATTATGTGTTTTCAGAGGGTGACCTGGAAGTTAGCATTACCCTGGTTCCCTACAAAAACCCAATAGGATTTTCTACTGACATTTGGATTACTGCATAAATTTAAGCTCTGCAACCAACAAAAGTGTATGCCTTTATAAAGACAAGAAAAAAACCTTTAAAAAACACAAGGAGCCTGTTTCACGTTATGGCACGGGAGAGAAGCATAAACAAAGAAGAAAATGATGATGATGAAGATGATGATGATACAAAGTCTTTATTAATCCACATGGGGTAATCCATAAGGAGAAGGCAGAACCACACGTACACATCAACGCGACCAGACAACCAAACACTGAGCTGAATGCAACTTATAAGGGGAAATTAATGAGGATAAATGACAAGACTCACCTGAACATAATGACACAATCAACACGAGACAGAGAACATAAGGAATGAAAACACAACAAGACAGTTCTGTGGTACGGAGCCCCACACATGACATGCAAGAAAAAATAAATCAATTGTGCGCACAATTTACTAATTTGTTCCCTCAATGTACAATAAAACACACACGATTATTATTGTGTTTCCTCGATTTACTATTGCATTAGAATTAGTAAATCGTGCACACGATTTTAGCCTACTATTTTTTCCTGCACGTCATGTGCGGGGCTCTGTACTGTGGTGTGACAGCCTGGAGGTATTATCGATGTATTTTATGTCATAGAAAGAAATATGAATATATCTTGAGCTTGTGATAGCCACTTTATTTCAATCATTCAACCAAAACCCTATATTCAACAAAGTCCATTGAATATGGGATAATAAAATGATAAAGGATATTTCGTTTCTGGGTTTTGGCCCGCAAAAAAACATCAACCCTGCCGCAGTCTGTTCATTTTGCTTACATTTAAAAGAACGTGTCTCTCTGCTAATACTGTGTATTATACAGAGAAGTGTTTCAATGACTTGATTAAAATCAATAACTCATATTTTTTTAACTCTTCTTTAAAGGAACCTGCTATAGAGTCGTTCACTTCAGAAAATGGTAGTCTATGGTAGCACTGTTATTGTTTCACTAAAACGAGGACTCCATAGAGTTGTTTCTTGCTTTTATTTTATGTACATTGTCTTTTTATGGACACTTTTTACAGAAGCGGATATCATCATAGTTGGATAAACAATAAATCTAAGAAATCATTTTTGTGTTCCTATTTGCCCCAATAGCAAAATAAACAACAATGTTTCTATGAACTTCAAAAGTCATCATTTATCTGACTCTAAATGCTAAATGAATAGGATTTCCATTGTTGTAAGGTTTGTTAGGATAGATAATATTTGGTTGAAATACAACTATTTGAAAATTTGTAATCTGAAGGTGCAAAAAATCTAAATACTGAAAAAAAAAAAAAAAAAAAATCACCTGTAACGTTGTCTGGATGAAGTTCTTAGCAATGCATATTACTAATCAAAATTACGTTTTGATATATTTATGGTATGAAATGTACAAAATCTTTTCAAAGAACGTGATCTTTACTTAATGATTGTAGGCATAAAATAAATATCAATAATTTTGTCCCATAAAATGTATTGTTGGCTATTGCTACAAATATACCCCAGAGACTTAAGACTGGTTTTGTGGTCCAGGGTCACATATAGGAAGGGCCCCCATATATACAGACCCATATGGACTCTCTGATAATGAGGTTCGCCCCGTCTTCCTGTTGCTTATATTAACCAAGGGTCTCCAAATCTCACACTGACACGTTCACAATCCCAACTTGGCCTGCCAGTTTTACATGTGAAAGAATATTTAACTTTTCACTTACCCATTCACAGTCAGGGAGCGGTAAGACGCTCTAAGCTTGCCCGAGATTAGCTTTCAGAGGATAATGCAGTGAATTGAACCCCACACATACCACCTCCTGGCCTCTCTCTTGTTCTCAGGGTAACCAAACATACTTGGAGGGATAGGGACCCTTGACCATTCTTTTTAACCTTGCAAGGCGCAATAGAGGAGTTTTCATAAAGCTTCGGATTGGAGGGCAAGACTTACTTGAACGTGCGGGGCCAAACAAAAGAAGTAAAACAGAAAAACACAAAGGTTGCGTCTTATATTAACCTACAAATTTCTGGCATCAGGTTGTTGCACCAAAAATTTTTTATGAGATTTCTTTCACTAACTCACTTGTATGTGATTAAAGGTAAACAAGTAGAAATACCATTTTATTGATATGGAATATTTACAGAATTTCAAAGATATTTATATTGATCAAATCATTTTTTTTTACTAAGTATAGTTATTGTTCTAGTATTAATTCTGTTTGATTAGTCCCTGATTTATTTGAATCAATGGCTATACACAATAATTTAAAATGTTATAAATCGATTTAACTGATTTATTTTCTTCCCATGTATACAGAGGAGTCTGGGTCTAGTTGTCACACTTTTTATCCCACTTAATATTTCTCAAGGTGAGTATACTTTTGAGAGTCAATTTCTGTAGAGATACAAATCATAAAGAAGAAAAAAGCATATATATTGAAACAGTTACACTGTTATTGTCCAGAGAAAAATATACAGTTCACTGAACACTTGATAATCAAACAATGGCCAAATATTGATTATGGTCACATACATGGGGTGATAAGTTGTTATAATAATAAACCTTCCATTACACAGACTTTCCAGCAAAAACGTAAACAGTAACACATTTATGAAACAGCATACTGCATATAAAACATATATAAACAACATATACAAAAATCTAACAGTCAACTATTGTTTTGGCCAACAAATATTTTAATGAATAAACTTTATGAATTTATAATATACCATATGTCACAACTTGCCCTGACCTGATATTGTGTAAGTCTCTTGTGCTGAGAACACAACTTTTCAGTAAACATTTAACTTCATTATATAGTTTTTAATATATTCTTGCCTGCATGTCTGCCAATGTGATTATAATGCTTCACATAATTATTATGTTAAACAAGGGCTCTATCTTTTAAATTCTGAGAAAAAAAGGTCACAGTAATACAAATAAATAAATAATAATAATAATATATATATATGGCTTAATAACTGATCATTAAATTATATGATGCACTTTTATTTGCTAATTTAAAAGTTTTGCAAGCCACTTTTTAAAGCATTTTTCAAATTTAATTTTAACTAAGAAAGATTAGCCGGCAGGAGCCATATGTAATGTCTTAATATATCATAAATAGCCTCTACCTTCAAATTATAAGCAAAGTATAAAAGATGACATTTTAGTAAAATATGATTATTTAAATGAGCAATATTTGCTGAGAGCAACAAATATGTTTAAAACACCAGTCTATTCAGTCTAAGGTTTCACCAGTCTAAGGTTTTATTTACTAAAAAGCGTTAAGGAATTTTTACTGTAAATATATACCGTTATATACACAAAACTGTAAGCTATGCATACGATTCTCTTCTAATATTTTAAAGTAGCTAAAATTACAATAAGTATTTTTTTTACAGTAGTTTCATATTTATCGTATAAGGTAAAGCAGCTCGCATTTAACCAAACACCGTTTTTATTGTAGTATGTTTACATGTTTTACTAATAGGATTCCAGTGTAGATAACTTAGATATACCCGCGCAAAAAGCGCTCGCGATCACGCGCACACCCCCCTCTCCAGTCTGCACACATGGTACGAGCCGACTGTGGATGTTGGAAGCCGCTTGTCATTCCTCGGCATTCCCTCCAGCCTCCAGCCTGCTGCACTGCTCTCCACTGCAAGCGCGCGCGGACTCAGCACTACAGCACACGGACGCTATTCGCCCTGCAGCTCTCCGCAGTAAAACACACGGCTCGTCTTATCCATGCGCACTGTTCTCTCTCTCCTGCGCTCGCTCTCTTTCTCTCTCTCTATGCGGCGCCTTGGACATTTTCCTAACGGGAGATCATGATGATGAGACACCGATATTAAGAGCATAACACCTTCCGGAAAAGCGATCGCAACCTGCAAGACGCTGGATAGACGCCTTCTTCTTCAGCAATGGTGAGATGCATGTTCACGAGAAAAGTGCGTGTTGTTGCAGAAACAGCTGGAGCGTTTGGTTTGACCCTTGATACTATTACGCACAGCCTCCTCTGTTTATTTATTATGGAGTAGCTTGTAAACTTGCAGCATGGAAGGGCAGTGCAAAGTAAAGAGGGCTTGGCTGCACTCTGTAACCATGTAAAACCATTAATTATTGCTTAAGGATGAATGATTCATATCTCTACCTTTTTAAACACTCAGTCTAACCTTTTAAATAGAAGTTTGTTCTCAGTGACTGGGACATTTTGGGCATTTTCCAGCATCTGAACTCAACACCCATCCCGTATTAACGGGCCGAGGGAGTACCTGCTTATTGCTGCATGTTTCACTCCTGTATCATTCACTGAGGGGTGTAATCTGGATGGATGGCTATAGTTTACGGATATAGAGAAGGTAGTGTTTGGATTTCTAGGGTAGGATTGTTGCCGGTGTGTTTCTGGCAGTGGGGTACTGCGTTTCCAGATTGATCCTGTGAAGCAAATGTGCATTTATAGCTCCAGTTTTACTCCTACTCTCTAACACCCTCCTATTTGGGGTCTGAGGGTTCGTTGTGAGGGGAGTTCATGGCTATTGCTGTTGTTTAAGGGAAATATGGCAATTATTGCTTAAATGTACGTGCACTGACAGTACTATAGATGCTGTACTTTAACAGGGGCACTTAAAAAATTTATTTATATATATATATATATATATATATATATATATATTTGTAATTGTCATTTTTACATTAAGTCTGCTTGAGGAATAAGCACTCATGATGAGAGAATAAAATGCTTTGAGATGTTAAATCTGTTTTTTTTTGTTATTATTCAGTAGCACACATGCGCATGCACACAGCCTAGTATTTTCAACATAACAGAAGGGCTGTTGAAAAATTGATTGTAGATTGATAGAAGAGATGTTTCTTCTTGCACAGTATACATAAAAGATACACACAATCTCTTGGGACACAGTTAAAATGTATGGCATTGCATTTGAGAACAGAATATCTAGCTAAATTATATATTTTTTATGAGAAAATATAGCTCACATTCAAGTCGAACATCTAACAAAAGACAATGGTTGGGTTTTAAATGATAAAACTAATGATGTCTTGAAGTATCTGGACACTTTATGGTTGTCAAATGTTAGTGGGACATGTTCATAGTCAATGCGATGAACTAGACCCGTGGTTAAGAACACCTGTTTCAGTAGAAATTCACTAGGAGACATTTGAATAAACTGGCCAATTATTCAGAATATTTCACAGATTTTGATAGTTTGGATCATTTCTAAGTGAACCCTAAGAGTTCAAGATTCTTTTTAGGTCCTCTGTTCTTGGAAAAATACAAAGATAAGTAACCAAATTTAATCATCTTCAGATACATATAAAGTTAGGTATTAATTAATGTGAAATTTTGCAAGTGTTTGAGCCTGAGGATAACAAGCTTCATGGGGTTAAATTCGAGAGACCCCAAGTTCTGTTTGTGCTGTGAGTGGTACTAAATGAGTCTGAAGTTGGTGGGTCCCCATTGGTTTGACCTTTCGAGGATGGCCCTGGTTTCTTCAGTTGTCATGGTCCAAGTTGATGAGGACCCTGGTCACCACACAAGCGGTTTCTATGAAAAGAAAAGCCCAGGCAACTCTCTCTTTGTTCGCCCCTACACATCAGGCTAATTTCTTTTCTCTTTTATCTTCTTCTAATCATTTTCTTTTTTACATTATGCAGTGTTCCTTGAGGAATCTTTATGAAAATGAACTATATATATATATATATATATATATATATATATATATATATATATATATATATATATATATATATATATATATATATTTATATTTATATTTATTTATATTTTTTTGTTTTGTTTTTGATAATGGATTTATCAAAATGCCCATTTTCTAATGGTCCAAGCACTTTTCTGTGGGTTTGGTTTGGTTTCATAAACTACTGACTTGTTTGAAGCCATCTGAGGAACCGCAATGAGATGAAACAATGATGGAAACAAACCAATGAATTGCTTGAGCTCCCCAGTGACTCTTCAAGTCAAGATGTGGAGTCTCTCATGTAATAAGCCTTCATAGCTGAGCTATTGTGAAAGAGTGTAGACATCAGTGGAAGGTGGACACACAGTGTGTGAAGTGTTGCTCATTGCACCTTCCACTTATTAAGGAGCCCCAGAATTGCACCCCTGCCATGTTTCTTTATCCCTGCAGTGCTACAAACATCTGATCACTGTCTTCACAAGACTCTTGTGCAGTGAGGCATTTTTCCTTCTCAAACACTGCTCAGAAACATAACCTGATACACCTGCTTTTTGGCCATTTGCCTACTTGAGACTGTTCTTGTGATTCTTCAGTTTGTCTTAAACCCAACACCAAACATTTAAAGGTTATGTGCAATTTTAAATGAATGCAGAGGCAACTAAATAAATAAGCAAGCCATTTGTAGGTTCCTTCCCCCCCTGTAAATTCTGTAAACACATCATGATCTCTTCTGTAAATGTTGTGGAGTTATCAAAACATTGCTCCGTTTGTTTGAGCCAGCCTAAGAAAGCAATCTCAGCTCAACCAATTGTGTGAGTTTGGGGCGTGGCTGTCAGTTTGCCCAACCAATGGCAGAAAAGGTGTGATTTTTTTTGAAAAACTGTTTGAAAACCAACTTGGGCTGTGTTTCCCAAAAGCATCGTAAGAAAAAAAGAACAAAAAATGACAACAACAAACGGGTGTATGATTAATTTTAAGAAATTTTCACTCAGGAAGCATCAACCTAGATACATTTGCTTTTGACATCATGGCATGAAGGCTGATTTGTACTTCTGTGTGGAACCTATGCTGTAGCCTATACGCATAGATGCACATCCTAAACCGTAGCCTATGCCGTAGCCTAACGTGCACATCTCCAAAAATCTAACAATTCTATGCGGACTGCAAATGCTGTGAATGGTCTGCTATTTTTGTGTGTTTATGTGCGCTGTAATATATTTTAATGTTACACCTTCTTATATAAAGAACATGTCTTTTCCTTTATTATACTACAAAGCATTATACATCAGTAGTTGTCCGCCACAATCAATGCCGATCTGCCGTGATACAAGTCCTTGTGGAGATGGAAAGAAGGCCATCTTCTCCTGTTCCATTATTGTCTCCTTTTTGTAGTTTTAAATAATGATTTCATGATTTGATATTTATTTTCCAGTGTCACGACTATAATGCTTCTCCTACGAGCCACTTATTCTATGCCTTTTATCGTGGTACGGCAGGTTACACCAGCAACATACCCGTGGACACTGCAGACTAGCGGTTTGCATGTGTACTGCACGTCGATGCAGTAGGTCCGACGCAGAAGTATAAATCAGCCTTTAGTTCTTTAGAAACAGAAAGCAGAGATCTCTCATCAGATTAAGAAGAACGTTATCAGAACTCAGATATTCTCCGCCAAATCATTTTGACAACACAATCTAGTAGTGTTTCCATAAGCTATAGTTAAGTACATTGCTGGATAGTAATGAAATTTTTTTCTGGTGTATGGGGGTGGTTATGAACAAATGTATATTGGATCAATGACCTGGATTATAATTGTGACCTACTGTGTGCTAAATCCATCTGAGATCAATGTGAAAGTTGTGTGACCCTCACTGACTGCTAATGCAATTAGGGTTTTATTGTGTGTCCGTTTATAGTGCTGTAAATACCACCACCCCTGTTATATACCAAGATTGAAAGCAATGGCTACTCCTAAACCATAAATGCCAATTTGTCCTAATAACAACTTGTCAGTTTGCAAGCTAGTTTGTTTAAAAATAAACGAGTCATTTGTGTTCTGCTTGATTTCTTGATTTCTTTTTTCTTTTTGGCAAGGTACAATTTTGTTTGCTCTAAATGAAATGTTTCATTTGTGAATGGGATACCATGTTATTTAAAGGATTGTTTTTGCTTGCAGACAAAGAGAACAATGCAATAGCAGGATAAGCTCAAATACTGGTGCAGGGAATACATAATTCCTTAGAAATTTGAATAATCATGTATCTAATTGGGCATCTTTTAATGTACAGTACATTAAGTATGGATATTATTTGACAAAAGTCTAAATGTTTACTCTTGCACTTAAGCAAAAAAAAAAAAAAAAAGAAGAAAAAGTAAAAATAAAAAAGTGCAGTCTTTAGGAAAGATGCCTAATTTGACAATAATGCTTTCTTTGTATACAGTAACTTTAATCTACAAGTATAGGTTTCAGCAACTTCTTAGATATTTTATATTTAAAATACAATACATTCAAAGTGTAATGTGTCAGTTTGGCAGTTTGTTTAATTTTTTGAGAGTATGGATTATTGGAAATGCAAAATCCTAAAGCCTAGTTCACACGGCAGGATAATTAGGCCGATTTTAGCCCCGATAGACACCTTCCCACAATCTTAAGGATGCTCCGATTATCGTAAAATAATCTGATCAGATATTCCTGCTGTGTGTGGTGTGTTAAGACTGCTCTCCTCTGCTCGGAAGGACGTTGGGACCGCTCCGATCTCAAATCGGGGATATCCAACATGTTGGATTTATTTGGCCCGATTTCTTCTCGTGTGTGGTATCCTCCGAGGACAAACGATCACGCAGCCTGTGGACTGTGGCATGTAGCCAATCAGAAAGCGAGGTGACGAGGCGACGAGGAACTACCGGGAAACAAAATCAAAACAGCCGGCAGCATGGCGCACCAGAAAGTCAGGTGGACGTCGGAGATGGAGGACTTTGTCTCCACTTCTTTGACCATCACCTTTTCTTGTTTTTCTTATGTTTTTTCTCGGTTAAAAACAAAGCACAAACTATGGCCACTGCATCCTCTTCGTCTGCCATGATTGTTTACTCTGAAGTCACGTTTGATCTCGAGGGATTTTGCGAGATTTCCCGTCTGACCTGGGAATGCTCGGGAGTCAAATCGGTTCGTGTGTGATGTGTTGATTTTGCCGTGTGGCTGCACACCACACACTGTATGGCAAAAACTGTTAGACCCGTGATTTTTTATCGCCGTGTGTGGGGTCTCTCAGGTTTGGAAAATCGGCCGACAATTTTTAAATCGTCCCATGTGAACCAGGCTTAAGAAAAAAAGAGAGAGAAAAAATCTTAATATTTAGAAAAAAAAAAGCTAAATCTTTAATGCAACAAACTGTAAAAAATATAATTATATATTTTTTGGTCATATGGGTGAACATAAATTGAAAGTCTAGTAGAAATGCAAATCATTTTTTTGGTGATTTTTAAACTTCTACAAACACTATGGATTTCAGTTAAAAGACCAAAACATTTTCAACTTGTTCAACGAGCAGATAAACATGTCTTTTTAAAAGTCCTTACCGTGGCTTTTTTAAAAATTGTGCTAATTGCCTGATATAACACTTTTCCTGAAATCCTGCAAAGACAAACAACCAACAGCTTCCATGGCATCCGTTAATTAGCGCTCCAAAAGGTCTCACTCACGACTTTACAGTACCTCAGTCAAAACAATACATCATTGTTTTCCACCTCTGTTTGTTTAAATGGCGTGTCGCTCTGACAGGAAAAGCAGATCTTACTGTAAATGAAGCGCATTGTCACGGTCGCTTGTTTTGGGAGGAATCCGCTAATTTTCGCACGCTCAAACGATCAGAGCTTTGCTTTGTCCCTCTCAGACAGTGTATAAATCACTGTCACTCGGTACAGTTGGTGCATTAGCTGGGCTTTACGAACGCAGCCTTCCCGTTCACCTTCTCAACATGAATGCTATTAATGGCGATGATGAGAGCATAGGGTGCAGGGGGTGTATTTGCTTGCCCGGAGCATTATGTTTAGTCGAAGCTGCAGTCTGTCAAGCTGTGATTTATCGTACACAAGGCTAATGGCAGCCTGTCGAGATCGCAATGTTTTATTGGACTTGAAAGTTGGGAGAGAGGGGGGAAAAAAATGCTGTAGCGCTCTTCATTTCCAGAATCACTGAACGATGACTGGTCAACTGAGCAGTCGCAATTTGCTGAATGAGGGCTGCGAGTTGCTGAATGAGGGAATTTTCTCTCTCTCCTTTTAGTGAAACTTGGTTAATCTTAGGAAAATTCTCATTGAAGCAGCCACATTCTTGGTATTGCTACACAGCTGTCAGGGCTTTGCGGCATTACTTTTTTTTTAAAATGTGAAGTGTAGCTGGGTGTTTTTATGAAATGTGACTCTAGCTTTTCTTTAGACGACGGTGTGTTTTTTCACACAGTTGGGGGAAAGAAAAGCTTTTTCTTCACTCCAGTGGGCTTGGACATTGTGTATTCTAAAAGTGGGATCAGGAACAACAGCTGCCACATTTACATTCAAATGACTTTCAAGAGATCCTGCTTCATAGTCTGGGCACCTATTCCCATGCAATTTCACCAGGTATACTCCCCCAAATATGGGATGCTGACGGCCAAGCTATTTAATGCCAAAATGGAAATATGTATACTGCAGTTACGTATTTTGCATCTGTTTATAAAGGTTTTAATTTTTCCCAGAGAAACAAGAGAGGCGTTGTTTCTTGTAAAGGCTTAGAAAGGAAAGTCTCAATTGTTTCTCCTGGACAGCAGTGAGATTACATGGAGATTTTGGATTAATTTGTTGGTTTCCCAGAGGAGAAAAAGAGCTCAGACTCATCTTGAGATCTTCAGAAGATTTCTCTACAATGTCTCTAACTGTATTCAGATGTGTCAGAATGCTACTTTAAAGTGGGATGCTGGCTGCCAAGAACAAAAGAAAATGTACTGTAATTTCAGGTTTTGCATAGAAGCGTCAGTTGATAAAGGTTTTAGTTTTTGCTCAGAGAAATGAGGGAGGCAGTGTTTCTTGTAAACCCATAGGAAATAAATTCTGAGTTGTTTCTCCTGGACAGCAATGAGATTGTATAGGGGCTTCTACTTTTAGCTTTAAGATGTTTCTACTGATATACAGACCTAAGTAATCTCACATTTCTTCTCAAGATCTTTAGAAGATATCTCAAAAATATCTCTGTGTTTAAATTTGTCAAACTACGGCTATCATTAATTTGAAAGATTTTTACTTGTCCTTTACAGTTTATCACTAGTTTTTTTTTTACCCTTTTGTGTGTGTGTGTGTGTGTGTGTGTGTATATGCACAATATATTGTTACCATATCCGGAATCATAAAATATTAATATATTTATTGTCATCAGTTGATACAAATTTCTCCTAGTTTTGCATGCATATTTCTCTTATTACTATTAATAAACAGTAACTAGGAGTTTATTGAGGCAAAACTTGTAGTTAATAGTCCTTAAAAAGTGGTTGTCATTAGTGAGAAAATAATCAATTTTTAATCTAAGCACCTAGTAACTGTTCAATTTAATCTTTAGTAAATGTCACAATAAATATACATTTTCATATGCTCCATTACAGTGTTGCTACGCCTGAATTGTAGCATTTAAAATAATTGAGTTTAGTTTTCAGTGTTTTATTTTGAACAATATTTAGACACAAAAGTATAATCTTAATATTGGCCTTATTGTTATCTTATTGATTTAGACCAGAATTTTAATACTCCAAAGGACTTTGGAGATAAAAAGGTGTGTAGATGTAACATAACTGAAATCTCCAGTGAAATCTCTTGAGATTTGAAAGAGCGATGATACAGTTTTCCCCTGGGAAGTTATTTGTTATTGTTAGTTACCCATAGAAAAATCCCACAAATGCCGATCACCACGCCATCGTAAGTTCAAAGCTGAAGATGTTTTGAAAAATAGCAGTCGAAACACTGAAATAGTAAAACAAATGATGGGTTTGCTTCGGTTGACATGTGAACGAAATGGTGCCTTTGAACGCTGGGCGATTAATCAATTACTGGCTATTTGCCATTAGCAGCAGTACTGTGCCAGAGTGAGGTCAGATTTGAGGTTTCTCCATTTATCCTTGTATACTGTGGCATTGTCTGTTTTGTTTGTGCAATGCTAATGCACCCCCTGGCCTGTAAATGACCTTATTACTCATCTCAGGGAAGAAAAAGATTCACATGGATGTGTTTAATACCAACTGTTTTTCTTTGCTGGCCAATTGGTTGAATAGTTAGGTGATGAATGCTCTTCGCACTCTTGTTTTGATAACAGTCAACACTCTGCTTTTCAACCGCAGGACCTTTTGTGTTGGAACCCCGAAACATCTGCCTCCCACAATCCTGTGAGGACACAGCCCCCTGCGTTGATTCACCTTTGTGGTGTTGTTTAGATGCAGAGAAAACTGAAGTGGATTTTTTATGTGGATGCTGCTTGAAAATGTGAAAATATGGATGTTGCTTGTTCATATTCAAACCTAAAGTTGTAGGTGTTGTTGTGGTTGCTAGAGTACTTCTAGATGGTTTCTAGAGTTATCTGAGTTAGGGCTGCATGATATTGGGAAAAAATGACATTGCGATATTTTATTTTTCTGCGATATATATTGCGATATGAAATCTAATCTAATTTTTTCTTACAAACAAAAATGGGGTGAGCACACTTACATTCTCATTTTAAATGATTTAAACATCAGAGTATTATTTAAATTAGAGTAAAGTATTTGTTTGTAACTTGAGGATATGGTTTGAATTGTTAACATATTAACTAACATGAACTTACGAGCAATACTTTTGTTATTATATTTATTAATCTTTGTTTATCTTAGTTTATAAAAACACAGCTGTTCATTGTTTGATAATGTTACTTCACAGTGGATTAACTATGTTAAAAAATACTGTACAACTTTTGATTTCAACAATGAAGGCTATAGCCTAAATGTTGAAATTAACAATGTTGTAGAAGTGCAGTTTAGTAATAGTAAATGTTAAATAATGTAGTTAAATAGTTTAATAAATAGAACATTATTGTAAAGTGTTACAGATTTTTTTATACACCAATTCAGACGTCTCGTGAGTTCAGTTTAGGACAGGTCAGTTATTTAAACCATTCATTATATTGAATCGGTACAAAAGAATCATTAATTCGCGAATCAGATGTGTAAGGCACGCGTTGTGTTATTATCTCTGCAGTTTAGGATATCACACAAGATTTGACAACACAGAAAACATTTCATCACTGGATATTTTTTTTTTCCAACACGATTGTGTCAATTGATTTTAATTAATATGCGCGAGGGAGAGAGAGCAAGACAGCGCTCGTGTTGTTTGAAGACGGTGGAGTTGAGTATGCATGTGCGGCCTGGGCTCTTTCACGCTCTCTCTCTCTCTCTCTCTCTCTCTCTCTCTCTCTCTGCTCATTCTTATATGCGCCCTGTTAAACTGACAGGACATAAAAACACATGCAAATGATAGACTTTCACTCTATGATGGTTAAGCTGTGCAATTAATCCGCGAATCACATTCGTCAAGGGCCGGGGAGCAGCTGGTCCATACGGTAAATGAATAATGGATCAACTACGACAGCCTACATCGCACATCCTGCGATGTGACTATCGTGGATTCGTACATCGCGATATCGATGCTTAAACGACACATGGTGCAGCCCTAATCTGAGTGTTTCTATGACATTCTATAAAAGTCCTTAAAGTAATTTTTTTAACAAGACTTATGTGGGTCATCAACATCATCGTCTTGATCATTTTATTTGTACTTCGGCAATGGCAATAATCTTTTTATGTTTACAATTATTATTATAGATTATACTTCCAAGGACTAGGCATATTTGTTAGAGATTTATTTATTTATTTCCCTTTTCTTCTTTTTGAACATTCTTGTTTGTCATTGACCCTTGTGCCAAAGTTTAATTCTTAAGGTCAGGGGGTATTTCAATCCCTGACCCTAAGTATGAGTAATAGCATAAGTGATTCTTGCCTTAGCAGACACCCCTAATGAATATCTTTGTATTATATTGATTTATTTTCTCTTCAATGAAAGGCCTGGCTGATGTTGCCTCTCATTTTTTCCTTGTTCTTACTGTAGGATCTTCTCGTTGCCATCAGGCAGCCTCTGCTCCTGAAGTGGTCTTTGGAAGAGGGGGCTTCGAAGGAGGGGGCCTTAATATGTGCACTTGAGCCACTTTCCAGAGAGGATGGAGGTTCATGTTACCTCTCTTGTGCTGAGAGAAACAGTGCATCCATTGTGTCCAGCATTTCACGCTACACATGTAGCAATTTCTGTGATGATTCACATAAGTCACTGGAAGCTAATCGCAATCTTCTTGCATGAGACTCGGATTTCAGCTTTTGTCGCCGGAGCTTAATTTACTGTCACAAACTTGAATGCGCCTCATACGTTTCTGCTCAGGTGTCTGGAAAAACACCCCCTAGAATGACCCGTCTGTCTAAAGTATGTAGCAAGGTGTTTTACACATGTGAAATGGTATGTGTGCTTGGCAATTATTAAAGCTTCTTTCAAGGACTAATAGAGGAATTTGAAACTATTATAAGATCACTGAAGCTTTACAGACTTAAGACTCATACAGTAAATATATATCTGAATTTAGACTCTGTTAATGACAGTGGAAATACATTTTTAATATTACATTCAGAGAACAAATACTGAAGTAAGGTAGTACTGCAAAAAATGATCACTTTATGAACCAATAGTCAGAGCTTTGGTGCAGTAGTTGAGCCATAGTGATCATGTAGCTAATGAAGTTTTGAATTCAGGTCCATCGCTTTCCTACAAATTATTTTTCATTCTAAACAAAATAAGGTCACACTTTATATTAGGTGGCCTTAACTACTATGTACTTGCATCAAAAATAAGTACAATGTACTTATTGTGTTCATATTGTTTTGCAAAACACGTCTGCTGCTATTGAGGTAGGATGCAGGTAAGGTTGAGGTAAAAAAGGGTAAGAACAGTGTTTAATCAAAATAGAATACTATTAACTGTTGCAATACTACTATTCAAAAGTTTGGGGTCAGAAAATTGTTTCTTCTTTTAAAAGAAAAGAAAATTATACTTTTACTCAGCAAGGATGTGTTAAATGGATAAAAAGTGATAGTAAAGACAAAAAAAATTACTATTTTGAATAAATGCTATTGTTTTTATACATTAATTCATCAAAGAATTGGAAAATAATAAGTATCACTGGTTAATAAATCAGCATATTATTTAGAATGATTTTTTGTGACACTGAAGACTAACGATGCTGAAAATTCAGATAAATAAACATTTTTTAAAACATATTCACCTAGGAAACCAATTTTTTTATATTTCACAATATTACTTTTTTTTATATTAAAATATTATTTTTTATCAAATAAATACAGCCTTGATGAGCATAAGAGACTCCAGTAAAAATCATAAAAAAAGCCATATTAATTTGCCACTTGACGCAGGCATAGTTTGGCCACTTTTAATCCCTCTAAAAGTCTATGGTAGTTATGGCTCTGCCATATACTGGGGTGGTATAAGGGGTGGTGTTAGCGCAGTGGATAAGACGCATGCCTGTGGTGTGAGAGACCCGGGTTCGAATCCACTGTGAACCGCCAGTGTGTCCCTGAGCAAGACACTTAACCCCTAGTTGCTCCAGAGGCGTGCGACCTCTGACATATATAGCAATTGTAAGTCGCTTTGGATAAAAGCGTCAGCTAAATGAATAAATGTAATGTAAATGTAAATATACTGTGCTTTGTTATTTATCTAGTTATTTACTACAGGAAATAGCTTACTTGCATGTTAAAAAAGAATGTGGATACTATTAATATATGGATGTGGATACTATACCCCATTACACTGGGGCAGGGCTAAATTTGTATCTGATCAATGGGAGATAGGAGAAGTGTTTATTATTTTTATTAGTTTTGGGATCACTAGTGGCAAAGAAATTGCACATTACCTGTAAAGTTAACATAAAAGGCCATTTACAAACAATTGTATATCTGTAATATGATGAAGATCCAAGAAAAGTAAGAATGGAGCCAGACTGAGGGCATGTTTGCAATATTACCACTTTTTTTTTTTTATAACATGCAAAGATGAATTGACCAGGGATTGGGTTCACAAAATGTTCTACTATTTTCTTCTTATTTTCTAAATTCAAGAATATTTTTAATGAATGTTCTTTTCTGTTTTCTTGAGATTGTTTTTTTTTTAGTTTTTTTTTTTTTTTTTTGGATATTGCATCCCCAGAGATAAGATGTTAAATCAGTGGCAGTGATCGTTAATGTAACAAACTATTGGCCACAATAATGCATGACTTAACATTTCCTGAAACCGACTATAGGCCTATACAACTTTTTTTAATGATTTTGGCAGCATTTGGCACAACTGAGCACCATATAAAAATAGATTTGACTTTAAACATTGCCATAAGCTAAGGTATGTTTTTGGCTGCTTCATGGATCGAAGTTGAGGTTGCATCATAAAACAAAGAAGTGACACATTTTGTGTTTGTTATCGAGAGTGATTCAGTCGTTTTGCCGGGCAGCGATGAACTCCAGTGGCCATGCTGCAACCTCAGCTCTAGAGAGCGGAGAAAATAGAGGTAGTGACTAAGCCGGGGCCGCTGACGAAACATGCTCTGTCCTGTGGCATATCTACCTCCTCTGTCGAGAAAGACTCCAGGGATGAGTGTGTATGCGAGCAAGAGCGAAACAGAGGAAGAGAGAGAGCGCGAGTGTGTGTGCGAGACAAATACAAGGCAGAAACGAGAGATCAGCCCACTATGCAAAGCTGTGGGAACAGAGAACAAAGTGACATGTAAATAATAAGACGTCCTTACGGTGTTTGAGGGTTACATTATCCGGGCACTTTTTCTGACAGCCGTCACAAATTTTCCTGCTATCAGACTAACAAAGTGGCGCCCACATTTTCTGCATGTATGGGTTCCTCTCTTCATATTAGACTCCCCAGTGGCGTTTCATCATGTGGCACATAATCTTATGCAAGATGGTGAAATGGCAGTTAATTTGCAGGTAATTAGACCCCAGTGATTTGCCATTGAAAGGACACCAGAAGTGAGGACTGTGTTTGAATGTCACGCAGGCTGCGGCACTCATTACGGTAGGAATGTTTTTGTTGGAATAAATGGCTGCGTAATGTTCCAAGCCGTTAATCACTGAAAGTCATATAATATCACGTTAGATAAAGTACATTAGGTTTAGAGTCATTTCTGGCCGATTGGACGGCAGTTACTCATTGAGAGTTCCGCGCTGTAAGTGTAGAGAGGAAATTACAGAAAAATGGCCTGAATCGTAATGCATTGCGGTGGTTGCCTTCGTTATGGTTGATGTGTAGTTTTTTTCGATGCTGAAATACTTTAATCTTTCCCAGCCTAATATGTAGAAATAACTTTAAGTAGGCCATTACATGATTTAACTCTTAAGGCCTAAATCCAATTGACCAATTTCCCTTTATAATCAATAAATAAAATGGGTAACACTTTAGAATAGGGAAAACTTATTCACTATTAACTACTAATACATTACTAATTTGCTGCTTATTAAGGTTAGTAAGGTAGTTGTTAAGTTTCGGTTTTGGGTAGGATTAGGGATGTAAAATAAAGTCATGTAGAATAATGCATTAATATACAGTATGCTTAATTACTGCTACTAAATGGCTAATATTCTAGTAATACGCATGCTAATAAGAGACCCTAAAATAAAGTGTTACCATAAAATAAGTATATGTAAATGTTTTTTTAAAATCTTGCTGTAGATTAAATTTTTGCCTGAAAGTAAAAACATCTTTCTGTAATCTTTTCACTGTTTTAAACAACACGTTTGGGTTTAATAATAAATTTGTTTGTAAATATCATTTTTTTACACTGCCCAACTGTGAAACTGTAAATAAAAGAATATGCTTAGAAACCCTGTAAATTAAGCCCAAAATATTGTGCTGCCATAATATTATGATATTATTATGATATTATTATTATTTGTAAATATATTTATTTGATAGTGTTTTTATTTATTTAAATTAATGGGTAGTTGGATACTTGCTTTGCTTTTTAGTTCTAGGAATGGTGAAAATTTAGAATTAAATTTGCTGTAACTAAATTGACTAGGAATAATTTCTACTTTTGTAGAAAACTGATATTCTCATAGTTGCATTAGACTTTCTAATCTGTCCTTCTGGAAAGTTCCTACTCATGAGTTTATAAACTGCAATTATGGCAATGACATTCATGTGATTTTAATGGATTTTGATGGATTCTCGACAAAGATAGAAATATATACGTGTATATATACGCACATTAGGAGACTGATGCTTTGTCTGTATATTTTATCATTTCTGTACAAAGTGAATGATGGGAAATTTAGTTTGGTTGAAACTGTTAGGTGGGTTTTAAGGTGTCCTTGTTAGAGTATAATTATACATTTAAGTACCGAGTAATATTTATTAACAAAATGTACTTACTATATATGGTTAGGGTTAGGATAAGAGTTTGGTTTAGGGTTGCTTGCATGCAATTATGCATAATTTATTGTTATTATAATAGTAAATGAACACTAAATTAACACGATATCGATAATTGTTGCTTTGAATATCACGGTTATCGTCAGTACCAGTATATCGCGACATCCCTAATAAATTATATATATATATATATATATTAGTTAACATTAATAACGCTGGGTTGCACAAGTCTATCCCCTCATTAACCACCAAATGAGTGACATTTGCCAAGTTTATCATTAATCTTTGCCAAAAGTAGACAAAACTAAATTTTACAATGACATTCAAAGTTTCAATTTATTGTGCTCAATAGCAAGAAAGTTTCCCACATGTAATTATGAAGTTACGGTGGCATTCATGTGCACTCAGCTCTTTAATGTGACCATTCCAACATAAACATAAGCACAGCAAGAGTTCAGCAAGAAAAAAGACAAAGAATGAACATATCATATACAGTACATGTATAAAAGAAAGAGGGTCTTTAAGCAAAATCAGCTCTGATTCTGAAATGAAAGACAAGCTTAGCCATCTAATACAACAGCAATTACGGTCACACAATTTAAAAGGCTTACTAAGGAATTTGGCCCCTGTTCATGTGGGCCTGCTCTCATAAACAGGGTGCATTCATGCAGAAACGCTGTGCAGACACTGCAGATAATTATGGGTGGCCATTTGAGAAAATTGAATCAGCTTTATAAGTGAGAAATGAAACTGAACAATGGAAATGACCAGCCACAGCTACAGTAAAGGAGAAACTGAAACCATTTCTGTGTAAATTGTTTATGTACTCGTACAGTCCTGTTATGTTTGATCCAAAAATAACTATGCTAAAAATGGTGATGTTTTAACAATGGTGAAATCACAGAATCTATCCTTCATGTAGCTTTACTTTTCCTGCTAGAAACGAAGAGAGGAAATATATAGAATGGCCTCTTGTTTGATTGGCACTGGCTTTACGGGTCTTGTCCATTTGTTTGCTTAGTTGTAATCATGTGTCAGTCGTAACACATGGCGGGAGAATATCAGCACTTTGTTAAGGCCACTTCACTAAGTCTTGAGCCAGTCAGACAGAAATATTGATCTGCTCTAATTTGCTTTTAAACCTCCCACGCTCCATCCTTACTCCTCTCTCTCGCTCACTGAGTATATTTGAAATGGCCAACTGTTATAGTATTGTATTCTTGTTGTATGTAATAATCACACATCTATGGAATACAGAATTTCTGTATGCATGAATGTTTTTGACATGGCAGTTCACATGAAATGTTTTGCGGTGTTTGCCAATACTTTCTTGTATTATTCTTGCATGTTGTTTTTATTAGTACAGATTACAGTATTTACTTGACCTGATTTGTCAAAATGCAGGATTATTTAAGCTCTAAAATGTAAATGTGAAAAAAATAAAAATAAAATATATACAGTACAGACCAAAGGTTTTGAAACATTACTATTTTTAATGTTTTTGAAAGAAAAGTTTCTTCTGCTCATCAAGCCTGCATTTATTTGAACAAAAATACAGAAAAAACAGTAATATTGTGAAATATTATTACAACTTAAAATAATAGTTTTCTATTTGAATATACTTTAAAAAAAAAAAAATTCCTGTGATGCAAAGCTGAATTTTCACCATCATTACTCCAGCCTTCATGTGTCAAATGTAACATCCAGTCTATCACATGATCATTTAGAAATCATTCTAATATTCTGACTTATTATGAGTGTTGGAAACAGTTCTGCTGTCTAATATATTTGATGAATAAAAGGTTAAAAAGAACTGCATTTATTAAAAAAAAAAAAAAAAAAAAAAATTTCTAATAATATTAGGGGTGTGCACGGATAGTCGAACATTCGAATATTCGTTCTGCTCTCTAATTATTCGATAAATAAAAATGATATTCGAATTTCGCAAAAAAAAAAAAAAGTTCACAATAAAACCTAATTTTGTCACTTTCTGTGTTTCTCCACAGTACGGGTGTATGAAGATGTATGCAAGCAAAAAATAATTAATGAATGAATAAGGGGCCGTTCACATATTTCTCCTTCTTTCCAAAGCGCTCGGGCAGAAGCGCTCCTGAGGCGTCTGTCGTTGCGAAGCAACAATGACGCATTCTCTCCATGAAGACGCGGAAATTTCAGCAAAGGATAAATGGATTTGCAGCAAAAAAAAATCGCTTTCATCACTTTTCAGCTACTAAATTTATTTCAAAATTGCAATCCATATACAGCTATGATCAGCTGTTCCTTCATCTTGGCTGAGCTTTCAACGTTGTTATGGGAAAGGATGAAGCTGAATGTTTACTTCTTGTCACACGACCTGTGGTGCGCTTGCGGCATTCTGAAAAGTTGAGATGTTTTTAACTCGATGCGGTGCGGACATGCCTGGAAAAAAACGCATCGCGACCGCATCGCTTCCATTATGAGCGCGCATACCGCGCGCCTACATTGGAAATAACGAACTTGAGCGCGCAAAAGACGCGACATGTGAATGACCCCTAAGAACTGCGATCTTCTACAGTACTTCAAATATGCCGTGGAGAATCACAGAAAATGACCGAATTCAAGAACACTGTTGCAGCATCTCTCAAGCAACGAATAAACACCGCTAACTTGGAGAATGCAGTGAAAACTCCTCTTCTCGCGTCCGCCCTAGACCCTCGGCACAAACATCTCAGGTTTCTCGATGAAAACATTAGAGAAGTAAGAACATTTTTTTTTGTAACATTATCAGAACATTATTTTCCTTGATGCGAGTGTTGCAGAAGCAGCCATTGTCACCAACGATGAAGAGGATGCAATGCCCACTCGTCGGAAAAGGCTGAGCCAGTTCTTCAGCGATGATTACAGAGAGTCCAGCCGAGACGAGTGGGAACAGTTCTTGCTGGAGCCATGTATCCCACCAGATGAGGATCCCATTCAGTGGTGAAACAAAAACACGAAGTGCTTCACAAAACTTATTCGCTTAGCACACCGTTATTTGTGAGTCCCGCCAACATCTGTGCCGTCAGAGCGCGTTTTCTCCGCGTTTACATGTCTGTGTTTCTTAACAAGAACATGAAAAACAATAGAAAAAAAGCAAGAAAGATTTGCTGACAGTTTAAAAGTTTCAAAGTTAAGTGTAGGCTACGTTCTACAATAGCCTAATTAATGCAGGCTGCTTTACGTTTTTTCTTTGTTCACTTTTTTTTTTTTGCTTTTAATCTGTACTTTTGTTTGTTTGCACGCATTGTCAAAGGTCAAGCTTGTTCAAAATGACGGAAACAATAAAATGTTGCTGAAAAATAACGTCTGTCTCATTAAACTTAATTTAAATAAACAAATATTCGAATATTCGTTTTTTTTTGTGAGCTCAAATATTCGAATGTGATATTTGCGGAAAAACGCCCATCCCTAAATAATATATATTCTAATAATATATTTTCTTCAAATTTTATCAATTTAACACATCCTTGCTGAATAAAAGTATTGATTTTATTTAAAAAAAAAAAAGAAAGAAAGAAAAATGACTGACCCCAAATTACTTACCAGTAGTGTATATTGTTATTACAAAATATTTATATTTTAAAAACATAGCTTCTTTTTTTTTTTTTTTACTTTTTATTCATCAAAGTATCCTAAAAAAGTATCACATGTTCTGAAAAAATATTAAGCAGCAGAACTGTTTCCAACTTTGATAATGAATCATCATATTAGAATGATTTCTAAAGGATCATGTGATAATGATCCTAAAAATTCAGCTTTGCATCACAGAAATAAATGATAATTTAAACTATACTAAATTTAAAAACAATTATTTTAAATTTTAATAATATATCACAATATTACATTTTTTTCTGTATTTTTGATCAAATAAATGCAGGCTTTGATGAGCAGAAGAAACTTCTTTCAAAAAACATTAAAAATAGTAATGTTTCTAAACTTAAACATATTCCTTATACATACTATATAAACGTTCATTGTAATGGTTATATATGAATTTGTTTGTTTGGTGTGTATTTGTTACTTGTTTTTTTATTTGTAGTGGTGTTTGTTTCTTGTTTTGTTATTTGTAGTGGTGTTTGTGTCGTTTCTTGCTTTTGTTTTGTTTCTTTTCTGTTATTTTTTTGTGGCGTTTTGTTTTTGCCATTTAGTTTTTTGTGTAATTTTCCTTTTTTTCTGTGTTATTTGTTGTTCAAAGTTCCAGGACATGCTATTTGTCAACTTCTCATGAGGGACCTGTGTGGTAGGATATACAAACAGAGCATGATATATGGTGGACCGCATTGATAAATTCTAGCATTGTTACAGTATATACTACACGCACCTTTACATGCTTCGCCAGTCCTGCACCGCTTGTGCTAAACTTAAAACGTAGTGTTTTGAAAAACCGCCTAACCGCAAGTAAGATCAAAAGTAATAGGGATGCTTGCCTTAGCAAACTGCATTAATAAGAAAACACGCATGTTTCTCTTTTTGCTGAACCAGGCGTGAAGATCGATTTTAGCAATAAAGCGGTCTCTGACATGATCATTGAAGAAAATTTATTAAACAGGAAAGTAGAGGGAATTGGTAAATTGGCCCAGCATGGCTAGCCAGAAGCAGAGTCTCTCTCATCACTTTGTTTCCTGAGAGAACTGGCTTCGGTTCAAGGCCTAGTGCGTGCTCGGCTAGAAAGGTTTTCGAGGGGCAGGGCCTTGTGCTGAGAGGGACTTGTCAATATATTTCGCGAGTGTTAGGCAGCAAAGTGGGATGATAGTTCTCAGGGGGGCTGCCCTTAAGCTGCTTTTCTATAAATATTAATCAGCCCCACAAGCCTGCCTGGAAGGTGGCTCAGTGCTTTTGGCTTGTATCATTGACTGTACTTTAACGTGACAAGACAGATGAGGGAGCTATGGGATGACATTAAGTGACACCTCAAATTTCTGTTTTAATTTTAGATTTCACACTGGGAGTGTCACCTCAAAATGAAAATGGAAAAAACTTCCCTTTTCCCCTTAAGATTATCATAGTTAAGTGAAAAAATATATAATAAAACTGGATGGGGAAAAAAATGACAAAATGGATAAAAACAGTGTAGGCATATTAAAAAAAAACTATTCTAATGAAAATTCCAATAAAATTGGTGCATAGCAAATATATGGCAAAAAAATCTTCTACCCTATGTTTTGTTTATATTGATATTGTGAAACCTAACATGATTGGCATGCTTTTATAAGCTTTATATATATATATATATATATATATATATATATATATATATATATATATATATATATATATATATATATATATATATATATAATATATATATATATATATATATAATTTTTTTTTTTTTTTTTTTTTTTTTTTTTCCCCAATATAAAAACGTACTTTGTTGCGTGAGTGACCCTCCTTGCTATGTAAGTTGTTTTATTTACTGTAGGTTAAAAGTTCAGTCCACAATTGCAGCAATGCATTTCTCTGTTTGACCCCATCCATAAGTGAACTACAGAAAAGCTCTGCTATTAATCTACGTCGAAAAGAAATCCCAGGGGGCAGTGGTGTAGTTCAGCATGTCTGGGTTGTAACGTCTGCAGATGATCTTTAATACGCAGCTGTTTTGTAAACATGCAGATTCATCTAATTACTGTTAGTTCAGTAAAGGGCTGTTTCAAAGCTACCTTAGCTTTTGTGTTTTGTTAACAAGCACTTAACGGTGCTCATATTCTAGTGTTTTTTTCATTCATTTATTTATTTATTTTTTGAAGTGATTCATGTTTAGGGAATATGCAAAAACCTATACAGAAATAGCTGTGCTATATGATTTCAGAACATATTTTTGACTTTTAATTCAGAGCAAGGAATGAGACACAGATCATTGATGTACCAATTATGTTATAATGTCTCTAAATTTGTCTTTGTTTCCATTTGAACCTGTTAGAATACTTAGAATGCTCAGAACCACAATGCTATTGAGGACAAATTGATGGTGCCAAATGAATCATTTGCCATTTTATAAGCCTCTTTTCCGAAATATTGATGTTAGTTTTTTGGGAGAAAAATGGCTAACCGGCAGCAATGGGTAAAGTTAGCGAAGCATCTAAAATCTCTTTTAAAAGTGTAGTTCTTCTGGCCCATGCACAGATGAATAGAGATATGTAATTATGTTTCAGTGGCACAGTAAGGCCTATAAAAAGCTTAGCCATACATAATGCATTGTTGGCTGTCAGAAGAGTTTATCCTTTCACTTTTTCCCCATACGAAGAGGCTGACACCAGTGAGGAAGAATGACCTTTAAAATAGAAGCACTCTGCGTTTGGTGCTTCCATTTTTTTTTCCCCGTGCTGCGTAATGCTACGTTGTCTGCCTTTTTAGAAGAATCATCGGCTTGACACAAAAGGAAAAAAAAATAGAGAAAAATCTTAAAGGAATAGCTCGTGCAAAAATCATGTCATTCCAAATCTGAACAGCTTTGTTTTTTTATGAATTGCAACTTATTGTAATTATAAAGAGTGTGCTGAGTTTTTTATTTATTACAATTAATAATATTCAAATAATATTCCCAATTATTGGGAAGCAAAACAGAAGTTGGATGTGTGAATTTAAATATTCACATTTTGTGAGCTAAATAAGACGATTCGTTGAAATTCAATTGGAATTCTGATTCAAAAGAACCGTTCAATCATGAATTGGACTTCAATAATTGCTATTTCTTTTGCAGAATTTTTAATCCCTGATTGCTTTAGTCACTGTTTATTGTAAGTTTCATGGAAAAGTGCGACCAGCCTATTCTCCAAAATATCGGTTAAACGGAAGAAAGTCATAAGAATTTGGAATGACATTAAGGTGAGGAAATATTTCATGCATTTTCACTGTGAAATGTTCCTAAGGCTGTTGATGAATAATAACCTCTGTTGGCTTGTGTGTTTTGTTGTTGTTGTTTTTTCCTCGCTCCCTTGCTTCTTGTTTTGTCGTAGGATCAGTCTTGTAAGTCAACCGTACAAGCTACAAGGTCTCTTCTTGTTTTGTGTTCATACAGCGGAGCCACTGTTGAAAGAGTCATTTTGCTGCCATGCTGGATCAGCAATGCAAAAACATTAGCATGCATTTTCCATCAAATAACCCTGCTATGCTGAGCGATCTGTCGTTATTACTTCAGGCAGCTTCAGCGCTGCTTCGCATGAGCTGTTTGCTGTTTACAGCCATCATATACTGCATCTGATCTTCGTTATACATCTTGAATTTACATTTCTAAACACCACAATGTGTAGTCATGCATTCTTCTGCTGCATTACCGAGTCATTCTGGTGTATTATAAAGGTTTTAGAGACTGAAGTGGAACCGATTAGCCCATCACGGCTGGAGCTATAGCTGTGTTCTATTCTGAGTTCTTTGTTTTAATGTCTCCTCACCAGCTGTGGAGAGAAGATAACTCCTGTGTGGAAAGGTGTAAAATCGTACCTCTTCCATGTAAAGCCGTATACTTAAGATTCAAAAGGAAGGTGATAATTAGTTGGGCAGATCTTTAAGGCTGAAGGAATTATTTTTTTTTCAGACTTCAGTTTAACTCTTGACTTTAAAAAAGCGATGGAACAAAGGAATAGGGCGGTAAATAAATATACATATTGTACCAAGTTAAAGGTGCACTAAGCGATTTTTGCCGAACAATGTTGATGTTTGAAAGCATTCAATCAAAAACGCCCATACCCCAACAGGACCTCGCCCTTATTTTGAAATCTCCGCCCCACACGTCACTTACGTACACAACCATGGCAATGACGATCACGGAAACAAGTGAAGATGACACAAGCGTATTCAAACAAAAGCCAACACGGGTAAGTTGTGTGAAACAATGCAAAATCAACTTTCCTCACCTACCAAGAAGAAACAGCTCAACCTCAGCGTCCGATTTGAGCCTTTGCCGCTCCTAGAGTTCTCTCCACCACTGGAAAGTTGCTCCAATATTTACGCAGGTGCCACCTCTTGCCTGATCGTATACCCTTCTTCTTAATGTTTGTTATTTACTCATTTTTTTCTGCCATCTCTCTCTAGACAATCTGCTAATATGCGTCCTGTGCACTCAAATTAAGCGATCTCTTCTTTCTATCACTACAAGATACTGCTGATTGGCTACAAGTGTGTTTTGGGACTCTGTCCGACGTTGTGGTCAAAAGCATTTTTCAAAAATCACTTAGTGCACCTTTAATACCGTTTAATACTGTAAAAATGCTCGAACGCAATCTTTATTGCATAAAGTGCTATATTAATAAAGGTGACTTGACTTGACTGAAGGTGATGATAACCTTGTGTCTGTGCAGTATCTTCACCAGTACAGAGACGGAGTGACTGGTTTCGGTCTGGCTCTGAGGGAGTCCTTTGGTTGGCAAATAAATTAATACTTATTATGTAGCTCAGAAAATCTTGTTGGATGGGGGATGACATGGAACCTTGATCTTCTTGTCATGTTCTCTTTGTAGACATAAAGCAGTATGTATGAACATGATTAAATCTGGATAACCATCACTTAGCTCAACAGAATTGACTCTTAAGTAAACAGAACAAATTAAATGGCACCTATTCGTGTTCAACATGTATAATTCAATTGACACGCAGATCCGTGTACAAATCAAAACCAGTTAACTGGTGGAAATTGACTGGAGGAAATTATTGAACATTATTCATAAGTAACATCACAACTCTGAACTGGAAAAACTCAAAACACATTCCTGAGCTGATTTAACTTATTCAAATAAAGGCTGTTTTATAAACTTTTTATTTGTCAAATACCACTGAAAAATATATCACTGCTTCCAAAAAAAAGCTTAAGCAGCACAACAGTTTTGAACATTGATGCTAAAAAGAAATCATGTGACGCTGAGACTGGAGTAATGGCTGCTGAAAATTCAGTTTTGCCATTACATGAATAAATTACATTCTAAAGTATGTAAAAAATAAATAAATAAACTAAAACTTATAATACTTCACAATATGACAGATTTTACTGTATTTTTAATTACATAAATGAGAGATTTCTTTCTAAAACATAAAAAAATCTCATCAAGCCCAAACTTATTAATAGTGTATAATTTCTTTTGTCAAGTTAAATTGTCAGCCTAGAGTTTTTTTTTTTTTTTTTTTTAAACAACTCCTGACAGATATCATCATACTGCCCAAGAACGATCTCATGGTGTCCTATAAAATAATATAGTTCCGTGAATTCAAATGTATTACCTCTCTCTGACCCACTTTCATTTTGACACTCATTATCTGACACCTAAACCCGGGGCGCAGTACGAGCAGAAAAATTACGGAATGGGTAAGTGTCAGTAGATTTGTGTCAAAATCCATTTCCATGAAACTTTCTAAAATTGACTAATAAAAATGCCAGCCACAAAATGGGGTTAGTAATGGGGTTATTAATATTCATTAATATTCATTCACATTCATTCATATTCATTCCTTTATTTCAAGCTGCTAAAAATATATACCAGGGTGTGAATGATCATGGCTCTGTGCAGATGTGAGTGTCTAATGTAATACGGAGCATTCAAACCTGAGCCAAACATGAGCGGTTCAGATAATAAATTACACAAATATTAAATGAGCTCAATTGTATTGGCTTAATCTTATGAATGGGCCAATATCCAGATGGAAGTTGTGCTTCCCATCTCCCCAAATAATATTTTTGATATCACAGAAAAAATAGGCTGAAACTGAACCCAGTTGGAAAGTGATAAACCTTTTATCCTTGTGTCCCGTGGCCTGATTTGTCTTGCGCATTTTGCTCGTTGTAGGTTTATGTAGAGCGACTCACATCTCTTGTTCATTTTCTGTCCCTCTGCTTGTTTTGATATCATTTTTCATTTATGTCGGGCGACAGTTTTGATCCGACTTGATGGCATTGATGAGTGGCAGGCCGCTTTGTGTTACGAGCGTTGGCACCGTGTCACTGGATTCAAACACACTGCAGTCTGACCTTGGCGTAAATCAGGTTTCCAAGGGAAAAAAGAAAATAAAAAAAAGGAAAAATCATTATCTAAAGCCCTCAGGCACTTTTTTGTGTTTGCAAATAAATATTAAGCATACTATATTTTTCTTCTGCATCTCATCTGGCAGGAAGATTGAAAACGCTTAATTCACCTGGGCCCATTTCCGCGTTTAAGAATCAGGTTAGATCCATCAAATACTAAAATGGTCATTGTAGGGTGCCTTGACAGTGCTGTCTGCTAGGAGAGAAGAAATGGGAATAAATGTGGATTATGTATGAATTAGATTACTATAGGTGCAAAGGTGAAGTGTAAGGAGTCGTGTATTTTAGTGATTAAATATCTGGGTTCAAAATCCAAAGGCTGTTAGTTTCAAAGCACAGATTTTGTGATTTATGAGTAGAATCTGAATTTCCAGAGAAATGCAATGTAAAAAAACCTAAATTGTTTATTTAATTTTCTTCTGTGAATAATAGTATAAAACTATGGAATTACATTTGTTTCAATAATAATGAACGAAACTTTATAAAACTGAACGTAACTTTTTCATAAACTATCAAAAATATGCTATTACAAAAGAAGAAAAACACAATGAAAATGAACAAAAAAAATGAACTCAGTCGCACAATGTTTTCACAATGTTTAATGTTTTTCAAAGATTCGTTTTCGCTAATCATGATTCTAAATTCATTGCCACAGATTTCGCTTACGTTTCGCAGTTTTTCGTTTGGTGTTTTGACACAAACCTCTCGAGGGGGCGGGCTGATATGATCAAAGGACAAATATTATTTGCATATTTGCATATATACATATTTAGTAATACAAGGCACGACGTATTGCATACAAATCACCGCGAGAGCTTTTTTTTTCTTTTTCTATTTTTATTAATGCAGAGAACAAAAACATACAAAGGTATAAACATACATCACATAATATCCACCACAAAAAATAAAAATAAAACATATAGAATAAAAAGGGCCAAAATCTAAACAAAATTACACATGATCAAAGGCAGAGCAAATCTAACAGTCCTTATAGCTTTCTTTTTAGACACTGAGATTACATTCAAATAGTTTTCCATTTCTTTTATGAAAACAGAGAAGACAGGTTTACAGTTGGAGAATTTGCATTTGTGAATGTGAAATTTGTTTAGGAAATTTTTTTAATTAATAACAAAACTGTTATTTTCGTTTGTGGGGTCAGAGTCATAATACCCAAATATAATGTTTTTCATATGTACTGAGAAGCCTGGCAAAATCTTACACTGGACAAACACATCAATATCATTCCAAAGTTTCTGAGTTTAGTGACATGACCGAAATAAGTGTACAGTTTCTTCTCGAACAAAAAGATCATGTAAGATCAATGTCAAATTTAAATCTTTGTATAAACTTCTTTACAGGGTAGAACTTGTGTATGAGCTTAAAATAAATGTCTTTCACTTTGTCTGTGAAAAATAATTTTTTTGTGGTAGAGACCAGATAATCACCGCGAGAGCTTTCCAATATGCGCGCCACTGAGTGGCGTACTTCCCGGTCAGAGAGCACCTGTCCATCAAACGCTCACTATCCAATCAGAGTACAAATTTACAACCCATCCCACCCCCTGGTAAACTTAAAAAAAAAAAGAATAAATATATATAATGGCTATTTATAATAGCAAAAGTAGCAATTCATACTGAATAGTTTTGTGTTCAGGTTTGTGCACAACCGCAGTGTTCAGGTTTTTTTTTTTTTTTTAATGAGGCTGTGGCCTTATTGTTTTTTTTTTTTTTTCAATTTGTCACTGTGCATTCAATGTTAAATAAATTAATGATACAATATGGTTACGACTGTAATTTTCTCGCGAGCCGTTGTAGCTTTATGGTGCTTCGTTTGTTTTGAATAGGCCGGCTGAAACGATGGGAGACGCTCGATCTCTTCCCAAAACCTAATGTCACGTCGCCAGTTTGGGAACATTTTTGCTTTCAACCCAATGAAAAGGGCGAGCCAGCGAATATAAATGAGCCGATATGCAAAATGTGCTGAAAAAAAGATTCCTGTGACGCGGCAATACATCTAATTTGAGGTCATCGGGACATTCTAAAATGCTTAACGTAGTTTAATACAATACAGTGATATTAACAGACCAAACTCACTATCATATTAATAAAGTATATTATCTACAAAAAATCAGATGATCCCTGAATATGAATTCAGCGCGTTTAATAACACGTTAAGCCTTTTCCTCTCATAGAAAACCATCATAAGGCTTAACGTGTTATTAAACGACTTGCATTCATATACAGGGATCATCTGTTGTTTTGTTTTGTTTTTTGTACATCGTATACTACTTTATTAATATAATGTTTAGTGAGTTTGGTTTTTAAAAATCACTGTCTTAGTACATTAAGCCACATTAAGCGTTTACTTATAACGGTTGTCTATGGGAGGAAAAGGCTTAACATGTTATTAAACGAGTTGCATTTATAATTGGGGCTCATCTGATTTTTTTTATAGATAGTATACTTTATTAGTATGATTTTTAGTGAGTTAGGTCTGTTAATATCACTGTCTTAGTACATTAAGCCATGTTAAGCGTTTTAGAGTGTCCCCTGTCATCCAGCGCAGCTGCCCCCTCAAGCATCAGGTCGCGGAGCAACATCAAAAAGAACAGCTGAGACCGGTGGACAGTTAGGAGTAGCTGAAGCCTTTACGAAAGTAACAGGCATACCTGCTGAAGTCACGGACAACCTCAGCGTCAGTGCCCATACCCAAGAGAGCATGAGCAAATAACGAGCTCACACACGCTATCTGCTTGAGGAGTGCATCGACTCCAACACGAATCCACTGTCCTGGTGGGCCAGTGGTGGCGCCATAATCAGTCTAGATTTCCGCTGCTGTCCAAAGTCGCGTGCAATAACGTGTAATACATGTTAGAACTCTTTGATTTCTTTAAAAAAAAAAAAACGTATTGGAAAACGCATGTTCTTGTTGCTGTTTGGCATTTAACAATAAACAAAAATGTTTTAAAACGTGTCTCTCTGTCAGTTAAAAAAAGCAACAATATATGCTACATAACTCAACGATAGAGCTTTGTATGCAGCAAAATCAGGATAAATTAGGTATGTAAAAAAAAAAACGGCGGTAATACCACATATCGCGCTATTGAGCCACCCATAATAACCGCAGGGGAAATTTCTTAACCGCGACAGCCCTAGTGAGGCGTTGCGACCATAGTAAAGGGGTGAACAAGTGAATTTAGTATGGGACTTTATTTTGGTTGTCGACTGGATCGTAAAAACCAATGAGACCAATAACATCAATCACAAAAATGAATATTTTCAGTTCTGCTCTAATGCTGACTTTAAAGTGTCATGATGGAGTAATCATATCACTTATGCGTTCAGTGTTGCTGTATAAACAGTGATGTCTGTGAGTCAGAACAGAAGCAAGTTCTTCTGCATAGTTCTTCTGTTGAAGGACCATAAGGCCTGGAGCTTTAGAGGAGAACAGATCCTTCTCTGCTGGAATTCCTACTCGGAACGCTTCTTGTTGTAATGGATCATCTTCCTGCAGTTCTGATGAAAGGGAGTATGTCAGTTCCAGTCCTCGTCTTCCGGCTCACGACCTGCCGCCCTGCCGCCCACCTACAGTGTCATGAACAGTGTTTCCTTTCTATTGAAAGAAAATACGATTTTCTTGCATAATCCAGAAATAAAGTTCACTGAGCTTGTGAAGTTGTGAAGAGGTGGCAAAAATCTGTAATGATAGTTGGGACTTTTCAGGATGGCTATACTTTTGTATGTTATTACATTATCGGAGCAGATAACCTTTGTTTTGCCTTTGTGAGAACTGTTACAAATTATAATATATATTTTTTTCTTAATAAAATTAATTTAGCAGGAAAAGAAACTTGTTTCCAAGACTTCAAATGGCTGTATCCTCTTAATAAAATAGAATAGCCATCTGTTCTACCTCAGATGTCTTGACCGTATCTAACAAATGAAGTCTTTCGAATTTAATTGATATTCAAATCAATTTTAATTAGTGAAAATCACAAATTTTGAATAATCAACTAATTTTTGTTTCTTAAGTATAATGTAATATTTAACCTATTGTGCACCACCCTGTTACTACAGCTAAACCTGATTCTACAGCTTGACAGGAAGACAAGTAATCTTCATGCTGTTTCTCAGTTTTTACACATATTGTAGTACCAACACACTTATCAATTTCAAATTTCAACTCTGTTTTTGAAAGAAAAAAAAGACAAAAACTTACATTTCTAGCTTTACTACAAATCTATATTTTATCCAGTGCATATATTTAATCCCAGAGTTGTAGCGTAATTTTGGATAAATTTGAAACCCTGTTACCAAAACACTCTCATGACAATGTGCAACTAATTTACATTGTGGATAATTTGTTGTTCATTTGCATAAGCTTGTATGACCAAATGCATATGTTTTCATATGATCTTCTTACACTTTACTGTCTTACTGTCTTTTTTCATTAGATCGAGCTGCAGTTTGATATTTTACACAGATCTGGGTTTTAATTTGTCCCAAATTTTGGTAACAGGGTTGAAAAAAACAGTGTTGAAAATTTTCTAATGAGAATAGAAAATAAAATGTATAATTATAATACAGTTTGATTTGACCTCCTGAGGTTGATGATCAACATTTCATTGACAAGTCTATAAAATATATTTGTGGAAATTTTGAGAGTGCGTGTTTCTTTCTTCTTCTTTTTCATTTCATTTTAACTTCTTTTTTTAATTTGCCTTTTAGGTGTGGACTCACTTTTGAAACAGCAAATGGGACAAAATTGGGAACATAATTGTTATTAAATGGATTATCCATTGTAGTGCTGTAACAATATTTGATTTAATACAATCTGGCAGTATCCGTAGGCAGGAATTGCCCTTTTCGGCATGCTTTGAATTAGTGAATCCAAATCTGAAGTAGCATGCAGTTTTTCTCAGTAGTATTTCAGTTTCTATCAGTAAGACAGGTTGTGCCCTAAGGGCATCCAGAATGCTCACAAATTTTTAATGGATGTTTCATGGTGTAGGTTTTTTGTGTTATCTTCCGATGAAAACTTCTTGTCTGTTTTATCATTGCATATTGTTTGAAAATGTAAGTCTGATGTCTGATTTAAAAGCTGTAGTGCAAATGGTACACTCTTGAGTATAAGCAATAGTAATGCAGGCCTCAGTAAGATTATTTAGTTTTTAATGTATCTGAAAGTGCCAGTGTGTTAAATAGTGCTCTGTAGGGTGTGAAAGGTGAACATGTACAGTAATATTACCAATAGTAAACACTCACACTGCCTTTTTGAAACCACGTTGTTGCTCACGTCGTTGTTCTCTCTGATACACTATATCCTTTACTTGACCTTTTCTTTTAGCCGTGTACCGACAAGGGCCTTAATATGAGGCATGCAGTCTGCTTTGTGGTTAAGAATGATCTTGTTTTTTTTTTTTTACCAGGAATCTGGTAATGAGTGTACCTCAGATTATAGTTATGAGTCTGTAAAACATATTTGCTCTGGGATCACTTGAACAGCTGTGGTCCATGTCTTGAAAAAGGATTTTTAAATGGGATTGTATAGTTAATATTTATGCTTAACACAAACAAAAGAGATACAGTTAGTCAATAAATGTCATGCATCACTGGGGAACCAAATGGTTTTATGCAAAAAGAAATTATACAAATTATTGGTCAGCATTTTAAAGATGTCAAATGACAGTTTCTTCATTTAAATACAAGTGTTTTGACCTGTTCCACCTCAGAGGTCTTGAACTTCTTGACTGTATAACATTTAAAGTCATTTGAACTGAATTGACATTCAGGTCATTATAGTAGAAGAGAGTAAAGAATTCTACGTAGCAAAAATGTGATATACCATATTTTGCACAATCGCGTAACCACAAGCATTTCTACATTTTTGGAAAAATTCTGGTATTGATGCCTTTCTCAAACTCAACCTTCAACCCTGTTACTCAGGTTATTAAAATAAAAAAAATTCTTTCATTTCTAAGTTTATGAGTAACTACAAGTCAACATTTGATCCCAAACTTGCTAGTTGTAATGAGTGAAAGATACACTTTCACACTTTTTTATTTTGATATTTATAAAATGTTTACAAAGAATTTTGGTAACAGGATTGAAAAAAAATATATAAAAAATCGTAAAATGTAAAATGAGGATAAAAAGTAAAATGACTCATTATAATAATTAGTTTGACCTTCATTAAACAATAACATTAAATATGCTTAGTTTTACAAATGGACAGTATTGGATAATAATCTCAAACACACACAAAATAAAAAAAAATTAAATGCATCTTTCATCACAGGAAAAGACAAATAAATCCTTTTAATGAAATTATGCAAAATGTAAACTAAAGGCCAGAGATTATTATAGGCAGTTCATTTTCTTAATTCACTTGCTATCGGCATATGCAGGAAGAGTTCATTTTGGACTTAATGTTTTTAGTGTGAAAAGTAAGCTGAAAGAGACACATGCATTTTAAATGGCTAAGCAGTTTGATGTGCTTGCCTCTACACATTTTATGTATTTTAAAATCATCTGACATTCACATCAGCATTTGCATGCTGTGACTCATTTTAAATGGCAACAACAACAAAAAATCTTATTACAAACATATGACTTCAATACTGTTGTGGTCCAAGACGAGTGCTGACGTTTCTTGCAAAATAAGCATCATATTGTTGTGAGTCTGCCGACATAAGCTGCCTAAGACAGCATTTTAAAGCATCAAAGATGCCCTCCCAAACAAGGGCTGTTCCAAAAGGGAGGCAGCAAAAGTATAGTTCCTTATTAGATAACTAATTCTGACCAGATTTGAAAGCAGAATTGTGTGCGCCTTTTATGAATAATGCAATCCCAGAATATACTACAGTGAGCTTAGTGAAAGAAAAAGAAGAAAATAACATCCAAAATGCTCATTACAAAACATTCCCAGATATTGTGTTTTATTATTTGCCTTTTAGAGCATGTTAGCTTAGCAACATGTTAATAGCAGACTACTTTGGAATAAAATAGCAGTTAGCAGTTCCTAAAAAGAGTAAAAAAGTGAGTGGACTTGCTGCGTATGCAAATGTTTTTCAAATGTGTTTCAAAGTCACTTATACATTTCCATTTTGATTAGCATGCTACCTATGTACTGTAGGTGGTAAATAGCAAATAGTTAGGTTTTACAATACTGTCATAAATGTGGAGTTTGTCAATTATAATGTGTCTTTGAAGGCCACACCAATGATTTAATTAATGCTTTGATGTTTTCATGCAATAATGATATACAGTGACTTTTACATTAACTAAAGACACAGATATATGACAAGAGTAGGGAAAAATGCATGCACTTTTCTGGTGCTTTTTGTGGGAGTAGCGTTTCATTTGTCTTTGAAGTGTTGATATCCTCCGTGGAGATGTGAACAAATACATCTGTTCTCATTCCTTTTAATTACTGTGAATTCACAATCCTATACATGGACATTTTCATTGCTTTATGTGCCAGTTTTTATTGACAATGCACGCATGTAGGCGGAATATTGATCTTTGGTGAAGCTTGATGTTGTGACATATGTGGTCTTTTGGGATCTTATTATGTGTTAAGGTCAGTGCTTGTATTTGTCAGCTTGTCGTCAATTTGTAGGCACAGACGATATGTGAATAGTAGTAATGATGTTGATCATCTTGATTGACAATACTGGAACTTGACTTGTTCTCTTGTAGAGTATGTTGCATCTTCATTAATCAAACAAATTGGATTTATTTAAAGCTTTTGTGAAAAAAATTTGGACGTTAGTTGTCTGATGTGGGTTTTGTAGTGACTCCATATATCTAGAGAAAAAAATGGCTGATAAAATGTTTATTATTTACATTATACAGTTTAAATACGTACAGTACATATAATTTTTTAATTAGTTATAGTAAAAAATCAGTTTTTAATTAGTTATAGTAAAAAATAGTTTTAAATTAGTTATAGTAAAAACTAGTTTTAAATTAGTTATAGTAAAAAAATCATTTTTTTAATTAGTTATAGTAAAAAATAGTTTTAAATTTTTATTTCACTAGTTTATCTAAATGTATTTATTTTATTTTTCCGCACAAAAGTCTTATGATCTTCGGATCTCTCTTTCAATGAAAGTGTATTTTTTCCCCTGTATTTTTGTCTGTGAGCCAAAAAAAAAGTGTCTTATTATCACTTTTTAAATGACCGTGATTTATTTTGTCAGGTAAAAATTGTTCATTTGATTCCTTAGAAAAGTATCTCACTACTGGAAGCAATTTCAAGTTTAATTAGTGTCAGGGATAACACATTTTGTACCATGACACAATTATCCAACCACTAAAGTAACTTTTTACTCCATTGTTAGAACACGCATGTTTAAATTCAATATTTTACTGTTCGTACAATTTCAGGGGACACTTATATACATTGTTATATTTATATCTAAAGTTTATTAAAGTCTTCTGATCTCTCTTTCAATGAAACTCTATTTTTTATCTTTATTTTTTCGACAGTTTTGTCTTCCAGTCAAAAAATAATAATCAGTTTGATTGCATAGACAAGTTGTATTCTGTTACCACTGGATGCCATTTTGAGTTTTAATTAGGGTCAGTGATGTTTCCTTTGGTCCTTTTGTACTCAAAACTCATTTTATCCAACCAGTAAAATAACTTTTTGCTCCACTTTCAGAAAGAGGTCTGTTTGTATTAAATGTTTTGCTGCTGTCAAAATTCCAGGGGGCTCTTGTATATCATTACAGCAATAACACTTAAAGCTACCTAAAGTTCACTGAGCTTTACAATAAACAGTATAAACATTTAACTGCAGCATGCATACTGCGCCTCGCTCTCTGGGGAGCTCCTTAAAGAACAGACTTACTGTACTTCTCAGAAGAGAAACCAAGGTAACCATGGCAAATACTAAAGTGTTAAGATGAAAGACACCAGCTTCACTTGCACCCTAGGCGATTATTACTGCAGTGTTGCTCAGCATGAATACAGAAACGCAGTTATCTGACATTTGGCAATAGTGGGATAATTGCCCAAAATGCACAATAATCTCCATTGGCCGTTTTTAGGATATCTAACCAGAAGGGCACGGAGACAAGATAATCAGGGAAAAATGGATTGGTTTACTCTCCAGAAGTGAATACTGATGCTTGTTTTTGCTTCACGTAACGAAAAACTAATTTGCATTTGCTGGCTCAGCGCCTTTCGACTTTATGGTTTGAATTCATTTGCCTTTTTGAACAGTGTAGTTATTTTCCACTGGCTATTGGGATTATGAAAGACATTTTTCTCAGTTTGTTGCCAATATCCTGCAGACATTTAACCTTGTAAAATAAGACTTCACTTCATTGAACTGCATATTCTTTGCTGTGGCATGTGGGTTTTCTAGAATGCGAGCTGTACGGCTTACACAGTGCAGTCTTTAGTAGATCTGACACGTGGATGAATGCACAAGTGTCACTTTTAATAGAAAACAAACATTCAAGGTCAGTCTATGAATGCTGGCTAGGGAAAATCATATTTTTCAAGCGTTACAGAATTGGTATAACAATAAGTCTGCTTGCATGGATTTACTTCAAAAGCGTGATGGTTATGCAGTTCTTAGTGTTGCACAATATAGGATATAGGATCAGTAAAGACATATGTAAGTTATCATTTTTCTACAAACAGCAATCTTTGCTTCTAACTCCTAACATTTGTTAAATCTTTCAACCATTTTCCCCCAAATCTGTTCATTTATACAAAAATGCATCACAAGTTCACTTCATACAATGACTTGCATGTAATCATGAAATCATACCCACATGTTGTTTTAGACCACAGCATAAATCTGTGTAATCATGTTGCTAATATCTTCAATCAATCAATTCAACCTTGCGACTGTTCTGAATATAAAATTCCTTCATTTTTCCGCGCCGTTAACTAGCAGGAGTGCATGTAGCTAGCATGGGGCGTGTTATCCTGTGTCAGGATGATTAGTAGCTCTTTCCCCCCTTTCCTCAGGGATGTGTACGGCCCCCTCCACCCACTTCTTTGAAACCACTAGTGAGCTGGAGCGACTTGTTAACAGAAGCATGGCTGTTAACATTTTGTATTCCTGTGTTGCCCTTAGCTAACACCAGACCGGGGTGGGCGACGCTCCACAGCGGGAGGGTGCTAGATGTGCTCCCGTGACAATGGTGGCAGCGCTGGCCCTGATTCCACAACTGTGCTGAGAAATGGAGGGGCCTCTGGGGACGGCTCAGGTTACCGCCGTCGCATCCTGCTGCATTAGCAGGGCATGGTGAAATAACAACCTGCCATCTGGAACGCCCGGCCAGCCTCCACACAGGCTCCCGATCGTGCACACCTTAATTAAGAGTTGTTTGTACAGGCCTCTGCCTTATTAGACATTTCTTACACCTAAGTCTATCCGTCCCACTTGGGTTTCTTGTTTACATGCTAAGAAATTCACTTTTGCTTATGATGTGTCTCTCAGCAAAGTGCGTTTGGTGACTGTAAAGGAAGAGTTCTGTAAAGAAGCCATTGTTGACTTTCCTTCGTGTTTTTCAGCCAAATCGTCTTTGGCTCATTTTGTTTTCAGCTGTTTTTGTTTAACGAGATTTTAGAGCTGAATCAATGACAAATATGAAAAGATGAAGACATGTATGTCTCTCAAACTGTTTTATTTTTTTTTTAATGTATATTCTACCAAAATTGTATCTTTTTAAATGAGTAAGTTATACCACTTCACTATGTTGGACTTTGTCTCCCCCCAGCCCCTTCAAAAAAATAAATAAATAAATAATACAAAAAAAAAAAAAAATATATATATATATATATATATAATTAAATAGATCAGAATTTAAAAAAAAAATTATGTGTCGTTCAAACTATTTTATTTTATTTTATTTTGTTTCTTAGTAATTGTAGCCTTATTTCCTTTAATGGTGACTTTGGTTTATGGAATTGTAACTCAGTATCCTGTAATTGTGACTTAGTTCCTTGTCACTTCTGCACTTTATTTTTCTCACAATTTTACTAACTGCCACTATTTCTCACAAGTAATTATTATTATTATTATTATTAGTATTATTTATTTTTTATTTTTTTTAATTGCAACTCTGTCACAACTGTAATTTTACATTTCAGATAAAATAAATTAGAGCTGCAACTAACGATTATTTTTTCTGTCGACTAATCTAATGATTATTTTTTTCGATTAGTCGACTAATCTAACAATTATTTTTATTAAAATAAATGATTAATCTAATGTTATTTTTTTGATTAGCTAATGAATCCTTTGGATAACTTTACAAAAAAATATAAGTACAGCTTCTAATATAATATTTGAACCTTTTATTCATTTTTTTCCCCCAAAAATACAATGTGGTTGAAGTTTTTACAGTATACAAAAATAAAGAGGCAAAGAAAATGATTTTACTATGGTAAATGAGTTAATGATAGCGTTTACAATTAAAACAAAGTAGCCACAAATGTACAGTTGTCTGATACGTCATGAAATGTTCTTTAGCATCACAAACCTTAAAATGTAGTCCGGGTTCTGCTATGGTTTACAACCCGAATTCCGGAAAAGTTGGACGTTTTTTAAATTTTAATAAAATGAAAACTAAAAGACTTTCAAATCACATGAGCCAATATTTTATTCACAATAGAACATAGATAACATAGCAAATGTTTAAACTGAGAAAGTTTACAATTTTATGCACAAAAGGAGCTCATTTCAATTTTGATTTCTGCTACAGGTCTCAAAATAGTTGGGACGGGGCATGTTTACCATGGTGTAGCATCTCCTTTTCTTTTCAAAACAGTTTGAAGACGTCTGGGCATTGAGGCTATGAGTTGCTGGAGTTTTGCTGTTGGAATTTGGTCCCATTCTTGCCTTATATAGATTTCCAGCTGCTGAAGAGTTCGTGGTCGTCTTTAAAATATTTTTCGTTTAATGATGCGCCAAATGTTCTCTATAGGTGTAAGATCTGGACTGCAGGCAGGCCAGGTTAGCACCCGGACTCTTCTACGACGAAGCCATGCTGTTGTTATAGCTGCAGTATGTGGTTTTGCATTGTCCTGCTGAAATAAACAAGGCCTTCCCTGAAATAGACGTTGTTTGGAGGGAAGCATATGTTGCTCTAAAACCTTTATATACCTTTCAGCATTCACAGAGCCTTCCAAAACATGCAAGCTGCCCATACCGTATGCACTTATGCACCCCCATACCATCAGAGATGCTGGCTTTTGAACTGAACGCTGATAACATGCTGGAAGGTCTCCCTCCTCTTTAGCCCGGAGGACACGGCGTCCGTGATTTCCAACAAGAATGTCAAATTTGGACTCGTTTGACCATAAAACACTATTCCACTTTGAAGTAGTCCATTTTAAATGAGCCTTGGCCCACAGGACACGACGGCGCTTCTGGACCATGTTCACATATGGCTTCCTTTTTGCATGATAGAGCTTTAGTTGGCATCTGCTGATGGCACGGCGGATTGTGTTTACCGACAGTGGTTTCTGAAAGTATTCCTGGGCCCATTTAGTAATGTCATTGACACAATCATGCCGATGAGTGATGCAGTGTCGTCTGAGAGCCCGAAGACCACGGGCATCCAATAAAGGTCTCCGGCCTTGTCCCTTACGCACAGAGATTTCTCCAGTTTCTCTGAATCTTTTGATGAGGTTATGCACTGTAGATGATGAGATTTGCAAAGCCTTTGCAATTTGACGTTGAGGAACATTGTTTTTAAAGTTTTCCACAATTTTTTTACGCAGTCTTTCACAGATTGGAGAGCCTCTGCCCATCTTTACTTCTGAGAGACTCTGCTTCTCTAAGACAAAGCTTTTATAGCTAATCATGTTACAGACCTGATATCAATTAACTTAATTAATCACTAGATGTTCTCCCAGCTGAATCTTTTCAAAACCGCTTGCTTTTTTAGCCATTTGTTGCCCCCGTGCCAACTTTTTTGAGACCTGTAGCAGGCATTCAATTTTAAATGAGCTAATTAAGTGGATAAAAGTGTAAAATTTCTCAGTTTAAACATTTGCTACGTTATCTATGTTCTATTGTGAATAAAATATTGGCTCATGTGATTTGAAATTCCTTTAGTTTTCATTTTATTAAAATGTAAAAAACGTCCCAACTTTTCCGGAATTCGGGTTGTATTTTCATAATAGGTAAACACAGGTCACAAGTCAACACGATCACATTTCCTTGATTCAGCGGCTGCACGATGTGCCGCCGAGAGTCCTGTCTTGAATCCAGAGATCTAGAGCTGATTCGGTGTAGATCGGTAGCTCGGTGGTTCGTGACTGTTGTCTCGTGGCGCACCGTCTTTTAACTCTTGTTCGAAACCCACGCCAACACAGACTTCCTTTATTATTTATTTTTTTGTTTTATCATACTTCAGCCGCTACGGGTGATCATACCAATAACTTGTAATCCTTACAAGAATATCAGAATCATGCAATGAGCAAGTCTGCGTTTATTAGACACTTAATAATATCACATCAGTTTGTGCTTTTAGAATCGCCGAGTCTGCTGCGGTCGTTCCATCACATCTGCAGCAGAGACCTGAACCAGGAAGTCGGTCACCAGATAAAACGGTAACCAGTTAATGTTGAACCGTAACACCAGAGAGCGCGAGTATGTTTTCCTAGGAAGGGGCTCGTGCATCACAGTTGTGCTGCCGTGGTACGCCATATTTCTTTTTTGCAAAGGGAACAAAGGACCATTTTATTTGGCATCTGTTTAAAGTATTCCCATACTTTTGATAACCGTGGTCTCTGTTTTTGTGATATAATGCAACTTTCTCCATTCCCAGGAGCAGAAGCCGTCATTACGCGAGATGTAAACAGTGTGACAAGTCGACGCATTTCATGCACGTTGACGTATTTTTGGAGTCGACGTAATCGATGACATTGACACGTCGTTGCAGCACTACAATAAATATATATTTTTATTTTTTGTTTTTACGGGGTTACACAGGAATTGATTTTATTTTATTTTATTCAAATTGTTTTATTTTAACTTCAAAAAACTTGGAGGAGATTGGTAAAAGTCTTAAGAACTTCTTTCATAGTACATATGCTGTGTGTATTTGTCCTATTTCAAACTTAACCAATATGGATGCTATGAACTGCCGTTGTAGAGATCTATTCCTTTAATGCTCCTTTCAGAGATCTTAAAAGCAGTTTGTAAAGGTAGCATGTTGGAGGTGCATATGAACAATAGAAAGATGAAGGTACTCTTTGTGTAGAAGAGATGTTGGTGTAGTATGTTGAGTGAAAGCCCTCTGAGAGAGCATCCATGCCCTCTGTGCTCAACATGGCCCTCTCATGACCCCACTATAGATAAGACAATGAACACCCTTGAAAAGCCTTTTTGTCCTTCCATCCTACGTGCTCTTCAGTTTGTCCCCATGTAAGAGGGGCTTACCTTTGTAAGTCTTCATCTGCACCTCTGGTGAGGTGGATTCTTATGATTTGGTGGTATTGTGGTTTTTGAAGTGTTCCTTGTATTTACATCTCTGTGCGCTTGCTTGCTTTCAGTAGATTTTTTTTTAAGTTCCCGTTTTAATTTCCCAGGCCTAAATACAAATTGAAACCTACAGGTTTTGCTTCAGCTTGTGTATAATTGGTTGCATCGCAATTACACCGTTTACGAGAACTGAAATCTTAACGGGCCCCCCTACACTGCGCAAAGCAATTTTTTAAAACAGTAAATGTGTCTAAAGAGCGTGAAGGGGCTAGAGGGTCTTCAAGGCCTATAGTGAACGGGCTAATTAATGCAAAGTACAGCCATGGGATTCAGGCTCATAACTGGCTTCTTCTGCTCTGTAGTAATCAGTCGGGTTTCGGGGGTGTAGAGAAAGGACACCCTTAGGAGTTAGAGCAGCCCCCCCCTCTACTTAATAACTTGGTGTGCCATGAGTGAGTTATGCTTTACTGTGTGCCTCTGCATTTGCACCTTGCATACTAATTTATGGACTGGGTCGGCACAGTTCTGCTGGAATTGATTAATGTGCTTTGGCCAAATTAATTTTACAACTATGTAGACCTCAAATTGCTCTGGGGGGAGGAAAAATTGGTGTTGGAGGTCTCTTTTTTTACTCCGTTTTCGTAAAGTGATCGACAGCTTGTTTTTTATTTGCTTCTGTCTTCTGCTATGTGATTATAAGCAGGGGCTTTAGTTACAGTATGCTATGTTTAGTAGTGAATCATCCCAAGAGAGTCTTTCTGTGTTATACTGATTTACACAATCCTCTCAGATGTCGTCATGTTAGACTTGATCCCCACCATGCAATGTAAAGATGAAGAACTGAAGTTAATCAGAAAGCTCTGTGATCCTTAGATAGCAGGGGGCATATCATATTTTTTTTTTTTTTTTTTTAAATAGGTGTTTTTTTTCAGTAAAAGTGTGCAGTAAATAAATAGTAAATGTGTAATATGACATCTCTAAGACCAAGTTCAAGTCTACCAGTAGCATTGGTAAACTGTAATTTAAAGGTTTTTTACATGTACATTTTACTGTACTTGCCAGTAAAAAAAACTAAATGTAATCGTGACTGTTTTTCTTGTAATGGTATGATACACTTTTAACTTAATTTCTTGTAATTGCAACTTTATTTCTTGTTGTTGTCACTATAGTTCTATAGTTATTACTTAATATCTCAAAACTGCAACTATTTTGACTTCCTCATAAATGTGGCTTAATTTCTCTTAATTAATTCTCTTAATATTCTCTTTTTTTTGTAATTGTGACTATATCTTGGAATTGCAACACGATTAATTGTTATTTATGGCATCCAAAATAAAAGTTTTTGTTTACATAATATATGTTTGTGTACTGTGTATATTTATCATGTATATATAAACACATACACATGTATGTATTTAAGAAAAATTTTACATTTATATATGAAATATATTTATATATTATATATATATATATATATATATAGAAGTGAAGTGAAGAAGTGAAGTGACATTCAGCCAAGTATGGTGACCCATACTCAGAATTTGTGCTCTGCATTTAACCCATCCGAAGTGCACACACACAGAGCAGTGAACACACACACACACTGTGAGCACACACCCGGAGCAGTGGGCAGCCATTTATGCTGCGGCGCCCGGGGAGCAGTTGGGGGTTCGATGCCTTGCTCAAGGGCACCTAAGTCGTGGTATTGTATAGAACTGTACATGCACTCCCCCCACCCACAATTCCTGCCGGCCCGGGACTCGAACTCACAACCTTTCGATTGGGAGTCCGACTCTCTAACCATTAGGCCATGACTTCCCCCAAAATAAATAAAATATATATATAAATATATATATATATATTTTAACTCCTATACTACGATATATTAATATACACAGTACACACACATATTATGAAAAAAATAAAAACTTTATTTTGGATGCATTTTGGATGCATTTAATCGTTTGACAGCACTAGTTTCTAATAATTAAATCCCTATGGCTCAAAATTGTAACCTTATTTCTTGTAATTTTGACTTTTTAATTATCAAATTGCGATTAACCCATAATTGCGACTTCTTTTCTTGTAGTTGCAACTTTGTGTCATAACCTACAGAAAAGTTGATTAATTCTCACAATTTTTCATAACTGTTACTTTATTTCTCAGAATTACAATTTTATTTCCCGTGATCGTAACTTTGTCTCACAATTGTTATTGTACTTTATATACAGTATATACAAAAAAAAATTCTGAGGTGAAAATAGGCCATAATAGCCACAAGACTGGATTTAAATGTTGCCCTAGCTGTTGGATTGTAAAGAAAATGTGATTCTTGTTAAGATGATCATTGTCAGTTCTATCAAGCGACCAGTGGCCACATAGTTGGCTTTCTTGCAAGCTCTAGGCTATCCAAAGAGCTTTGGGCTCTGTTGCCAGCTTATCACGTGAGCTGGTGGTAGGTTTTTGAGATCTCTGGGCGATGCATTTAGCAGGTTTGATGGCATTTTGAACGTGGTCACTATCGCTAACAGCTGTCGAAGAGTGAGTGGGATTTTCATTACCTCTTAGAATCTCAAAGACAGCAGTGAATTCCCACCTGCCTCAGTTTTGCAGGCCTCTTTCAGGTCACAGAGATCTGATGTGCATTACACTTGATCCCCCTTATTGGTAATACTGCAAGAGACTTTATTGGAAATGTGTTTTGTGGATTGAAGGTTACAGCAACAGATTCCCATAGCTAGAATCTGACACAGATCAGCACTGATTAATTAGCGTTGGACTTCAGCTATACAACGCTGCAGATAAATGAGTGTGTGTTTATCATTAACACCCTCTCCATCTCACTTCACTCGTTCCTTTAGGAGTCCTCCAATCATTTTATTTTCAATCATTTTTCGGCTCATTAACTTTCACATGCAAGCACGATAACAATAAAACGGTCAACTCAGCACACCCTGAACCTTTGCGAAACACTAAACAGATGACCACATCAGCCAGAGTGTTTGTTCAGTGCATTTTTTCTCTTAAAGTGGTAGTTCATTTCACATTTAAATAATACAAAAAATCTGTCTTTTACTAACTCTTGTGTTATTTCAAAATGGAATGTCTAAATTACACGCAAAAGAATATCTTGTTCGATACTGTTTATTTTTCTGTAAAGTAATTCTGGCTTGAAAGAACTTGAAGATGAGAAAGAGATAACAGAATTTTTTTTTTTAGCATGTATGCGTTCAATTGAACAAAAGTGACAAGAAAGACATTCATGATTTTACAAAAGATTTATATTTCAAATAAAAGCTTTTTTAAACTTTCTGTCTACAAAAAAAAAAGTAAAATATTAACCAAATATTGCTAATAATAATAATAATAATAATAAACATTTATTGAGCATTGTAAATTAGCATATTACAATGATTTCTGAATGATCATGTGACACTGAAGACTAGAGAAATGCTTTGCATCACATAAATAAATTACATTAATTTGTAAAAAAAAAATTAATAAAATACAAAACAGCTAAAGTTGTAATACTACACAGTATTTATATTTTTACTATGTTTCTGTTAAAAAAAAACAAAAAAAAAACAAAAAAAAAACCAGCCTTAGTGAGAATAATGGACTTCTTTAAAGGTACAAGGTTGTAGGACCTGCCACGAGAGGGCGCACTACCAAAACAATAACAATCGCGTGGTTTGATGACGCTAAGGAGCGTGGAATGATGGTATTTGTTGTGTTGTCTTCTACCCAACCGCTGACAGTCATCAATCAGACAGAAAGATAAATCATGGATTTAACGAGAGTTCAACGATTTGCGCGAGTAGATTACATACGAAGCCAATGCAAAGATGCGATCAGACGATGGATCAGATGCGTCCTTGCGTGGGTCTAGAGACGCGATCCCCCGTGTTTGACGTATATGCCCCATAATACTAATCTTGTTGATCGTTATAATAGCATTTTCTGTAAAGATACAAATCAAAACAGATTGGCATCTCTTTCTAGTTGAAGTTTGTCACGAAGCTACTTCCTCATTTGTCCGCGACACTGTTGTCATGAAGTTTCTACGTCAGTAAAGGCGGTAACAAAGGGTAACTAACGTCATTGACAGACGACTGCACTGCCCCGTGTCACTGTTTAGAATGGGAATTTTCTCATGATTTACAAGTAGTTTGAAAACATTAGAGATATTGTTAGTAATCAGCTGGACAAAATATAGAACACTAGTCTAGTGGTTTTTGGATATTTTACTGAAATATCTTACAAATTGCACCTTTAATATATATATATATATATATATTAATAACATACCAACCCCAAATTTTTGAGTCGCAGGTCACTTGTTTCACTGTATTTTACTGTTTTTATGGCCATCTTTGGGTCACAACCTACCGGCTGGGAAAATGAGATTGTGTTGTGTTAATTCAGAATAATTTTTGACCAAAAGAAAGCGCCTGCTCCCAGTAAATCCTTCTGTCCTATTCTCCCATAAGCCCTCTAAGCGAGACCTCTCGCTCACATCCGTCAGGCCGCATACGGAGCCTGTAGCCCCTTCTGGAGGCGAACAATAGATGGGGAAAGTGTTAGCGTGGCGTGCTTGCAGGCTGCTGCCAGGCTGTTAAGCGGCAGACTGAAAGCACACCTGTGGAGAGAGAGTGGGGGGGGGCTAATCGGATTTCCCTCTCGGTGTAACCGCCGCTCACCGCTTTTCATATGTTTTATATTTATGGAGCATTGCAACCCCAGCCAGCGCCCCTCTCCAAACCTCTATGCTCTGATTAGATCCTGGATGATGACTGTGGCCCAGAGCTGCAGTGATCAATCCTAATTTGTCGGTGGAATTAGATTAATATATAAAAGATACAGTGCACTGACCTGGCGGTTGAAAGGATGTCTCACTGTCACGGGTCCATAATGAAGCCCTAAAGAAAGAGACAGACAAGACAATCTCTGTCTTGATTTTGCCTGAGTGGTTGAACAACCATGCTCTTTATGATGGTAATGATAGTTGTTATTAAATCGAGATCATGCTCGACTGCCAGTCATCCTGGGCCGCACTTAATACCATAGTCTGTTTGGTTTAGATTGTGATGTCATAGCTGGGCCATTGAAAAGTCATTAGCCTATTGCATTGAAAAGCTTTACTGTGGACTCATTCGATTTTCAGAGATGTGGAACGTCATACTTTGTCATATGTTGTTATTGTTTGGCTTTTTGAAATCTTATTTTAGTTACAGCAGATGCCCAGCATGAAAGGATGAAAGTAGCATATGTGCTTTCTGTCTTTGGCATCCTTATTATATCCAATAATTCAATTCCAAGACAATTATTTTGCTGAGCATTTTTACAAAGACAGCAAACGTCATGCTCCCAGTCAGTGAAAAATAGCCTTTAAATTTAGTCACTGTCTTGTCATATACATCATTTTTATAGAATTTATTTTGAATGAGATGGCTTAAAATTTTGGTCTGCAAAAATAACATTCTCACATGATGTGTAAAACTTTTTATTTTTTTTTTGATAGCCAATGGATTTAGTTTTGTAACCCCACTGACTATCATTTCATAAACCAAAATAGTAAAATTTTTACTTTCCTAATCCACAGAAGTCGTTCATGTAAGCCGTACACTGTAACACTACCAACATTTTTCATTCATTCATATTGGTGTTGATGGATATTGCCCACCTAAAACTGAGTTGCATTTGAAGACGAAGGTATCTGTGGTTAGATGGAAATGGGGGAAATGACTCAGACAGCACCCTTGAGGAAGATGAGTGTACAGAGGCCTAGGAATACTGTTTCTCCGATTTCATTTCTGATGTTCCATCTGAGCTGCTGCAGTAATAGTTTCATAGAGAAGGCTCTTATTTTATCAAGCTCAGCAAACGTTCATGAGTTGGCCGTTGTGTGCTTAAGATTTTGTGTATTTGTGTTTATCTATCCAAGGACAGTTTTTACATATACTTGGAACCCCTTTACTTTTCAAGAGATTTTAAATTGTAATATTTCACTTTGTAACTGTTTTACTGTATTGTGTTCAAATAAATGCAAGCTGGGTGGGACTTCTTTCAAAAATGTACAAAAACTAAAATTCTTACCAACTATATGCTTACTAACTAAAACTTATATGCCATGCGTTATTGGTAACACAAAAACATATCAGTTCACCGCATCCAAATTTGTATTTACATTCAAACTATGGCTCAAATTAACAACAAGATACTAGACAACACTGTCACACATATCACATCCCCGTATTGTATTTTGAAAAGAAAGAAAAAATCTTTGGAGATCCTGAATGCAGTAAAATGTTTTTTTTTTTTTTTCTTTGTGTTGGGGATCGTTGGCAGAGTAGACATGAAAATACTGGTGTACAGACTAAATTTTTAGCTTGCCTTTTCATTACTTGGGGAAACCTGATGCTGGGTAGTATATCAAACTGTCACTGTGAGGCGTCTGTTTGCCTGTCTGATTTCAGGGCAGATGCAGTTGAGAAAATTTGGGGCAGAGCTCCCGGCCCTTATTTTATCATTGTGATGAAAGAGAGCAGAAAACTGGCTCTGTGCTGTTGTCATTGAATGGCCCAAACACCCTTGTATTCTCATGGACATACCACCCGCTCTTACCCCAAAACTTCTGCAAAACAAGAAGTATTAGCAGTAGTAATGATAATAGTAGTAGTAGTAGTAGCAGCAGCAGTAGGTGTAGTAGTAGTAGTAATAATAATAATAATAATTGTTATTATGTTGTTAATATTGTAAGTGAATAAGCCTAAGAATAATGGGGAATAATGTGGGAGGCAGTGAGTGCCCCCTCAAAAAAATATAACTTGACACCCCTGGCTATTTCGAAGTAGTATTCTGTTTAAACTGTAAACTGTGTGTAAATGTGTGTGTGGGTACATGTAGTGCTTGAAAGATCTCCATAAAGAGCTTTCTAAGCCGCGTAGAGATTTGATGTTTTATCCCCACCTTAAATCAGATGAGTGTCATGGGGGAGGATGTTTGCTCACATGGTTCAGATTTTAGTGCAATCATGTGTCATTCAGAATGCTGGCTGGGGAATTCAGCCTTGGTTATTTATATACAGCACATATTGTTATACTGACAGTAAAAGAACCGGATTCACAATCTATTTTATATACACAATGTTCAGTAGTCCGTTGCACTCAAAAATACATCACAAGAAGAAACTTGACTTCATCCATTGAAATGAATGTAGGGCCTATAGCTAGATGGGCTGTGATAGAGGCCTTGATGATGTCATCAGAAATGGGAATTTGTTTTAGAGGCAAAGCAAGGTTTAACATTTTGATGAGAGATTACTATGATATTCATGTTCTTGTACTTTGAAATGATGTGCACTGCTGAATTATTCACAATAAGACCAGTAATTTATTTTAAGAAAAATGTTGGATAATCCATGCAAATTGAACCAATCACAAATATTAGCATTCAAACTAAGTTGATTTTATATGCATTTAACGCTTAGCCTGGCGAGCAGACCGTATTTAGCTGACTGTTTGACAGATCTGGGTTTCAGCATCACTGACTACAAAGAATTACTCAGCAAAGATAGTTCACAGAAAGCTAAATTATGACCCTCTTTCCAGTGATTCATTCCAATCAGCTTTCTTTCAGAAAACAGACAGATATTTGGATGTCAGAAAAGTTTTTTTTTTTTTTTTTTTTACGAGGTCAGTGTTATTAATGATAATCTAAATAAAAGCTATTCGGCTGGATTTTATTTATTTGCTATTTTTGCGTTGTATGCCAGACTCCCTTGATTGTCTTGATGGCCTTAAAAATGTGCAGTATTTCTGAGCTTAAAAATAGTAATCACTGAGAATGCTTTACTGTGAATTGATAAAACAGCAAATAAGGCTATTTTGTAATTTAAAAATACACAGTTTGGAGAGACAAAAATAATAAAATATTCTATTATCAGCTAATATAATATATTTCAATATACTAATATATATATTAAAACATATATATATTAATATATATATATATATGTATATATGTATATATGTATATATATATATATATATATATATATATATATATATATATATATATATATATATATGTATATGTATATATATATATATTAAAACATATATATATTAATATATTAAAACATATATATATTAATATATATATATATATATATATATATATTAAAACATATATATATTAATATATATAGCTGCTCCAGCTGCCAACGATGTACTGAAAAAAACATGATGCCACACTGCAAAAAAATCATAATAATAGCGCACAAGACAACACAGCTTGCCATGCAGGAAGACACAAAAGCATTTGATGGTCCCATCACTGCCAAATCATTTCCACCTCAAGGAAGGAGTGAAGTATTTTTAAACCACGGTAGTGTGAAGCAAAAAAAATATTCTGCACTTATGCTGTTTTCCTTTAGAGTAAAACACTTCTTTCGTCATCCTGTACAAGATCTGCCGTGAGTGAACATGAGAAGGATGCGACAGAAAGTGAATGCGAGTGAGCTTGTCTGCTTTAGTGATTTTTCGGAGTATAGTGGAGCTGGGCGGCAGTACAACGGCCACGTTTCCTTCTCATGGCTTCGGCTGTGTTAAGTCAACATGTTTGGAGTTTAGGGATTCTGGGCTTAGTGCTGAGGGATTTTAAGCAGTTGATTATTGCTTAAGCGAGTATTAAGATTTCTCTCAACCCTTCCGGGGTTATAAATCAAGCCAAGTCTGGCCATAGGGGCGTAATGAGCGGTAATCGCTCGCTAATGAGCCGGAGTGGCACAGAACACCCACCTGTCCCTGCAACCACTGCAACAATGCCAATCATTTTCTCTGCTTCAGTTGTGGTGCATGCTCAGACAGGCATCACTTGTGTATGACTGCTCATACCTTCATCTTCTTTTCTTATGCTGCAGACATGAAGGATATACACCTGGCAGACAATAAAACAGGCTAAAATCCCATAGGTTTACTCTGAAGGAAGAGCCGAGGCTTATCTATAGACCGCAATAGGACTCAGGAAGGATTCTTTTGTATGGACTACTTGAAACGCCACTTACATGCGAAAATAAAATCCAAATAGACATTTAAAACTGTTGGCAAAACTGTACTGTATCTTGCCGTGTCCTTGTTACACATTAAATGTACTTACCATGCTAATAACAGAAAAGTAGCCTACACATAAATGCATGCAGTAACCCTAAACCAAGCCTCAATTCTACCCCTATAACCATATAGTTAGTGTTTTATATATATATATATATATATATATATATATACATAAAAATGCCCATAATTGATATCTTCATTCCATACAATTGCATAAAAACATATATTTTTTAAATGTAGAAAAAGTCGGCATTAAATTTAAATTATTTTTATTTTGGAAATGCCTGCTATGATTTTATTGTGGATGATTCAAGAAATCCTTGTCCAGGTGTTGCTTTGATGCAGATGATTCATTAATCTATTATTTATTGTTACATTTAACTACATGTTCAAATATTAATAAAATAAACTCCCTAGCAACCATATTAACATGCTGACAGCACAAGAACACCTTTGAAATGCCTAAGGAATACTGGCAACCACCCAACACTTTATACACGGTGGGTTTCTGAACAGAACCCTTTGTGTTTCCTTTAGAAAATGTAAAAATGTAGTTTTGTTTTTCCAGACCTAAAGTTGATTTCATCCACTCACACTCTCATAGCCCTTATTTATTTTGCCCCTAATTCACTTCTTGGCTCATTGGCTCTTCAAGGAACCAGTCAGGATGATGTATTTCCTACGGTCATAGACGTGATCCGTGATATTCTGTGATGTTCAAGCATCTCTCAGGTTGTGTTAACACACACACACATTATACGTAACCCCATACATTGCCAATTATCTCCGATTCCACTGACATTCACTTCCACTGGTGTTTTTATGGCTTTGTCACCTCATGAAAATGATTTAGAGTCTTTCATTGTTGTGTTATTAATGGAGAGGCAGCATTTTTGCTGATCGCTCTGATTCAGCGACATTCAGACATTTTCGTAGCTCATGGTCAAGGTCAGGGAGATACGTTTGCACGGAAAGCGAATAAATGCATTCCCGAACCCATTTCAGAAAGCTGGTTATTTACCGAAGCAAACTTAGTGTCCCGTCGCCTTGAAAACCTTCGCGTCCCAGCGATTTGCAAATGGAACTTTGCTTTACCTTGAAGCTTTTACGCACTCTGTTCTAAATGCTAGCGGGGTTCCTTTTTTGATCCCAGAAGGAGACGGTCTCTTACGCACACGCATGAACACATCAATAACAGCCCCCGCGCCAATAAACTTCTCTCTCCTACCCATTGAAAGCAAACCTTTTTGTTGACCCAGCAGGCTTTTAAGCACAGGACAGGCATGTGAATGAAGCTTCGCAAAAAGAGTGAGGGGTGCTCGCTTGCAGCTTTGAGCACACTTTAAAGCCTGCAGGGACACAATTGTGAACCTACTCGCTGGCTCCAACACTGCTATTGTTCGCCTGTAAGTGATGTTGAGTAGGAGGACCTCAAAAACTGAACGCGGGTTGTAAACAAGCTTGTTAACTTGCACTAGCATGTAGGGTTTCTGTGCAATGTCAGTTTAGGGCTTGATTTATTCTCTTTACAGTTTGTAAAATGCCAATACATGCATTTCCAAGGTAAGTTTTAATATGAACATCCTCGCTCTTGTTTTTCTTCCAACTTGACATTTCTGAAGATCATTTGAGGTCAAATATGTGGTTTTGTGCCACTAACTTCAGAATGTGATTTTTTTTTCTCCTCAAAATGGTTTCCCCAAACATTGCGTCTGTCTGCTATCGGTTGTACAAACAGATAGTCCCGCCCCAAACCCATAACATTGGTTGAGACAATTTGCTTTGTTGGACGAGTATTAAGGCACTAACAGTTCAACAGATAGATGACCACGCTGGCATTCAAAACTCAGTAGCTTCGCTTTCACACTGTCACACACACTAATTGTAGCAAGAATAGACCGAATCCATTTGCATATAGATAGAACCCTTTCATCTCCGCCATAGTAGGAGGGCTCCATAAGCCACCAGTCTGGGACATGGAGCTCGAATAATACCCCAGCAGGCCTGGGACCTCGAACCGCCCTGCCTGCTCCCTGAAGGGACTCTATACTCTGAGTTTTGGGCTCTTTCATGTTAAACTGCTATACTGGTTAGTGCATTTTTGATTTTTTTAGAGAGAAGTAAATGATACACCATTTAATTAATTTCCTTTTTACTAATAAGCCATAGACCAGTTTAGGATAATACCATATTCTTTGAAAGCTATGAAAATTTCCATAAAACTGTCATTTCTACCACATCTCAATTCTCAAATTATATATATAGTGTTTCTATGATGGAAGGAACTATGATGGAAATGACTTTTATAAACACTTTTGTATAAAATGGTCAACTATATTTTAAGGCTGATTACATCTCGCATTTTAGGTACCCTCCAACTATTAGATATTCCATCTGATTAAATATTTTTGCATCACGTCAAATCTACAGTTTGGAAATTATACACTAAAACTATTCTTTCTTCCAAGTCCAAGTCAGTGTATCCAATTCTAAGTCAATGTCAATTAACAAATGATAAAATCTAGTTTCTCACAGCAATTTATATATATATATATATATATATATATATGCTTTAAACTATTACAGCAGAAAAAGTAATTTTGAATGCAATTTAATGTTGACTTTAAATGGGTTAGTTCACCCAGATAGCAAAATCATGTAATTAATAACTTACCCTCATGTCGTTCCAAACCCGTAAGACCTCCGTTTATCTTTGGAACACAGTTTAAGATACTTTAGATTTAGTCCGAGAGCTCTCCGTCCCTCCATTGAAGCTGTGTGTACGGTATACTGTCCATGTCCAGAAAGGTAAGAAAAACATCATCAAAGTAGTCCATGTGACATCAGAGGGTCAGTTAGAATTTTTTGAAGCATTGAAAATACATTTTGGTCCAAAAATAGCAAAAACTACGACTTTATTCAGCATTGTCTTCTCTTCCGTGTCTGTTGTGAGAGAGAGTTCAAAAAAAAGCAGTCTGGATATCCGGTTCGCGAACGAATCATTCAGTTCACCAAATCGAACTGAATCGTTTTATACGGTTCGCATCTCTAATACGCATTAATCCACAAATGACTTAAGCTGTTAACTTTTTTAATGTGGCTGACACTCCCTCTGAGTTCAAACAAACCAATATCCCGGAGTAATGCATGCACTCAAACAGTACACTGACTGAACTGCTGTGAAGAGAGAACTGAAAATTAACACCGAGCCGAGCCAGATGATTGGTTCAGGTGAACTGAATGATTCGTTCGCGAACCGGATATCCAGACTGCTTTGTTTTGAACTCTCTCACACAACAGACACGGAAGAGAAGACAATGCTGAATAAAGTCGTAGTTTTTGCTATTTTTGGACCAAAATGTATTTTCGATGCTTCAAAATATTCTAACTGACCCTCTGATGTCACATGAACTACTTTGATGATGTTTTTCTTACCTTTCTGGAAATGGGACAGTATACCGTACACACAGCTTAAATGGAGGGACTGAGAGCTCTCGGACTAAATCTAAAATATCTTAAACTGTGTTCCAAATATGGGTGCACCGAAATTTCGGCCGAAATGGCATTATCGGTTTCGGGCCGAAATAAAAAATACAGCCAAAAACGTAAACCGAAAATGAATGTCACCCGCTCCTCCCATCCGTGCGCAAGCGCTTAGGTTTCACTCACGGTCGAGCTGTTATCACGCGTCTGCCTATCAAAGATTAAGCATGTCAAAGGGCTGTCACAATCAAAAAAAGCTTGTCACAAAAGCTGCACAATCGATCAGACCAACCAACACAAGTTTCGAAAACGAAAACAGGGAATCGATTTTAACAGCCTTCTCTCGGAGCGCGTCCAGATCGTCACTATACGCTCGCAGCGAACGCGCGTCACACAGCAACTGCAGGTTTTGACACACACACACACACACACACACACACACACACACACACACACACACACAAACACACAGAGCCTATTAGTGCATAATATCAATGTAGCCTTCAGTAATGTTTTTCATTGATGTTATGGCAGTCCACATTGCTGACTTGTGCGCGTCTCAAGCGCCCTCTTTACGGTCGCCCTAATGCATGTTTAGTTGTCGGTGGATTTGCCTATATTTGGCATTGAAAAACGGATCAACGCCAAATATAGGCAATTTACTAACGATTCATTGAACACTTTGCCTATGTCTCAAAAATCGAACAGGATTTTTTTTTCACAAAAGTGACAGCCCTATACGAGAGGACACCAAAGTTGCAATATGTAACATTTGTTCTGCAAAAATCTCCAAAATTGTGGATTTTTTTGCACAGTTTTTAAAAAACTATTTTTTTTGATGGAACATAAAACTTGAAGAATAATTATTATTTATATTTATTGTAAAAAATATTTTATGTTTTGTTATGTAACTGTTAATAAAAGTTTGATTATTATATTGTGATTTTTCAATTCAGATCCATTAAATCCAAGCAATATAAATATATACGTTTTTAAAAGAAGCCATTTTCGGCTTCCGTTTCGGTTTTCGGCCAAGTGCATCCTAAATTTTCGGTTTCGGTTTCGGCGCAGAATTTTCATTTCGGTGCATCACTAGTTCCAAAGATAAACGGAGGTCTTACGGGTTTGAAACAACATGAGGGTAAGTTATTAATTACATAATTTTGCTATCTGGGTGAACTAACCCTTTAATGACGTTTAACCAAGACTCTACTTTTTTCCATAGCAGATGTTCAAATATACATTGTTTTTCTGATCCATATGTTGAAGTGTCAAAATGCCACCTAGTTCCCTTATCAGAAACAACCCATACTATATATATATTTATTTTTTTATTTTTTTTACTTTTTATACTTTTTTGGCTCCAAACCAGGGAATGGGGTGTGCAAGAATATTTGTGGAATACAGACTAATCGATAGCATTGAATGTATAAGGAAACTGATACCTGAGCAGCAGATTGTTTTGTGGATATGCTATTTGCTACTTTCCCTAGAGTGCTTTGCTGCAGCTGTGTTTAAAATGAAGGGAAATCAAAGGAAACAAAGCCAAACCTGAACAACAGAGCATTTTCGATAAAAACAATTCAATAACATTTCATTTAACTCCTGAATTCTTCAGAATAGCAAATTATTTGTTCAATTGCTGCTTACAAAATAAAGCTGCCAAGATCAATATACTGTATAAGACTGGCAGTTTTAACAATGTACATACATTTCAAAAGAGAAAAAAGAAAATTGGTCGATGATTGAGTTCAGAGAACTGGGCCACAGGCTAATAAGGTGGAATATTGATTGATTATTGTGCAGCCCCACCTTCTGCTCCACATGACTGCATATTAAACATCAAATACATTTTGATTTGCTATTGTTCTGCCACACTTTCAGTGTCCATCTGATCAAAACACATACATTTACTGTACAGTCGTGGCCAAAAGTTTTGAGAATTACATAAATATTGGAAAACGTTTTTATAATAGCAATTTGCATATACTCCAGAATGTTATGAAGAGTGATCAGATGAATTGCATAGTCCTTCTTTGCCATGAAAATGAACTTAATCCCAAAAAAACCTTTCCACTACATTTCATTGCTGTCATTAAAGGACCTGCTGAGATCATTTCAATAATCGTCTTGTTAACTCAGGTGAGAATGTTGACGAGCACAAGGCTGGAGATCATTATTAGGCTGATTGGGTTAGAATGGCAGACTTTACATGTTAAAAGGCGGGTGATGCTTGAAATCATTGTTCTTCCATTGTTAACCATGGTGACCTGCAAAAAAACGTGTGCAGCCATCATTGTGTTGCATAAAAATGGCTTCACAGGCAAGGATATTGTGGCTACTAAGATTGCACCTAAATCAACAATTTATAGGATCATCAATAACTTCAAGGAAAGAGGTTCAATTCTCGTAAAGAAGGCTTCAGGGTGTCCAAGAAAGTCCAGCAAGTGCCAGGATCGTCTCCTAAAGAGGATTCAGCTGCGGGATCGGAGTGCCACCAGTGCAGAGCTTGCTCAGGAATGGCAGCAGGCAGGTGTGAGCGCATCTGCACGCACAGTGAGGCCAAGACCTTTGGAAGATGGCCTGGTGTCCATAAGGGCAGCAAAGAAGCCACTTCTCTCCAAAAAAAACATCAGGGACAGATTGATCTTCTGCAGAAAGTATAGTGAATGGACTGCTGAGGACTGGGGCAAAGTCATATTCTCCGATGAAGCCCCTTTCCGATTGTTTGGGGCATCTGGAAAAAGGCTTGTCCGGAGAAGAAAAGGTGAGCGCTACCATCAGTTCTGTGTCATGCCAACAGTAAAGCATCCTGACACCATTCATGTGTGGGGTTGCTTCTCATCCAAGGGAGTGGGCTCACTCACAATTCTGCCCAAAAACACAGCCATGAATAAAGAATGGTACCAAAACACCCTCCAACAGCAAATTCTTCCAACAATCCAACAACAGTTTGGTGAAGAACAATGCATTTTCCAGCACGATGGAGCACCGTGCCATAAGGCAAAAGTGATAACTAAGTGGCTCGGGGACCAGAATGTTGAAATTTTGGGTCCATGGCCTGGAAACTCCCCAGATCTTAATCCCATTGAGAACTTGTGGTCAATCCTCAAGAGGCAGGTGGACAAACAAAAACCCATTAATTCAAACTTCAAGAAGTGATTATGAAAGAATGGGTGCTATCAGTCAGGATTTGGCCCAGAAGTTGATTGAGAGCATGCCCAGTCGAATTGCAGAGGTCCTGAAAAAGAAGGGCCAACACTGCAAATACTGACTCTTTGCATAAACGTCATGTAATTGTCGATAAAAGCCTTTGAAACGTATGAAGTGCTTGTAATTATATTTCAGTACATCACAGAAACAACTGAAACAATGATCTAAAAGCAGTTTAGCAGCAAACTTTTTGAAAACTAATATTTATTTAATTCTCAAAACTTTTGGCCACGACTGTACACTACCGTTAGTAAGATTAATACTTTAATTCAGAAAGGACACATTAAATTGACCAAAAGTGACAGTAAAATCATTATTATAATTATAAAATATATATTATAAAATATGAATATTTTAAATTGATGCTTTTGTGTGTTTTATTCATCAAATAAATGATTCTTCAGCAATAAATACATTTCAAATAAATGTAATTATTTTTATTAAAAATAAAAATAAATAAGTAAATTGTATAATTGTGATTAAATGAATGTAGTCTTGATGTCCTGCAAAAACATGAATACATAAAGGGGTAATGATGGGGTCTTTTTATTTTTATTATTTTTTTTTAACAGACCTGTGCACAGTAGATAAACATAACAAAAAAGTAATATGCAGTTCTCTGATTCATCTCTATAAACAGTGCTTTTAACATTCTGAAGCAGAATCCAAGGACTGAAAATTGGCTTTTTGTCAACTTTTTTTAGTCATAACCTGTTTTTTTTTTTTGCCCACCACAGGGCTTTAGGGATTAGATAGGAGTCGATGACTTTTCTTCTTTTTTTTCTTCCAGATTATTCATACAGCTTAACACACTATCATAGAAAAACACACAGAGAGCAAAAATAGTTTGCTCTTGAAGTTCTTCACAGAGAGACGCCAGTCAAACGCATCTTCACTTTCACAGATATATATTTGCACTAGACATAAGCTGTCAAAGCATAAGTGATGGCTGTTGCTTCACTGAAAAGACAGAAAGCTTTCCCATGGCCCCAAAGGTACACCCTTGTACACGCGAGACCTCGGATGTTCAGAAGCACAGCATATTACGCAGAATCTCCACACTACGTGCCGATTTCATTGAACCAAGGCTTTTGGAAATTAAGACAATGCACTTTAACAAAAGCCCCTCAAGTGCTGCCATAAAGGCTCTTTTGTCTCTATATGAATTAGCATAAGCTAGAAGACTCTTTCTAAATGCTAAAATATTAGGAACCTAAAAGCAATTGGTTTGGAGATTCCGGCCCGGCAGTGGAAGTGCTCTTGCGGGTCTTTAGGAGAAAAGCAGTTTTTGTCCACAGCGGAGGTCCTGGAGCAGAGGTCTTCGAGTCATTAATCACAGCCATCTTTTCAGCTGCCAGTCCATACAAAAGGTGACCCCGACTCCACAATGTGCTTGGCAATAAAGAGGATGTTTAAGGGGGGTTAGATATAGTTTACTGTGGATTATTGCGGAAGTGCCACACATTTATATTACAGTGGTCTTAAAGAGCTTATCTGCTGGGAAATGCTGAGAGTGAGTCTGCCATATTGTCCCACTCGTACTGTTGTTTTTATTTTCTGCTTTAAGAGGATCTAGAACCAAATTCCATTATGATTAAGCCTTCTATTTTTAATGCGTTGGTTGACTTGTGAATCCGGTTTTTTTATTTATTAATTTATTTTTAACCAGCTTAGAGGGGGACTGAGACTCGGGTCAACCACACAAAGCAATATCCTGGAGCATATTTAACCTCGAAATGTAAAAAAAAAAACTCAACATAGCCTGCGTGACTATATATATATATATACAGTGTATATACAAACATTTTTTTTTTTTTTACAGATTTTTTAATTATTTTCATTTCCCCTGTAACATGTACATTACTCTGCTGTACTTATTTTTTACATTACACCAATGAAAATCCTAGTAATTTTAGTAAATATTTAATCCATTTCATCGTTACGGTATTATCTATACCTGTATTAATAATATTTTATATTAAATCCAGTACATCAAGCTACATTGAGTACTTACATTTCTACTTAAGATTATATTTTTGCCTTTATATTTAGTTTTTTTTTGACTATTATGTTTAATTTTGCTTGTTTTTTATTTGTTAAATGATTGTAATTACTATTATGTATTTTATGTATAATCTCAATGTCATTACTGTAAATTTAATTAAACAAATAAAACAAATTATCATAAGTACTTAGAGTTCTGTGTATTTTACAATTTAAGCAATATATCATTGTTTTCCTTCATATTTCAAAATGAGTTTTTATTTTTATTTTTATATCTTGTCTATAGTCACAACAATAATGTCACAGTACACAAAATAGGCTGCATTGTCTTTGTTCAAAGTATGCTGTATATATTCTTTTCATTTTGAGGTGAAATGTGAGCCATGAAATGTGACAATTTCTGAAAGATTATTTTATTATTTGTTTTATTTTAACACAACATTGCACACTCCATCAGCAGATTCAGTGGATGAATTAAATGCTGCTCTAAAATGTCTAAAGACTGCACGGCCTGCGGTTTAGTAAACCTTGTATTGTCAGAAACAAGTCCAGGAAATGAGAGGAAACAATGACCCAACCTCTAATCAACTTCATAAATCCACATCGGCATGTTTAAGACCTCATCCGCTGCTCCAGTTCTGTGTGATATCCTGTCTGTGGAAAATCAGGGGACCTATAAATTGACATCAGGTCGCGTGATCCTGCAGTGGCACGGTGCGCCTACACCAATATATTTCTCTCCACACGGCCATTTTGTTTTTACACTGTGCTACAAAGTGTCATAGTCCGTTACAGAGATGCATGCATTATTGCGTACAAGCTTGAATGTTTCTCACAATGCTGTTTGCTTTGTAATGAGGATTTTAGGATGAGGCTGGGATATTAATGAGGCAGACGATGATGTAGATTCATTTTCCTTGTGTGTTAAAAGAATAACGCAACAAAAAAATTACAGTTTACTCACCTTCACATGATTTCATTCCCACGTGAATTTCTTGGTTCCATAGAATGCAAAAGGAGATATTTTGCAGAATGTCCATGCTGGTCTTTTCCATACAACAAAAATAGTTGGTGTTTCTCACTGTTTAGCTACAGAAAATACACAATGAATAAAAAGAGCATCTGTGCACTGTATTCCAAGTTTTTTTTTTTTCTATACTGTCTTGTCTTAAAAAACAAAAATATCTGGGTTGTCGAATCCTGTGAAGAGATATGATTAAATGTAAATACAAATGTATTTTTATGTTGCAATAATTTTTTTCTATTATTTTAATAAATTAATTATATTATTTGAAAAAATAGTTCTAAATACAGTATCATTCAAATTAGGGGTCAGTAGGATTATTATTATTATTATTATTATTATACTTTTATTCAGCCTGGTTGCATTAAATTGATCAAAAGTGACCGTAAAAACGTTTATCAATTATAAATGTTTCTTGAGCAGCAAATCAGAATCTCAGAATGATTTCTGAAAAATCATGTGACACTGAAGACTGGAGGAATAATGTTGAAATTCATCTTTACATCACAGGAATAAATTATATTTTAAAATATATTAAAAACTGTTATTTTAAATTGTAGTGATATTTCACATTACTTCAGTTTTTACTGTAGTACTTTTGATCAAATAAATGCAGCCTTGTTGAGCATAAGATACTTGTTTCAAAAACATAAACAAATCAATTTACCAATGCCAAATTTTTAACAGTGGTTCCATTATTATTTTTTTTGTCTTAGGTTTAGCTGTAAAATAAAATAAAAAACAAAAACAAAGCAATAATCATGGTAAACCAAGTCATCTTTCCCCCCATCTGTGTCTTCTTGCAGAATCATACGGACTGAACTGGCTTCTTTCCCTCCATTTGATGTTGAGAAAAGAGACAAGGTTGCCATGGAAGTGAAAGAACGCAGACCCTACCGCTCCTTGAACTCCAGGCGGGACACGGAGCGCCGATACACCAGCTCCTCAGCTGACAGCGAGGACGGCAAGCTCAACCCCAAGTCCTACAGCTCCAGCGAGACCCTCAAAGCTTTTGACCAGGACTCCAGATTGGCCTATGGCAGTCGGGTCAAAGACGTGGTGCACCATGAAGCTGATGAGTTCAGCAGGCAAGGTGAGCGGGACAAGATTTCACATGTCGGATCTTATTTATAAAACAAGTGCATTTTAAAACAGTAATGTGTCATTTCTAAGCAACTAGTGCTGCCGAATGCAATTCAAATGGGAAAATGTTCTGATTTTAGTTGTTTTTTTTTTTTGTTTTTTTTTCAGACTTTGGTAGAATTGCGCTCAAGTTTTTGTGGGTTATGGTTTTGCATGGACTCCAGGATGGCTTGCATTTGCCGTGAAAGCAATCTGGCCTAATTTGCAGAAGAGAACCGTTATTGATGACATTATAATTTGCCTATTAAAGAATAATGCATTTCTGATTGCTGCATGTCTCCACAGAATTTACCTTCGGCCAGCAGCCTGCATTTTTCATATCCGTTATATAGCAGACAGACACAAAATCCATTCTGTGCATGAAAAGACTCACCCTCGTGTCATTACAAACTAAATGCTATTATGTCAAATTATTTTCATGCTGCTCTTTTACATACAACAATTACTGGCAACCAGGGGCTTTCAAACTCCCAAAAAAGTACCATATTATTATTATTATTAGTAGTAGTAGTGGTAGTGGTGGTGGTAAAAGTATCATAAATCAATATTAATTTTAAATATATATTTAAAACAATTATATGTATTATTTTATGTGGTATAATATAAATAATTTATATTTATTATTATTAAATAATAATAATAATAATAATAATTCATTCGAATATTTATTAGTATTTTTCCAGATTTTAGTATTACAATAATTAATTTGTTTTTTTTGTACATTTTCAGATTTTACAGTACAATAGTTTTACTATAGTATATATAATTATTTGATATATTTAATATTTCTTTATTGATTCGTTTTTTTATTCAAATCTAAATATTTTGATACATAATAATTAGTAATAATAATAATAATTAATAATAACAACTCATTAAATATGACTACACATAGAATGATAATAATAATAATTATTATTATTATTACATGTGTAGTCATATTTAATGAGTTCCATATAAACAACAGTGCAAATGTAGACTGAGACAACTTTTTTTTTTTTTTTCAACAAACAAATAAACTGAACCCCCCTATCCTTGTTATAAAATCTACTATAACTTGACATTAAAGCTGATATTTTTCAGATTTGCCTCCAGACCCCCCTCGAATCAAATTTTCCACCCCTGATGAGTTTGCATCCCTAGAGTAAAAAGTGTAGTGAAAAGTGAACACTCTTTTGTTTGGATTTAAGATTTGTGTCAGAGCTTAAATGTTGGTGGTGAGCACCTAATATTGCACATTATTTTGCCTGCTGCTTGAAAAAAATAAAAATAAATAAGTGTAAAATGTGAGATTCTAAAATAAACCAAGAAAATATGAAAGATTTTTTAGCATGATGATTCTCCTAAATTAAGTGTATTAAAACTTTTGATGGAAAGAATGCAATTACATTGTAATCATCCCTGATACATGACCTGTGTGCTTACTGCTCATTAGTTTCTTTTAAAGTGAGGAACGATGCTTCCTTGATCATTTTACTGGCCTACTTCATATTAAAGCACATATCTATTACATGTACTTGTTAACATGAGACAACCTATCTTACACTTTGGGGGAGCTCATCTCGCAGACTCGAGATCTGCAGTACATCTTTCACATACACTCTGGAGACTGATTGCATTCGAGCAATTCAGAGAGACTGCCTATGACGATTTGATCCGACGTAATATATTCCAGCCGTTCTGAAAAGCAGTATCTAAAAATGGAGAGATAAAAGGAAAGCCGAATGCGGTTTTGTAGCTTTGCCATTAGCGTGCTGGGACTTTAATGAGAGGGGGGTGCCTCGAATGCTGATCCGCTGATGTCTTTTATGACCTTCTAATGTGTCCAGTTGATGGTGACCTGAAAAAATATCCACTTCCCCTCCATGAATACTAAATGCGTAGTTGCTCTCAGCCACGCTAACTATTATTGTGCTCACTCTCAGGCATAAATCTATAATTTGCTGTTAGCTTCATTTAAACGGCTTCCTCTTTCTCGTACCTTTGGCCTTCACCAGACACGAGCGCACTCTGAATATGATGTTTACTGAGGTTTTGCACTCTCAAGTGGGTTGGAGTGCTCCATTTTAAATGTAAAGTTCTCGTTAGGCTTTCCAAGTTGATTAAATGTTGGCTAGTTTCATATATTGCATATTCTTTTTCAGTTTGGAATCAGAGTGCTCTGTTAAAGATACCCTGTTGTAATGAATAATAATGTGTTTTAAAACCTAGTGAGCTGCCTACCTAGACAGTGTTTAAAGGTGTCATAGGTTCACATTTTCGCACAAAGGCAGTTCTTGATGACACCGTTAAAGGGTTAGTTCATCCAAAAATGAAAATGCTTTCATTAATTACTCACCCTCACGTCATTCCAAACCCTTTATTCATCTTCAGAACACAAATTAAGATATTTTTGATCAAATCTGAGAGCTCTCTGACTCTGCGTAGACCGCAACGCAACTGCAATGTTCCCAGACCCAGAAACGTAGCAAGGTAGTCGGTAAAAAAGTTAATGTGACATCAATGATTTTTATAATTTACGAAGGTACAAGAATACTTTTTGTTCGCAAAGAAAACAATAATAACATTATTTATTCAACAATTCTTCTACCTTCTTCCGTTACCGTCAGTTACCGTCTTCCGCCATTTTGGAAAGTACACCAGAACGCAATCACGTGCATTCTGAATGTAAACAACGCTGATTGCGTTGTTTGTGTTCTGGTGTCACATGGACTATGGATTTATGCCTCCCTCAAAAATACTCTAAAGGTTGCGGTGCCGAAAGTTTGCATAACCAACTTGTATAACCAACCTTAAATTTTTTCACCCTTACATGAAATTCCCGTTCGATCGGATTTCTGTATATACAGTATAATTAATATTAAAAACAAATCTCTCACTAAGATGTTTGTTTGTGTATCAATAATAATAATAAACTTTATTTTATATAGCGCCTTTAAAAGTAGCATCTCAAAGCACTTTACATAAAAAATAAGAAAATTAAAAGATACACATAACAGTGCAGGCAGTAAAAAACAAATCAAAAAAATAATAAAAAGCCAATATAATAACAAACAAAGTAATCACATGAATCACATAAAAGCTATCCTAAAAAAGTATGTTTTAAGAGACGATTTAAATACACTAAGGGATTCTGGTCAGGGATTCTGAATTCCAAATCTCAGAGGGCAGGGAATTCCACACTTTAGGAGCCCAAGATGAGCCCGATCAGCCATAGTTTTTAACCGTGTTGTTTGAACAGTTAAAAGACCAACTTCAGAAGAGCGAAGAGCACGTGTAGGAGTGTAGGGGGTTAAAAGCTCACACAAATATTGAGGGGCCAAATTATTCAAGGCCTTATAAGTGAGCATGAGAATTTTAAAATCAATACGAAAACTAACAGGAAACCAGTGCAAGTTTTTCCAGAATAGGTGTGATGTGCTCCCTTGCACTGGTCCTAGTCAGAATTCTAGCAGCAGCAGTCAAGTTCTTTAAGTAAAAATCACATAAAATTATTCGATATAAATAAATAAATAAATTACATAAATGATAGAATTTCTGTCATCGCTTAACAATCTCTGAGCTTATGGATTTTTTCTTTTTTTTTTAGAAAGGTTTTTCCGTTATTGTAAAAAACAAATAATAATAAAAAATAAATACATAAAAAAAATAAAAAAAATAATGAAACGAGATGAGATGGAGAAAATGAATAGGAAATAAGGATAAGAAATGTGTTTTTCTTCCAGACCCCTACTGTTGCAGTCTGTTCTTGTATGCATAACACAGATTGTATTTTCTCTCGTTGTGTCCTTGTGTGTTGTATCAGGGACGGACTTCTCTCTTAGAGACATGGCTTTTGGAGATCCCATGCCGCCCCATATGGCAGCATATAGAACAGAAATGGGCCTCCCTCACCGCGACTACTCTGTGAGTGTGGGATCAGACGCTGACACAGAAACGGACGGCATCATGTCCCCTGAGCACGCTGTCCGACTCTGGGGCCGTAGCAACACCAAATCCGGCCGCAGCTCCTGCCTTTCCAGCAGAGCCAACTCCAACCTCACCCTTACTGACACCGAGCATGAAAATACAGAAAACGGTGAGTTCAGATATCTGTATGCTCTCTTTACAGTTCAGCTGAGAGCAATATTACGGCACAAGGCACAAAGGGACGTCTCCAGTTTAGCACCACGTCAGTTCAGATTGAATGTGTGATGCCCTTTTATATGGAAATCAAGTGTGGTTTGGAGAGGCGGATTTTGTGATGTTCTGGATCGGTTGTTGAAAAAAAAATCTCATGAATGCTGATTTATGGAAATAAGCGATGTAATACTATGATAATTTGAGTTCTGTGTTTTCTGTTTATCACTAACCTCCAAGTGCTATACAGAACTTTAAGAGTGATGGTATTTTATTTTTATTATTCAGCTCAAAACAATGTCAGTATTATAAGTAAAATTGTTATAAATTACTTTCTTTCTTTCTTTCTTTCTCGCTTTCTCACTTTGTATTTTTTATTAACATGCTTTCAGACAATTTTTTAATTAAAAAAGCATATTGGCAAAAAAGCAAAAAGCATATTTAAGCGTACAGTATACTTTCTGTGAGGCCATGTCTTTGACACTTCTAATATTTTTCTTTTTATCATCTGGTGACCTTTCTTATACAAATTTAGATTTAATTCAGTACTCCATTATATTTGCAGATGGATTAAGCACAATATTTCTGCGGTGAAAAGAGATTAATTTATTATTAATACAGTGATTGAAGTATGATGTATGATAGTCTTTGCTTCATTTTGATTGACGCGTGCCAAGCTATGATCCTGTCTGTTACAGTACGAAATTATAACACCCAGTAATTGTTTTATGCATTTTTTTATTTTCAGAAATGTTTTATGATAATAAACATAATAACCAGTACTTTCCTGAAGTAATGTAGTTCAGTGATTAATTATCCATGTGTAACTGCAATATAATTAATGTATTTTGCATTTTTTAGTTATAATCTCCAAGGCATGTCTATTTGGCTGAGCTACAGTAGTAGAGGTCAGATGCTTTCTGATGAGATTAGTGGCCCAAACAGAGCAGGCAGCCATCCTGGATCCATCCTCCTCAAGCTCAGTGCTTCCAAATGGTCCCCAAGGGCCCAATGAGTGTCTTTGCTTGCATAGAAGGTCACATTGTACTGAGACAGTGTCACAGTAAAACTTGTCAAGAGCAGGGCCTGATTACGCTAGAGGAACTACTCTGAGAACTGCAGGAATGTATGGGAAATCTCAGCATGAAATATTGAGTCAGTTATAAACCAAAATCTTTATATTTTAATGCAAATATTAGTTGTTCATTTCATATGTTAAGGATTAAACATTTATTAAACCAGGATACACATCTCTTAAAGTTGAATAATACAATTAACCTTTTGAAAAACTGCAGTTAATTTATTTCATGAATGGCCTTTGAGTTCTTCTAGTAGACTTCAGAGGAAATTGGGGGTTGGGGGGTTCAGTATGTAGCACTGTTTTAATAGTCAAATGTCTTTTTTTGTGTTTATGAAATATTTGCTAAGTATTATTTTATTTTACAAGCATCACTGCTGCTATTATTCATAGTCAGTATTCAATTTTGGCTAGAATTTTTTTTTTTGGACTTGGACTACGGTATACCGATATATATCGGCATCAATATTTTTTACTCCCTAATATCGGTACCAGCATGGGCCCCGGACAAAACAATATCGTTATGGCTCTAATTTTGGAACATTACATTTTCTGTTCACAAAAGATATCTCAAATCATGGTTTGAGAAAACGCTTGTTTTTACTTTTCTGCACAATTTGATATTCACATTTTGCTTGGAAAATTATAAAGTGAAAATAAATAAATAACTAAATAAAATTCCCATATCTAGAGACCAGAGAATCATTGAGAATTGGGCTCTTTTGACCACTTGGTTTGTTGTCTGGACCTAAACAATTTTGTGGATATCATCTTCTGTATCTGCATCACAAGCCTTGATTTTTGAGAGGGAAATGTGATCTTTCTTCAAGGTTTATTAGCATTTAAAGTCTTCAAGTTTGGCACTCTTTATATCCGCAGGCTAGTTTAGCCTTAATCACACTCTCGTTTACAATGTGTACCTTATGCATATTCACTGCCAAAAAGAAATCACACATCAAGGGCCCGGCAGCGGAAAACTAATTGCCTTTTGCTCCACAGTCTCCTGAAAGCTTACAAATAGTCTGTTTTGAACTGAAGACTGCGTCATTTTAGCTATTAGACTCTTACTTAAAATGACAGAGGTGTTCTTTTGTGCTGCATTGCATTTTATGCATAGACATCAGTGATGGACTTAAAAAGAAAATGGAATATTTCTGTCTGAACGTCGTGAAACGCTGAGGTGAGGCTAACCCAAATGTGCGTTAAACTGGATCTGATGACTGTGAAAAAGAAATTACCCTCGGTGTATATCTTTATTCACTGCTTTAGGTGTCTGTTTGACTGTTTGACTGCTTTTTATCTTGTTCATTTAAGCAGAAACTCCAGTTGTGTTTGCTGTTTTTTGCGCTCATGTTTAATAATGTGCACTTTAAAGGGCAAGCTAACTGAAACTTATTGAGTTATCCAACCTACTTGTGTTTTATATCTTTATATTTAGACTAACACAAATGGAAATGTACATTTTGTGAGGTAATAGTTATTTTTGTATTATTTAGATTTTTTGTATATATATAATTTAAAAAACTATCTAGCTTTCTAATCTTTTTGTATTCTATGTTTTATTTTTATTTATTATATTATTTAAAAAGCCCTTGCTATGTGTACTGCGTTAAGCTAACTGAGACTTGTTATAGCACTTATATATCATTGCATTTGTTGATTTTTATTGCATTCTGATTTTATTTTATTGAAAGATAAAAGTGTCTGCTAAATGTGTGTGTGTGTGTCTATATATATATATATATATATATATATATATATATATATATATATATATATATATATATATATATATATATATATATATATATATTAGTGCTGTCAATCGATTAAAAACTTTAACTAGATTAATCACACATTTTTTCTGTGATTAATCGCAATAAAAAAAGAAATGTTTTTGTACGTTTTTAATATATTTTTTAATGTAATAATTTCAGTTAATCAAATTAATGTAGAAACAACATAAAGACAGTATATTTTAAATACTTGTTTAAATGGCATCTTTTTATGAATGAGGGCCAGTATTACTGATATTAATACAGCTACTGATTTTTTTTTTTTTTTTTTACATTTATTATTAGGCTTCAAAAATATAACAGTTTTTAATTTAAGTAAACTTAAAACAATGCTAACATAAACCCATAATAAATGTCATGTTTACTCCTGCCCTTCCTGTCTTAACAGTTAGGAAATATACAGAAATTTAATAAAGTTATCAAAGTTATATGCAGTCTGCACTGCATAAACTATAAATTAAATAATTAATCTTTATTAAAGCTACAAAAGTTATTTAGTCAAGAGCAGCGAGTCATTTTCTCTGTTCCCTTTGTTCTTTAACTTTACTGACAGGAAGCTTTATTGGCTGCTGTCCCTTTAAGAGCAGACAGACACGCGGATCTCACCGTTTATATACTGTCTATGGATCTCGCCTCATTCTCTCACAACTCTTTTTGTTCATTTTAGACTTTATATAAATCATTTAAGATTGCTCTTATGAGGATAATCGACAAAACTGGCACTTTGGGATGTTTATTGTTAGTTCAAGCGCTTAAGAGAACTGGATTCTGGCGCCCTGTCTATGTATTGTGTGTGTTTGTGTGTGTACTATGTGTGTGAATGTGTGTGTGTGTACGTGTGTATGTGTCACATAAGGGCATTCACAGACAGCGCATTCTCTCTTGTCTTGCCGCGCTTGAAATGTTTAAAAGCATTTAAATGAATAAGAGCGCGATCATATAATGTAAAGCTAGCCAACGGATGGCAGAAAATATGGATGCTGCGTTAATTGCGTTAAATATTTTGACACGTTAAACCAGACTAAAATTAATCGCATGCGTTAACGTTGACAGCACTAATATATATATATATATATATATATATATATATATATATATATATTTTTTTTTTTTTTTTTTTAATTTTTTTTTTACTTTTTATTTTTTAATTTTATATATTAGTAGTAGGTTTTATGTGCTTTTGTCATTTTATAAATTTTTATTAATTTAAGATATATTTATTTAGCTTTAATTGACTTTTTTTAGTTTGGGCAATTGTAGTAATATAACATTTTTATATTGTTATCTAAACATATTTTTTTATCACTAGTTTTATCTAATGTTTATATTTTATCTCATCATTTTAATTAAGAAAAAAACATTTTCAATAGTGTAATAACAGCACTGGTAATATTATGATATTTAAATATTGTAGTTGAATATTGTAATTATTCACTATCAAAGTACGCTCTTATACCGTCACAATACTTTTATGCAAGCGAAAACACAAATGTATTCTGTTTTCTACTGATCCTGCACCAATTGGCAAAGCCATTGTAATGCATTAGATCACATTGAGATTAAAGTTAATAAATAAATAATGCTTTCTTAATGTTTAATTTATTTCCCGTTGCAATTGCTTTTTCGAGCTGATTGGATTAAAAATATCAGAGGAGTGTCTTGGTAAATGAAGAGAATTTCAGAATCACTCAGATTCATTTAGCAATTAGCTTTCATTTCCCACTGTTAACATCCAAATGGGTGTTGTTTATCTTGCCAAAGGTACATTCGTTAGATATAGCATAATCCACTGTTATGTAGCATGGATCTTAAGCAAATAGATTGCGAATTGAGTGTGTTTGTGCAACCTGCTTATACTGACTCTCATGTCTAAGCAGATTTCCTCAGGCGCTAACGGTCAGACCCATTGCTGAGTCATTTTAATCGGGCATAGGCTGATATTTTAGCAGCAAGCTGAACCTATTCTAGACATAAGGGCTGCTCGGGGCAACTTGCAAACTGTGTCAGAGCCCCCACAGACCCTTCACTGGCTGAGCTTTATGGGTATTTGCAAGTGCTACAAGCAATGGACCTCACTGGAAATTTTATAAAGTTCAGCCAAAACATGCACTTATGTCATACCAAACCTGTAATACTTACTTTTTAGCATAGAACACAAAAATATATATTCTGAAGTATGTGCTAGTAGACCTTTTGCACACAGTTACAATGAATGGGCCTAGAGCTTTTACAAATTAAGAAAGGTTACAAAAACACCAGTAAGCAGTCTCACTTTTGTCTATTTGTGAACAATTCATGTTCAGTGTGTGTGATTTGGTTCGGCATGGGCAATGGGGAAAGCTGAGTTTGCATTGATCAGCAGGATATTTCCAGCTACAGCCACATCACATGGTAACCTAATATGAGCTATTCAAAGTTCAGGTCATTAGTGTAAATCGAATGCAAATAAATGGACGCTCACCAGCTCAAAATGGCTGTGATAGTCATATCTAAATTTGTTTACAATCTAGGGCTCATCTTCATGACATACTTAATGGATTTCTTCATTGGCGTGTTTTTGAAGGTGATGGGGTGGCATAGTGGTTAAATATCTGTGATAGAAAATTGAAAGTTAAGGGTTCAACTACCGGAGAGGGTGGTTTGATTAAAGCGGAAATTTCTTGGACTTGATACCACTTTCTCGGTTTCTTTTTTGTTTTAATATACCATATTCTGTTTTATACCAATACATCTTGTCTTTTGAGACCCCTCAACATTATGTAAAAAAAGTTCATGATAATGAAGGTTTTAAACACACACACAAAAAATGTTTTGAGGTGAAAAATTAATGACGACATGATTTTAGAGGCAGTAACATTTTTTTTTTTTTACGCATAATTAGGCTGGTGCCATCAATCAGAATCTTTCCCTTGGAGCTGTATAACTGATAATGTTTTCAACTGATTGCGAGTTAATACCTGTTATGGGGGCTTGGCACGCTTGTCGAGCAATTGGGAAATAGAAGCTGAACCCTGTGAGAGGTGGATTAACGTTTCCACCTTTGTTTCTTGCATTACGTGACTTTTTGCGGTTGTTTGTATAGGCTAAATTGACAGTTTCCTGCAGAATTAGGCGTGTAGAGACTGTCTCTGTTGTGCTTTGAAAACGGCAGTGTGAACGTGAAGGCGAGAAGGATCAGAAGATCCGAAAAGAAGTTTGATGTACGCACACGGCACAATCTACAATTGCGCTCCCTTATTTTTGTTTGAAGCGAGGAAGCTATAATTGGTTAATTTGACTGAAACTGTCTCTGCGTTGGTTCTTTGTAGATCCTGTATAAGATGTCACTTCTGAGGTTTAGTACTCACTGGAAACTTTGAACTGCTTTTGAACTGTTGAAAGATTGAGGTTAAGAGGGGCTCATGGGGAGTGATCAGTGTTGCTGTAATTGGGGATGTTGACAATGAGACAAATGTGCTACTATAGAGCCTCACTGTAACTTTAAGCTAAGCAGACAAGCAGTTAGACAAAGTTACTTCTGTATCCTCATATAGCATATGAGACTTTTGGACTTTGGTTTTTGGTGTTTCATGATAAAATCCGTCTCATTTCGAAAAAATATGCTCTGCTTCAATCTGGCTAATAGTGTGTATGCTGCTCCATTGGGCATCTGTCACAGACTTGATAATTACGGTTTGCACAGTATGGCCGGTTGGCAGAAGAGGGTGGGGGGTATATTGTTTATCTTGGGTGTGTTTTTTTTGTTTTGTAAATTAGACTTGGATGTCATGGTGATATTGAGCTAGTAGGAATGTGACTGTGCCCACCAAGAAAGTGATATTGTGTTACCATATTGTAAAAAAAAAATACCTTATCAATTCAATGCTATAGCATTCTTTAATTTATTTTGGGGTACCACTGAGTAAAACTTCCAAAGTGAAATTCAAAGTCCATTGAGTGGCGATAGACGCATTTTCAGTTTTATTTGAAAAATATAAATGTTTATATGTTTTATATGAATTTGCATCAAAAAATTTACAAGTGTATTTACATAAATATACAAATCATACATTACTTTTATATTAAAATAACATGTTTTTTAGGTCATATTTTTATAAAAAAAGGGAATAATATATATATATATATATATATATATATATATATATATATATATATATATATATATTAAACAATAGTCTGCATCGAATTTGTATGTATAGGTATGTTTTTCAAGGTTTGCAAAATGTAGGTAAGAGGCATGTTTTTTTTTTTTAAGTCTATGTTAGAAGTTTTAGACATGTTAGCTTGCTAACAGTTAGCTCAGAGTTGATTATCCTATCAATGTGAAAAACTAATGATCACCACCAAAAAGAAATGGACAGATTTACTGAGTAAATTACTTACCCACTTAGATTCAAATGGCTTTCACTTGCATCTGAATTGAACTTGAAATAATCATCTGAGTCAGTTTCTTGTAACCACTCAGTTTGGTTAAATTAAAGGTGCATCACCATTCCTGCGACCCCAAGGGAAGCACAAGCAGGCTTCATATTTGATATCTCCCTCACCTCACTTGTCTTTTGAACCATATCCCCAGAGCACTGCCGCCATATTATCAACCCACAAAGTGAAGTTAAATCTGACTGCTATTAGATGAGATATTTCCTCCCTTACAGGAGGGTTTCAGAAAGGCATACGGTGTACAATGGTGTGAGATAGCAGCCACAGAGAGATGAGGTTACAGAACCTGACCTTGAGCAGTGAGCAGACAAAAAAACAGGCTTTAAAAGCTAACAAAAACCTATTACAAGAACTTGAATTATAGTATTGTCGTTATTTTAAATATAATCAAATCAAATCACTTTTATTGTCACATCACATGTGCCTTGGTGATTGAAATTCTTGTGAGCGTGCAGAGCAATTACATATAGACATACTTACAGACTTATACAGATGACAGTGTGACATACTGTATACACATACATATAATCAGTACACACAGTGTACTATTAGACATACAGTTAGCAATACACATTCTACACAGCATGTACACATTCTACAGTATGTACACATATATATACAAAATATGCAAAGGTGCAGCACATTATACATGAACTGGGTACGCAAAATGTCATGGGTGTGCACTGGATGGTATAGTCCAGTATTGAACTGTGTTAGAGTTAAAGTGCAGTGTGTTGCATAACGTATAGTGGGAGTATGCTGTAGGGTGTATTAGTTCTGACTGTTCATTAGTCTGACAGCCTGAGGGAAAAAGCTATCCCTCAGTTGGCTAGTGCGGTATCGGATGCTGCGGAGACATCTTCTTGAGGGCAGCAGAGAGCAGTGTGTGGGACGGGTGGCTGGAGTCACTGATGATCCTCCAGGCTTCCCTTATACACCGCCTGATGTAGATGTTCTGGAGAGAGTGAAGCTCACCTCCAACAATGTGAGATGGAGAGCTTTATGGTTGCCAGCAGTGCTGTTTCTAAACCAGGCAATGATGCAGCCAGTCAGGATGCTCTGCACAGTGCAGGTGTATAATGTTCTAAGGAAGCTGGGGATCATTCCAAACTTCCTCACCCATCTTCAGCACTGCATTAGTGTGTGTAGACCATGTGAGATCATCATTGATGTGAACGCTGATGTAAACGTAAAGCTGTTTACACGCTCCACAGGTGTCTTGTCAATGGTGATGGGTGTTCTCTGCTCTGTCTCCTGAAATCCACCACCATCTCCTTGGTCTTGTTGATGTTGAGTGAGAAACTCCTGACCCGACACAATTTAGTCAGGGAGCTCACCTCCTCTCTGTAGGTTGTCTCAACGTTGTCAGTGATCAGGCTTATCACCGTTGTGTCATAAGGAAATTTGATGATGACGCTGGAGCGGTGTGTGGCTGCACAGTCATGTGTATACAGGGAGTACATGAGTGGGCTGAGGACACAGCCCTGAGGAACACCAGTGTTGAGGGTCAGCGTGGATGAAGTATTGTTGCCCATTCTGACCACCTAACTTATGCCTGTTAGGAAGTCCAGGATACATCTGCACAGAGATTTGTAAAGTCCCAGAGTCTGGAGCTGTTGCCGAACCTATGTAACTAATGTAACTATGTCAGTGTTGTTATCTTTAACTAAAACCATTTTGTTAATTTAAATAAAAGTAATCAATATTACAAAAGCACAAAACAAAATAACTTAACCTAAAATTAAAAGAAAAATTTAATATATATAAAGAAAAGCTTAACACAAAATATAAATAAAAATAAGACTAAAATAACTCTGCCCATGTTAACCTTGCTGAGGTTGAATATGAAATTGTTTTGAGATCACTGCTTATATGCTGTTTTTATAGTCTAATAATTATTTTTCCACTAAAGCAATTAGCATGCTAACACTTTTATGCAGTGTAGTGTGAAAAACAGATAACGAAAGTGAGAATATTTATTGGAACCCAAACATAATAAGGTGTTTGCAAACTTTCGGCCCTGACTTCGTAAGCATTATGTCATCTGTGAATGTGACTCGTAACAAATTGCATGTTATTTTTTGCACTAAAGAATTGATTTGCTGTTGCAGCTGAACTATTAATGTGGTTTGTGGTAATGTGGTAATCCGTGGTATGGCAAAGAGTTTGCACTCTCACTTGATTTCATGCTGATTTTAGTTTTGACCTTTTCTTTTAATAACAGCTTAGGATCTTCTGTGGAAATGCAAACTTAATGTTTTCTTTCTCTTTCAATATGTATTACTTGTCAGTAGTTAATACTGTTGCTCATACCAAGATAAGTTATTTGAAAAAGGCATTTAATCTAGTGTTTCTTAGCCCTTTTTTTTTAAGCCCTAGCAGTCCAACACAATAAAAATGCCCCCTTTATAGTATAACACAAGTGTAATATTAATTAAAATATATTATTAACAGAAACTGGGAGTGCCCGTATAGCTAAATTAAATACAGACCTTTGTGATCCCATCACTTTAAAGGACTGCATGTTCTAAAAACAAAACATAAGCCGTTAAGGACCATGGTATTTAAATTATGTACAAAATAACATGTTTTCAAAGTTGACAATTCATCATAAAAGGCCAGAGAAAAATACAATCTGTAGTGGTTTGCTACTTTTAGTTTGTTTGTCAAATTATCCCAGCATAGCCAACTGCTAAATTTCCCAAACTTTCCCTAAGCTGTGTTTTTAATAGTTCTGGTTTAGATAAGATCTGCCAAACCAAAACCCCATAGTACTTGCACAGCAACATGATTAAAATGTAAAAAAATATGTATATATTTATTTATTTTTGCTGGTTTGTGCTGGTTTATGCCGTCTTAGCTTGTCATTCATCTTGGCCAAGCTGTTATTCAGTGGGTTTAGTTTGTTGGCCAGCTGGTCTCTTTGCCTGACCAGCTTGAAAAGTTCTCAAAACCATTCTAAAACCAGTAAACAGACCAGTCTAGCCACATTGGGAGACCAACTAAGACCAGCAGACTTTTTTTTTTTTCAACAGGGACAACTCATTACAATCATTAGTAGGAGGCTATTTTTACACAACAATCACAACTCCACTAATTTCTTCAGAAAATATAACAATCAAGTTTATTTTTACACATTAGGTCTGCAGCTGCATTTTGCTTTGAGCAATATGTTATCAACATCTTTCTCGTTTGAGGTGCATGTTTTGTTGTTTTGAATTAAATGGCATCGCAGCGATCACATCAAAGCACACTTATGAACACATCGCTTTGTAGTTATCATTGTTATAATTAACTGCAAAACATTTCCTCTTTCATGTAGCCATTGACATCTTAAAAAAATAAAAAAGGTTGTTTGTATGCATAAACTTTAAACTGTGTGCGTTTTTGTTTTCTGCTGATCCCGAGTTGGCTGTTGACAAGTGATGTGAGAGTGCAAACATTACTTCAAAGCAGACACCAGTGCAGGCGACTTTCGACTCGATTAATCACACTCGTGGTTCTTTTTTAATGTTTCTATATATTTGTTTACTTCTTTTGGCTGCAGCTTTTCCTCAGATGGTGGATTAGCAGAGTTAGTGCTGCTTCATTTGACAGCTCATTCTGAGACTCTAAAGACCCTGGTGGACAATGCAGGCCTGTTATCTGCTGTGCTCCATAAGCGTTAGGTTTTGACGGCACAGACGTCTCTCACTAACATTCGATCAGAGCCCGGAGAGATTCCTGAATACTGGGACACACTACTGGCGCTGTCGCTAATCAAAGAACACAGCAGTTTGCTGAATCATAAAGCCAAAATGACACATTCTCTTGAATTAGTCTAATGCTTTTTTATTGCTAGTTGGTAAATATTCCATTGGGATGCATGCATATTCTCGTTACGTGTCTTTAAATACAGCAGTTAGTCTTGCAGTTTTTTCGTTTTTCTCAGAATTGGGTCTGTGTGGACAAATCCAAATATCTTGGATTGATATTAGATGGCTTGTCGTTGAAGAATCGTGTGTATATGAAGCAATTTTCCATCTTTTTTATCCCCACCTTCAGCTGAAAATCTTTGTAATGGGCTTCTGCGTATCACAATGACAGACATTTCTTATTTATTATGTGTGCTCAAATGACTGTAATTAACGCTTATCTGACTGACATCAAAATGTGTGTCATCGACCCTCGTACATGAAGAGTTACTCAAAGATATGATACGAAGTATTAGTCAGACCCAAGAGTGAAATAATAGATATGAACAATGCATAAAAGCCACGAGTAACAAAGTGTAATGGGCTTTATTTTATCATACTACATCACATTTTGGTTTCCCAGCTTAGCTAGAATTATTAAACAGGCTTTGCCTTAAGCATCACTGTGGCTTTAACTAGAGACAATAGTGTTTCATTACTGCACACAATTGAAAACAAGACAGAAATTGCATTACATGACACTCTAATTTCAATCAAATGAATTGCATTTCTTCTATGATATTAGGCTTGGCATTTCGCTTTGGCTTGCTTGGCTGAAAGAGCACATTATACATATATTATGTAGTTCAATCCAGTTCAATTTATTCTGTACGGCTTATTGTACATGCACACCATCCAAAACCCCAGTGAGCAAGTTAAATAAGACAGTGGCGAAGCAAAAGTCCTTAAGATAGCAAGCAGAGGAGGAGGATTTAACCTTGAAAGAAACTAAAAGGAAAACCATCCACTTGTTAAGCTAATTTTTTGGGAAATATTTCTGGGTTATTTCTAGACATATGATTATATTATCTATAAGAAGGGTATAAAATCTATAGTAGGCTAACCATTATCTTTGTTTTTATTTAGATTATTATAGTTTTAAATATTTAATTATTTATATTAATTATTTGTTTATGAATCTAACATTTATGAATTTAAAGTATAGATGTTGAAAAAAAAGGCATTAGAACAATTATAAAAAAGAATAAAGAAATCCCAAACTTAGAATACCCTGACTTAATGTTAAAATGTAATCTTCATATAACCAACAAAAACAAGAGAGATGGAGAGAGAGAGAGCGAGAGAATAAACAACAACAACAACAACTTGAAATTACCATAAATGTCAAAACAGGCTCAAATGTCCAGACTTAGAACTTAAGAAGTATTAATGCTTCAAACTATCTTCTGCCATTAAGTTTAGATTCTAGAAGGAAAATGTAGCAATTATCCGCTCCAGGAATAAATAAATAAAAATGTAAAAAAAATAAACAAAGGAAAAGGAACATAAGCTTTATTAGGTTTGCTTCCCAGTCTCCCAGAATTAATGTTAATGATGAAATGTCTTTCAGCAGCAGTAATAATGAAAACAAATGTATTACTTTCTGCCTCTGTGCTGTTAGAGAGAAATGATTGTCAGAGCTAATATGATTAGCTTGCAACCTCATGCATAATCAGTAGATAGCATTGTCAGCAATGACTGGCCAATATCTTTTGCTAAATTGCAATATTTTAGTAGTAATAATTGTATAGCCAGTGACATGACAGTTGATGGGCGTATGTTCTATTGATCTAGCAGCTAATGACTATGCATGTAATATTCAATAGTTACACCCAGAATGAGATTGAATAAGGGGACAAGCCACTCATAGGAAAAATAATGTTTGAAATGCAGAAAATTATATTTTTTTCACAAGAACCAGTTGCCTTGTTGACAGTTGATCATTTTGTTCTAGAGTTGTTCTAGAGTTTGAGCTTAACTATTTTAAGCTTCAGAACCAACTGTACTGTATGTCTAATGATACAATTATGTATTCATATAAATTTAGTTAAAATTTGTTTAAAGCATTAATTGGCAAAAAATATATATTTTTACCTACCTAAGTTTCATAAAGCCAACTGGATTCCATGAGGCTGAAACTATTATAAATCTAACATTGCCAAAGAGATTTGGGAAATTTCTGCCTTGAAGTACTGAAGTTAACAGAAGCTGCACTTGGACTACTGAAAAATAGATGCCGGGAGACATTAGCTTCGATAGCCATTGAATGGACACAGTTGCTGTAAAAAGAACACACTTGACAAACTATTTGAAGCTAAGCTGGTGCTCTTGAAGTTAGAAGACTGTCATAGACCGCTCTCTGTATCATCTTACCAGTTCCTACATTCATGCTCATAATGAGGCTGGAAAGGAGTCATTTAGCTCAACCTTCTGGCAAGTACGTGTCTCTAAAAGTAGTCTCTGTTACAGAACAACCTTGGGTCCGATGCCCATTAAAAAAGAAGCTCTGAGCTTGCCTTTTTAAGGACACTGAGGTACTGAAATGCCACTGTCTACCTACTGTCAGTCAGGAGGGTTTTGGTGTGACTTCGGTTTTATTTTAGCCTTTTCTTTCCCTCAGAGCTGCTCACAAAGCCCTGCTGTCAACACCTCACGGGCAGCCTTATCGCAGCTGTATGGATGGCTTGCTTTTTTTTTTACAGGTTACACAATCACTGCTTTCCTCAGTTTGACCCCAAACAGACCACATTCACAGAGGCCTGGAGCTAAAGAGCAGGTTGACCTATAGCAAAAGAAACCTTATAAATATATATATAAATATATATATATATATATATATATATATATATATATATATATATATATATATATATATATATATATATATATATATATATATATATATATATATATATATATATATGTTTGGTGTCAGGATTTTTGGAATACATCATGTTGTTGATTACTTTTAGCAAGGGCACAACCACATGAAGGACCAAGAAAAGTAATCAACTCTTTCAAGCTATGCTATATATTTATGTTAGGCTTTTACATTTTGTATGATCCAACTTATACGATTTCTTATGAATAATGAATGCACCATTTCTTATGGATTATTGCGTATTCTTTATGAGGTTGTTGATACTTGAGATTTGCAAGGACATGGTCACATGAAGGACTGTGAAATAAACTCTTTCGATCTTTAAGAGATTTAGATTTAGGTTTTATGTTTTTGTATGACCCAACCCATATCTTATGAATGTGCAATTTCTTGTTAAAATTGTTACAAATTATTGTGTATTCTGGATGAGACAGAGTTGAGTTTTGCACGGGCATGTCCACACGAAGGACAGCAATGGTAGTGAATAGTTGTGTAAAGTTCATGCCATAATCACAACGGCCCAAGTTTGGGGCCTTCCCAGGTGCGCATACAGTCAGAATTTGTGCTGACTGGAAAACAAGGCCTCAGCCGAACCTCATCAGTGCAAAAGTTTGCTGGTCGAAGTATCTGTAATGAGCTGTTGCTCTACTTCTCATTACTAGGTCCAAGAGAGGACCCAACAGGAACAACACATAAATCAAATACAGGCCTTTCTGTTTCAGAAAAGGGACAACAAATGAGAATGTGGGCTGTGCTTCTCCAATAAATTAGACTGTAGAGGCTGTGTCATTATTGTAGTGATATATGGTATGATATGTATTTTATTATTATTTTTTCATCATGATATGACTTATTGGCTCAAGTATCCATTTTCAAGCAGGTGAGGTTGGGGCTTACTGCTAAATTAAAGCTTTGCACCAGAGGTATGTCACTCAGAATTTAATGGAGATACTGTTTGTTATATTATCCCTCTTTTGTGCATTTGATATTTAAACCATTAGTAACCCACGTACTGTGTAAACTAACACAGCAGGAGGGTCTTTCTCATCGCCTCACATTTCATGCTTTTATTTCACACAGATTTGTTTTGTGACTGATTTGTGTTATGTTTGAGACAGAAATAGTCACAGAAATGGCTCATTACCCCATTCCATTAATGGCAACACAATTCGTATCAATCATTCATATACAACAGTTTTTTTTCGGGATAGCTCTGGTAATGTGCCGTTGCATATGATTTCTATTATGCGCGTTCTTCGCTTTCATGAAAGCAGTTCAAGTACGTTTTCGCATTTTTCTTGGATGGTGGTCTCTGCAAATGTGTGAAGAATGGATCAATATTTCATCCCTAGCTAATCGTAAACCATGGCAACAGCTCGAGCTGGCAGAGATTGGTCTTGTACTGAGCTTTAGAGAGAAATGCAGTCTTAAAAAGTCGGGATATTGCAAAATTTGAATTTAGCCGTTGAGACATAAGGCCTGATGCTTAGGAAAAAATGTCTGTCAGTTTGCGCAGAAAGATTTTGAAGTATATAAATCTGTATGGATGATGGTAGGTGATCCTGCACACCACTGAGGTGTTGATCTTAAGTTTGTTATTACCGAAAACACAAAGAAGCAATTCTAAATGCTAATAATAATAAAATATTACTACCTATATATGCATAGTTAGGATGGTAAAACAATTCCAAAGAAGCAAGGAAACATCTTTTGTTATCAAACCACTACAGTATTTTGGCTGAAAGTCATCTGTGACTTTGTACAAGCTAGCCAAATTAGCCAGATGCCAACATGTTGGACATCCTCGAAAATCATGAACAAAAGTTCTGTTAAATGTGCGTCCACTTGCAGTGAGGATAAACGTGGTTTGTGCCAACCGCAATTTGTTTTGTGCTGCAAATTATTGGCTAAGAGCATCAAATTCAAGAAACATTTGGAGCCCATACTTGTCAATTTTCCAATTCAGCCTATGCAATTGCAATCATTTTGTCTATTGTTGGGTCTATGCAGTTCATACTAATATTGATACATTTCTGGACGCTTCTGTTCACTTTTATGCAATTGAACAATTTAGGAATGGAGTTGGGTGTCCAAAACCAGACATGAACCACTATGCTTTAAGCTCATGGCATGATTTGCAATGCAATGATTTTTATCATCATATGGCAAAATTGTGAGTCTTTAAATTCCTTTGAATTCATAAAGTGAACTTTTGCCTGTATGGAGTTCACTGTTTTGGATGCAAGTACAGAATGATATCTGAGACTGGTGTTGTGTTGCTTCTCTTCCATTGTCGGCCAGCTTTGTCCATGCTGAAGTCTTGGCTACAGATTATTGTACAGTTTGGGAATAAAGTACATGTCAAACAGTCTGCCTGGTCTGTCTCTTTGAGATCACATCATCCAATCTGTCATTACATTAGCTTAACGGTTCGAAAAACCACACAGCATATAGCAGGCTTTAGTTGGATTGTGAATAAATCTGTAGTTATCAGGAAAGTTCAGCTGTCCATCTTTTATCATAACTCCCTGCTGAGAGAAAAGTTTTACATTTCCGCACGTCTTTTATATAGAAGTGCTGCATTAGAACCACTTGATCAGCTGTGTGCATCTTTCTGCAGGGTGTATTTTAGCATTTTATTAGGCCAGGCCCTCAATGCACAGAGGCGCAATGGAGCCATCCTCGCGCATCAACGCCGCAGGCTAGCCACATGCAGCACTAATGAGCTGCTTATATTTGCAGGCTTGGCTTGCTCTTTCCACCACCAAAAGTAAACTTTTAAATCTTTAAGAGGATTGTGAAGGATTTCTCGATTATTTTTGTCATTCGCAACAGGCCGAATGTAACCCGCAAATGACAACCTCAGAAAGGACACAAGCTAATTACATGTTATTAGCATTGTTGTGGCTAGAGTTAGCCATGTTCGCTCTGGTGGCTACTGACAGAGTAACTGCTTGAGGAACATGTGTTTTAAACTGATTAACACGAACTGGCCTCTTTGATGTGGGAGCGCGTCTAGAGAGCTCCGCAGAGGAGGCGATTAGTAGACTGTTTTTAGGCCATTTGCTCTGTGAGATGGGACCTCAGAGGAGATGCTCACTCGGTTCAGGGACGAAAGAGCTCCCACGTGCCGGCAAGGGACAGGAGGATGGTGACGGTGAGCTTGGAGGATATCGTTAACATGAAGCGATGAAGAGATGTGAACCTGCCCTTCGTATTCCAGAACAAAGAGAGCCCCAGGGATGTTTGAATGGGCTATCTTGGAGGGGATTTGGCAGTGTCAGTCCTTGTCATGTCATGCGAGCTGAGTGTAAACATCAATAGCAGACAAGAAAAGATCAGACGGATCCAGATTTCAGTCTTAAATCCTGACAGCAAAGACTCTGAAGCCTTTATCAGTGTAGGAACATTGCTGCTTGGAGCTGAGAATATCTGTCTGAGTGCAAGTTGTTGGCTGGAGAATATTGTAAGATATTTGCATGGAAATTTATGAATTTAAGTTTATTATTAGGATTTGCAAAGAATATTGTTGTCAAATGCAGCCAAAAGACATCACATAGCCATTTAGTTTCGCAAATCTTATGTTAGCATTTGCTTTTAGCACACAAATACTTTGTAAATATGATTGTATGAGCTACGTAAGCCGTAAAGTAGTCAATATATGCATAATTGTGATCAGTTGAATTTTATATCAATATATATACATTAGAATCAGTTTTATCTTTAGTATAATTCAGATGCTATTATAATTTATTTATATTTTCCTTTCTCATGTAAACTTTGATGAGTTTTTGTAATTTCTGCAGGCTTTTGTCAGTTTTTAATTGCACATTGTTTTTTGTCATTTAAATTATTATTATTATTTTTTTCAGCTTTAATTTTAGCTAAGGTAAATAAACCAGCTGAAATAAAATAAGGACTATATGTTATTTTATTTTATTAAATATTAGTTAAACCATGTTTTAGGGTTTTAGGTTTCAGATAATAACTCAAGGCTATTTTTATTACAACAACAGCAGAAGCAGCAATAATATTAACAATAAGTAAATGGAGAAGATCTAATTATTTCAAATGAAGAACCACTTAATGATCAAGTCTATCAACTTTGCATAAATGCAATCATTTGTTTTCAACTACAGTTTTAAAAGTTTTAGGTATAGATTATTTTTCTTATGTCATGCAACAAATTTTTTAAACATGTTTTGCTATAATATGTATTTTGGCCTTGCAGTTTATAGTTTATTTCCGCAAAGCTCAAATATAATAGCTGCATTATAATGGTTGTAAATGCTAATATAATTTTATATAATTATAATTCACGTGAACAACACCATTTCTCCCCCACACACAGTGCTATAATTAGGGGTCTTACATGGAATTACATGAAATATCCTCTAGTCGTTTTTTTTTTTTTATTGGTCAACCTCTACATTATATTGGCTATTTACAGTTGTTTATCCAATCAAAACTGATTTTAGATTAGAACAAACAATATATATGTATATAATTTTTTTTATTTTTATTTTAAAGTCCCAATGCCAGGATCCTCCATTAGTAGTTTTTGGGTCCATGTTGCAGGACATCAGCATCACAAATCCTTAACATTGTGTTGAGTAGAAATCTTGTGTATTCAGCAAAAGCCTCATCAGCTGAGGTGCCTCCATAGTGGCAGCTGTGTGGAACCTAAACAACAGTTGTCAGATTTGCGGCGTAGATGGGGAAAGAAAAAACTCCCCATTCAGTGTTCTTTTGATTCCAATCTCCAGGCTTCAATCTGCTCCCTCGTGTCGTGTGCCGCCACTGAGCAGGAGAACAGATGGCGCCTTTCAGCAAGGCAAAGAATTGCGGAGCGGAGTCCCTTTCGCTCTGAAAAAAAAAAAAGGAGAGACAGGGAAGTAAGAGATGGTAAATAAAGTAGGTGAGGAAAGACAGGCAGTGGAGGGTGACTGAGAAGAGAAACAGTAAAAGCCTTGTCTCTACTGTAGATAAAGTTATCCATGTCTTACTTTCTCACTGGATTAGGGTATAAGATTTGTACGTCTCATCAGTTACATATCTATCTTTATTTAACATCCTCAATATTATATAAATAATTCCATAAGACAATAACAAATCAGCTGAAAGCATCAACATGTGCATTACCACAGCAAAACATGATGTTTTGTCTGGCTTTTAACAGTTTAAATGTAAAAATTTAAATTGGATATTATGCATAAAGTCATAATAAGAACAAAATAAACCAGGAAGAAAGCACAAATTGTCAACTTTCATATTGATTAATATTTGGACTAATAGTTTGGTTGTGCCTAATTACTGTTTTTTATTGCATCCTCTCCGATAACAGGAAGTGCTGTAGTGATGGTTTAAATGTGTTGTTTGGGTCAGTCTTAAATGGTGCTTTTGTCTCTGTGGTCGTTAAATGATGTTTTATTAGGCAGAAATATAATTTCCATTAACTCATGGTCAATGAAAGAAAACATTGGTGTGTATTTACAATTTGGTCTCAACTCTTATGCATTACGCTGCTCCTCAAATGCAAACATATTGATTGTATGCTATGGAGTCTAGGAAAATTATGACTTTTCCAATTGCAATCCACCTTCCACTCATATTTTTGTGGCTTCTTGACTTGATGATACTTTTATAAGTGAATATGGTAGTGCTCCTTTGCCTACATTTTTACTTTTGAAGTTTGGAGATGATTTTCTTATGTAGTCAAGTAGTCTAGTGGTATTAGGGGTGGGGCTTTTCACTCTAGACAGCATTTAATTGGACGAATCTTTGTAGTGCAGGATGAGTCATCAATATTTTTGGTCCATTTTCCCAGAGGAGAAAGACCTGTTTATCTGTAAATGTGTGTATCTGCTAATTTTGTCAGCTTTTAGAAGTATGCTAGCATACTTGATGACCTCAAAGCTAATACACATGGTCTAAAAAAAAATCATTTTTATTTAATGGGTTCTTTTCTACATGCCAAAAAGTCACTTGGCAAAATGCATTTGAAGTCCAAGCCAAAAACTCTAATTGACTAGAGAGTTCACCATCAAACGAATCATCAGTGCATGAATGCTGAATGTCAAGGGATGGCTTTCAACTTTCTCACTATGCAAATATGTGTATTTCTGCTCCATATTTATGGCAAAAAGGATTAAAGAGATATTGTTGCTGTAGTTCAATGCAACTTTTACTCTTATCAGAACCAGATTTGAGAGCTTTGGCGATTTTAGCACTTACATAGCTTGACCTTTGGATGAGAAATCCACACCTGAGGTTTTGATGGGAGTTTTTGCAACTGATAATCTCTGATTATATCTGCGACTGCCGGGAATGTTGAAGTGCTTTGTCACCCCGCAATTTCAAAGTAATATCAACAAAATATGTTTATCCAGGAACATGTCATACTTGACAAAAATTGTGGACATTGAGGTCAATTACTTTTGAAACTGCAGGTTTTCATTGTATTATAGCACAGCGGATATGAAAACGTTTTAGTGTCAGGTATCTATTTCTTCCCATTACACAGAATGATGCAAGGGTTTCTCGCTTCAGTGAGTAATACTCTGATCTGCTGTGAGAAGTTTAGATCACTCGGCTTTGTTTATATGCTCTCTCAGATCTCTCAGAAATGGAACATGGTATCACTAACACACAAATACCAAAATGTGTGTGTATTTGTCCATTTATTTATTTATTTGGATATGTACCATGGCAATAGCATGATTTTTTTTTTTTTTTTAAGTACCTTGGGACAACTTACAAATACCATGGTATATAAATGTTGTTATCATATACCATATCAGTATTATGTAGTATAATGAATGTTAAAGTACTGTAGGTTAAAATTACCTTCCTATACCATACAGTGTTCCTACATTCACAAATATGAAAATATCAGGTAATTTTTTAATTTTTTGCTGAATTTATTGATATTGAATCAATATCATCAGCTACATATCACTGAATGATGTGTGTTTTGGGAGTTTGAGCTGACTCTTTTTAGTAGATTTATCATATGGATTTACAATTGGTCTGAATGATTTTTGTTTTTTGTATTACTACAGATGTTCTGAAAAATTGTGAAAAGCCATGGAAATTAATTAATCAAAATGTGATAGAACCCTGACCATGGAAACATCACAGTACTTTTCTCTTGAAAGCTTTAAACTAAGCACACACTTTTTATCACTTTGTATCAATCAGTTTACACTTGTAAGGAATTGTTTTTATTTTTGTATTTATTTATTTTTTTGCCTAAAGCAAATTGAAAGATAGTGTGATGTGTAAGTGACACAAGTCATGTGATGGTACTCTTAATTTTAGTGCTTGTGTGTTAGACATTCAGAGATCTTGTTATCTTGAAGGCAAGAGCCAGAGAAGTTGGGCTAACTTATTGCTCTTTAATTCTCCTGTCAGTTGTAAAATCGTTTCAGCCCTCGGCTTCCTCTTGGTAACCATAATGGTTATAGTGAACATGAAGATGTGCCTCAGCTGAAGACAAAAGAACACCTCTGCATTTCTAGATATAGAAACACAAAGAGATTGGATTGTCTTAGGGTGTTGTTTTATGCAGACAATGATGAATACGTACTTTAGTAAAAGTATCTAAAAGGTACCAAACAGTGGCATCATGGTAGCCCTATGGTGTTTAAACACATACCACAGTAGTACATGTAGTGCCATAAAGATACCATGAAGCATGGATAAAAAAAGCAATTGTAGTAGCACCACTATGCTTTTTGTAAGGATTGCTTTGTTTTTCACACAATGAGATATCACATATTACCACATTATTTGCAAATCACATAAAAAGTAATACTTCTCAGTTAGTTAGTGTGAGAGCAAATTCATGAAGGACCCTTGCAGAAAAGGTAATGTGACAGTACCATGCTACAGTAGTGCTATTATCTCTTCAGAAGGATTAAAGATAATACGTTTATGTTCATAACATTTGATAAAGTGTACTAAATACATAAAACTAATATTGGCTCCAACATAAATACTGAATAAAAGTGCCACTACCTACATTAAAACACACACAGATGAATCGCTTTCGATAATGAACGCAATATTGTGTATCTTGTCAGTCATCTACGGCTCTGTCTATTAAATGTCGCTCCATTTGAAAGCAGGTGATGGCGATTTACTGCTAATCAGGGAACCGGCTTTACTGACGAAATGCGTGTGACAATCAATCGCATGCGATATATCACCCATCCCTACAATAAACAACACAAAACATTGTCAGATCTGTTTTGGATAAAACGAACTGTAATCCGGTAGTTGAATCTTGAATTCTAACGCTAGGCTAACTTCTACAGCACAGAGATAAGTGGCCATATTGGTTCGAAATGTTCCATGAAAACTGCAGAGTATCCTAACATCTTCGTTTTATAGAGGTGGCATAGTGAAATTTATCAGCACAAAGAGATTATTTTGTCTGATAAAATGTTTAAAATCTTTAATTTAGCGTGGATTAGCATGTTGCTTAGGGCTAGAACAATAAACAACCCTAAGATTTTAAAAGGTTAGTTCACCCGAGAAAGAAAATTCGTCCATCTCCTACTCACCCTCGAAGCATCCCAGGTGTATGTGACTTTCTTCTTTCAGAATAATCCAATTGAAATGATATTAAAAATTGTCCTTACTCTCCCAAGCCTTACAATGGGGGTAAGCGGGTGTTTGTTGCATGGTTAGGGTTAAGAAAGAACAGAAATATTTCATTCAGGATCACATCGTGCTTGACAAAGTCCAAAGATAATACCATGGTACGTCTCCAAAATGATTTCTACTTAAATGTTTTCTTATTATTAAATTTTACACACCTTTGGAGCACAGAAAGCATGTTGTGAATTTCTCTGCGGAAAGCCGTGCTTAATATTTGATGCTTCAACCTGCTCTTTAGGTCTTTTTGCCCACTAAGCACAGCACTGTCATAAAACCATACTACCCTATGGTCTCGTATACTTCAACCATTTTATGGATGTGAGAACTGTGGTAGTAACTCATTTCCTGCCATTTCAGCCTTCTTTTCACCATCAGCAGCTGTGCTGTTGTGCAATCGATGCCCCTTCATCCGCACTGCGATTATTTTTGTTCGCCATCAACTGCGCTTACAAGTGAAATCCAGTATCTCCAGCAGACTCTCATAGATGCTAGTCTAATATTCCCATTTGATTCGTGCCATGTTGTAATTGTTGCTAAAATATTGCATGCATTGGATAATGCATATGTCATCCGACTTCATCTGTTTAATTTGGTCGAAGAGGCTTTGTAATGGTATGAACTGACTACCGATAATGCATTCTTATTGATTATAATGACATAATTTATAAAGCTCTTAGCTAGAGCGAATTAAGTGGTGTGACGTCCTATTAGAAAACCTCACTGACTAAAGCATCTTTACTTGGCGGCTTTGATGTTCGTTTCGGAGTGCAAAGTACGTCTGAAGATGGCCCAGAGGCAAGGGCGGTGTTATTCAAGCATTGAGGCCGAGCAGAACAGAAAGCTGCCCCTGCTGTTTGTACCAATTGCCCTCGCAATTGGCTCTGTGTTCAGCCAGGTCTCCTGGGAGATGGGAAGATACAATGGGTTGCTGTGGCGACAGAAAAATCTCAGCCTACCTGCGAATCGGGGCTCGCCGGTAGCTCGCCTGCTCGTTTAATTAGGTGACTTCTGAGTACATTAGGGCCTGTGTTAGCGTGGGTGGCCCGCTGCGCTCGTGCCCCAGGAGCGCTGCAGTCATCGGCCGGACTTGAAGGGCAGGCCACAGGGGAAAGTCTGTCAGGAACTGAAATAAGAGCAAACGGGCTGAAAGAGAACTGACTCAACTTACATCTTTTGTTAGACGGAAAATACGAGGATATGAGGCTACAGAAATCTGTATGTGAGAACTGCTGTGGTACGAGGTTAAAAGTCTTTCTTCTATACAAGATATGCAGAGGTAACTTCAAGATAGTCATTCACTGGTTATCTTTTCTTAGAAAATAATGTTATTTGTAATTATTAAGTTGGCTTCAGAAACGTACTTATCTGCTAATTAAACTTCCTATTACAAACATTTCTATCTATCCATTCGAATGCACTGTATTACATTCAAAACATTCAGACTTTAATCTTTCAAACCTTCAAACTGAAAACCATTTCAAACTGAAAACTGTCCAATTTTTGTCTAGTTGTAATCTGAAATACTGCTACTAGTAATGTTCATTACTTTATCTGGGTTTGCATATAATAATAAATATTGTTAACAATAAATTGTTATTGTTTCTGGTTGATTTTCAAAATCATAAATGAATATTCATTGCAATAATTTTATGTTTTATTCGTATTTTTTTATTAGTAGTAGTTGTGGTAGTAGTAATATTGCTAAAGTAGATTGTTACAAGTTATTTATTTATTACAGTATGAAATAATGCTAGTATTGATTTCTTATTTTATCGGATGATGATAATGATAATAATAATAATAACAATAATAATAACAATGAAAAGTAATACATTTCAATCTTTTATATTAAACAATATAAAATAATAAGTATAATTGTTTTATAAATATTATTACATTTCTTTATTATAACGTTGTATTTAAATAATTAAATAATAACAATAATAATAATAATTATCATTATCATCATACATTTATATATTTTATATTATGTAACATAAAATAATAAATCAAATTGTTTTAAATTATTAATAAATTAATATTGATTTTAGTACTTTTACAACTAATAATATATAAAAACAATATAAAAATAAAAACAAATAAATAATACATATTTATTGGATGATAATAATAATAATAACATCAACAACAACAATAATAATATTAATAATAATAATAACAAAGTAATACATTTAAATGTTTTATATTAAACAACATCTAAAACAATTATACTTATTAAGTATTATTAAATTAATATTGATTTACAGTATTCTACTACTACTAAACAATAATGTAATGATAATAAAAAGCAAAAAGATTGAAAATCTAAATTAATTTGTTTAAATGTATATTATTGTGTTTGAATAATTAAATCATATCATCATCATTATCATCATACATTTATGTTTTATATTATATCACATAAAATAATAAATAAAATGGTTTTAAAATATTATTGAATTAATATTGATTTTTAGTACTTTTACCACTACTAACTATAATAATATTAATGTAAATAAAAGGAAAATAAAAACAAATACTTGGACCATTAAACAAACGCCCAAAATACCTTAGCAACCAGCAGCAGTAGCTTAGTAACCTCCAGAACAATTGTGGTTGCATACAAAAATAATTGTATTATTATAATTTTTTTATTTACATTTTTTTTTTACCTTTCTGTTAGTTGCCACTAGTGGCCCAAAAATGTATGCTTTACCTTCACAATTCCCTTTCCTCTTTTTCATGGCACTTCTGGAAGTCAGAGAAATGAAAATAAATTACACAAGGTAGAATTAATTAAAAACAGGCCGCCATAGCCTGCAAGACAAATGCACCCCTCCGTGTGCACAGGAATGCAAAACTTCCTCATGCTCCTCTGTGACTTTCAGCACTTTTAAAGAACTTTAATAAGTAGTTTTCTGTCAGACAAGAAATGATTCATGAGAAATTAAACTCACTGTAGGTTAAAAAGTAAAACGTCTCTAAAAAGATTTTCCATCCATGGATGTTTTGAGATTTTCATATTTTCAGTAACTCAAACTTTTTATGCAACCCGTTCAGGGAAATTGATTTGATCCATGATTAGGAAGGTTATTTTTCTGGCTTTTGTATCAGATTAATTATCCCAGATTACAAATAAAGCTGTGTATTTAATTCAGACTTAATTAAAGGGAATTTAGGCTCATTAGAGTAATGAGTGTATCAAGCCTGAAAGAGTGCAGGCAGCGCAAGGAATCAAAGAGAAACACCCCAAACCTGATATTTTAGGGTATGGACACTGATCGTTATACAAACTTTACCTTTAGGCAAGTTTAAAAAGACAAATCCTTATTGCTTTCCCTCCTCAGTCATACCGAACCAGTTCTACAACCCTCTTAATAGCCTCCATTGTTATGCGGCATGTTCCCGGCAGGAGATCAGAGATTGAACGCTGGTTGATTCACAGATTTCCACTTCAGAGACTTTCATGCTTCACCATCAAATCAATGAAGTATACAGTACCTAAACATTTAATAAAGTTAAAGAACCTCTTAGTGTCATTCCATACCCTGAAGTTGATGAAACAATCATCTGACCTCGTTCATGAAACACAAGCACAAAGACTTCCTGTTGAAATTGTTTGTAAAGACTCTCTACATCAGAATGAGAAGTACTGCTTAGGAATAACTTAACACTGTATGTTTTGTGTTGAACGCACACAATTATTTGTGTTGCAGTTGAACGGTGTTGCAACCAATTATTATCTTACAAAGCAGTAAATAAATATTTGACTTAGCTTTGAAAGTAAAATGTCACTTGCTTTTGTTTAGCATGTTATCTTAATTTTTTCTCCTCATTTTATATGGACCATTATATAATGTGTTTTAAGACTTGTCAAATTGAAGTGATGAATGATGAGTTTGGAACACAAGGCTTCCATCTTTAAGATTTAACAGTCGGGAGGCTTGATTGGCATTTTAATGAATAATATGGTAATTTCACTAATTGTTTCTTAATTCTCTTTCACTCAGTCAGTTGTACCTCGTCCTTGCAGTAATTACATGTGTTTGTACCAGAAATATAAGGCAACATTTTTATTTAACTTTGAATGATAATCCCTGGCAGCTTGTCTGCTCCTTATATGTGACAATATTAGAAAAGACTAAGACACATTGTTCTCAGTATAAACCCCATTTAAGTCCTACAACTGGGCAAACTTTGTGAACTTGTGTGAGTACTTTTGTACTTGAAATGTTCGCTCGTGGATATTTATATCTTGCCACAGAATTGTATGTAAAATGCTGCTATTGTTCTCGTTCTTATGCAGTCTCATATCTCACAAGGTTTTGGTCGAAAAGAAAAGATTAGCACAATTTTAATGGGAACAAATCAAGTGGTGTGAGTGTGTGTGTGTGTGTTTGTATATTTTCCCCAGCAGGTTTTTCCCCAGCAGTTTCATTCTCATGTTCTGTTAAAGTTGTACTTCTTTAAAGTACTGTAATATCATTGCTTGTATAACTTGTGTAAATTTTATTTTACTATTTGGGTCAATCTCACAAAACCTTTCAACAACGAGATCATGTCTGGCTTATTTTACCCCAAAAATGTAATTTTACTGTAATGCATTTTTTTGCATTAAAAAAAAAATATATATATATATATATATACATATATATATATATATATAATTTACATTTGGAAATATTCATATATATGGATTTTTCTGGTGCTTTTTCACATTTTTATTATTTCTAATAATGCAATTCAACATTGTACGTATAACAAATAATGAATAGACAAGAAAAACAACAACAGTTTTAGTGGGCATTTAGTGGGCAGTTTAAGCTGCCATGGCATTAAACACAAACAAACAAAAAACGACAACAACAAGAAAAAAAATAATAATACAGTTTTTATTTGCTTTGGTTTGTATAAAAATATTTATTCTTAATGTTTTTCTTACATCTAAAAAAAAGTCATATTCTTATTGATAAGTCATGGAAATATTTATAGTACTGCTTTGAATGTATTCAGATTTCAATTATTTAAAAGACAACAAATTAAAGTGAACTGATAACTTAACTGATAAGATTTTAAAATCTTAACTGTCCTAAAATTACTTTGATTTCTTAATGCAAAATGTAATTTCTTTTTTTTTTTTTTATGATTTTGACCTCACCTGGATGGTTTTGTGAGATTCACTCAATGACTGATTTATTCACTGTTGATTAATAGTTTCAATCACTGTTTATCACCAGTGATCCTTTCTGAATGTTCCATTTGATGTTTTGTTAAAGTTAGTCTGTCTATCTGTCTTTGGAAAATGTAAAAAATAAAAATAAAAAAAATCATTTTTGAAATCACAAAGCAACAAAAAGGTTGTATCAGTTGTGTCAATCTCTCTGTCAGCTGGGCAGATCTAAAGAGCAAAGACAGATAAATCAAGACAGACAGCTTTTATCTGTGCATTCATGGCCTTTATTTATTCTCTATGCATGTTTGTGCTGTTAATTTATTAATTTGGGTTATGTGGTGTTATCCGGAGGTGTGTTTTAAGTTCTCCCCCGTGTGTTGTCTGTGTCTGTGGTCTACAGGTCCTCCTCTTCATTGCTCATCTGCCTCCTCTTCCCCTGTCGACTCTCCTTACCCTCCCCCTTCCCATGCAGCCAATCAGAGCAAGGGAAGGTTGCTAGGTAACAGTGGGGCTCAGGCCGGCCAGGACTCTGAGTCAGAAGATGAGTTTGGCCCCAATTTGTTCTTAGCTAAAACCGGCTCAGGGAACGTCGGCGCTCCAGCCACTGCAACTCCTAACGGTGAGTCCCTCTCAATATCGCTGCCTGCTAGACGGGTCTCGACATCCCCTGCTGGACCTGCTGTGGACCTCGTGGAGGAATCCACAGGCTGAACGTTCAGTTCTTCTGGATATTTTGGGTATAGCAGCGGAGGTCAGATGTTAGCGGGAACTTTTCTTTTTCTTAACTAAGGCCTTCTGAGAAGAGAAGCTTCTGGCTAGGGTTCAGGAAGTGAGGTGTGTCAGAGGTGCTGAAGATTTATTGCAATCTGTTGAACTCCAGTTTAGAGCTGCTAAAGATTTCTGTTGATATCAAGTCCTGTTACTCGTTTACAGCTCTTAATCATATTTATTAATAATTTACTTGTATTCAATCTACCATTCGTTCTAAATTTAGCTCACACTATATTTTAAGGTCCAATTCTTACTATTCACAAACCATTAACTATGAATTTTGCCTCAATAAAGTTCTAATTTGCTGCTTATTATTAGTTAGTAGTAGTAGTTAAGTTTGTACACATTTAAGGATGTAGAATGCAGAATATGTGCTTTATAAGTACTAATAAACAGCCAATATGTTATCAATAAGCATGCTAATAAGTATCTAGTTAATAGTGAGAATTGGGCCCTATTCTAAAGTGTTATAGTTGAATATTTTTTGAATTTAAATAGTCTTTTTTATTATAATTAAAGTATTATTTTACTAATTGATTTCCATAATTGATGCACTGTGCATCATGAGTGAAAATAGTCTATACCAAATTTACAACACATTTCAATTTTTATAACCATTTATTTATCTTGGGAAGATCCCATATCTTTGATTTCAAATGTTATTCTTCCAATTGTTTTTGGCATTCTGCAATCCCAGGCTTTGTATTTCACATTGTGTGCTCTTCTCTGTTTGAATGTAGACTTTGGCAGGCTAACCCTCGCTGCAGCTGTCATGACTAGTTTCACCCTGTGCCGTGACTTATGAAGTGGTTTATGATATACGTCACTGTTTGGATGACCTGGATTGGAGTTTCGATACCTTAGCCGTGTGAGATTGAGTTTGTCTGTATTTCTTGCAGTGATATGATTGCTACCATTTCAGATCATTGTAGAGTTGTCTTCATTAACTTTGTGTAGTGTTAGAAAGGTCAAGAAGTTTTAATTAAAGATAAAATCAATTGAAAGCCTGTAAATGATAAAAAGCTTAATGGCATACCCTGCTGAGGGACTAGTGACCAGCGCAGCAGGAACTTTAACCACAATGAATCAATTTTACAATTTACTATGTCCTTACTAATGAGCTGCTGATGAAAAGCACATGGATTTATGAAATGATCGCATTGTGCTGCTATTGTGGTCCAGTTCAAATATTATGAAGTTGTTTGCTAGGCATTTATGTTTTTTTTGGACTACTTTTAACATTGTTACTTGTTGAGGGACATTTCAAAGCACCACCACTAACAGTAAAGCAAAAAATACGACAAAATGTAGATCCAGAAATTGTATCCAATCATATAGTGTTTATGAACTTATTGTCCTTAATTGATGTCTGTGCTGCAAGATGTTTGTACGGCATCAACTAACCAAATTAGAAATAAGATTTGTTAACATCCTTTTCAGATAAGAAAGCTTCACGTCACTTTGATAATTGGAGGAGAGCAGAGAGCATGCCGATGTTGAGCAGTCGATATGAAGCCTGTCATCGCTAGCAGCTCTCGGCTTCTCCCTCAAGGCTTCTTTACAGAGTAGATCAAAAAAATGCTGTAAATAATTGATCAGTCTTTACAAGTTAACCACCTAAGGCTGGAATTACATCAAGCTCAAGAGGATTGTGCCTGCCTGCTTCCACGCGGCCCTCCGTAAAGCAATGAATTACCCTCCCATGGCAAGAACTTTCCCTTCTCCACACGGCAGCCTGCTACCGTCCCGGTCACCTAGCGGTGGCACCCCCATGCTAAAATGGGACTTATCTTTCCGACAAATGGCTGTGATTTGCATTGGTATATAGGTTACCCTCAGGCTGCCAGTGAGGGGTAGCACACTCACCAAAGGAATTGGCCTCTTGCCTCCGAGCTATGCAAGGCACCATAAGGCTCTATTTGACTGAGACAAAGTAGCATACCACAGTGCCGTGAAAAAGGAAGTTTATGTGCTGGAGTTAAGCTTAGCATCCCTGGTAGTAAAGAACTGAGATTCCTGCCAGAGGCTATACTGTGTTGCATGAGGTTGGTGTGAAGTTTGATCCTGCTTTCTTTACTTCACATTTTACGAGTCAGTAACTTTTCATCTAAAGTCAGGTCGCTCCTGCACTGCCAGTCATTTTTGCACTAAAAGACAAAACTCTTGATGGCTATGTTCATACAGCAGCACATTGTGTTTGTCTGTAGAGTTTTTGACTGCTAAATACGGTTCTGTTCATACTGTTTGGTTAATTCGGAGTGACTCCAGTTTGGTTGATATTGACATTTAGTTGCCACCCAACTTATTCTTTGCTCCCAGTTTCTAATTTTATAGCTGTCATCTTCTCTGAGGTTTTGAAAACCACCAGAACATATTTATATTGAATTCAGTTCCCTTGTTGATTTGCATATAAATGCCAATTTGAGAGTCACCTGCTAGTAAATATGCTTGTCAATCCAAACACTGGCTGTGTCAAAGTAGCCATTGTGATTGTAGGTAAACAAGTGGTAAATTATGTAAATTAATCTGCTCTTTTGAAGAGCACCATCATTGTCATTTCTGATTGTTTGGCAACTGTATTTGCTGAGCTTTAAAACAGAACAAGGACACAATTATAATAAGAAAAGAGAAGCGCTGTTGTTTATTTACTTAAACCACCTAATGAGCCTATTTTAACCATTTTCCCTGCTTTTTTGAAATTGGTATAGGCTTTTTTAACCTGAGAATAAACAGCCAGCTGCTTTCATTTACCAAGTATTAGCATATTACTAATACGGATATGCCAGATAGCTCAAGGCTTAATAAGAACGATGCAGTAATGACAGACTCTTGGATAGGTGGTCACGTCCTTTGTTACAGTCCTTGGTTTTTAATGAAGAGGTGCCTACACATTCACGCTGAGTGGCATAAATTGCCGTCCAAAGCACACTGTGGATTAATTAGCGCAGTTAGTGCCAAATATTTCACAGTTTCTGACCCACTTTTATCACTCTGCCCTCACGTAAACACAAGCAGATGTCTTGAAAGATCTGTGTTATGTTGGTTTGAGGCTGTAACATTTTGATATGTTTTTAAAGTTGACAGTCATAAGCGTTAATACCTCCTGTCCCCATTTCTTCGCCCTGTCTGTATATTAATGGAGCATATTAAAGCATTTTTAACTGTGTTGTGACAGGGCTCTGTTCTGGAGCCCGACTCAGCTCAGCGTTAAAGATTTGTCAAATTCTGGAGAGAGAAAGAACATGGACAGGGTAAGCTTCTAGTGTAAAATGATAAGGAAGTTTAAAGGCCCAGTTTCATGTTGCCGGTGTTGTTATGATTATGTGTGTCTTCAGAAACATGGGTTATTCTGTAGTTCTGTAGAAATGTGATCCAGTGCTGAGACTAAAGCTCAAATGGCTTAGCTCAGGGTTTCGAGCTGTGGATTGAAACACTGCGCATGTTTTCAGAGGAATTTGGTACGCTTTTCCGGCAATTGAGGAGGAATTACACATGAGAACTTGGGAAGGCTAAACCTGACATCTGCAGACAACTACTTACAGCTATCAACTTGAGATGGAGTTATCAGACTGAGGCAATTTCAGTTTTCCCAGAGTGATTCTACATTAAAACCAAAAAAAAAAAACATCTGTAGCGTTTTTTCGACCAAAGCGCTCTCTGCTGTATTGTGTTTTTCCATTCATCTGTCTTTGTTGCAGAAATTCCCTCAACTATAGTTCACAAACCAAATTTCTTTTTTGTATTTAAAGAGGCTGAGACTAAGCAAGTTGGAAAACATAGAAAAGAAAGAGAGAAAGATCTCTATGCCCGCTAGGTCCCGTTAGCTTGATGGGACAGACTTGTTGAAGCTTGAGGTCTTTCTATTGAGCATGTGTTGCTCCATGGCCCCTGGCTTTCTCTCAGGGTCCTGCTCCTGGAGAGATGGCTATTGGGCCACGGGCTCCCTGCTGAGCCCCTGTTCTTCATCACAGAGCCCCCTTGTCTTAGCATCCTTTTACGCTGAGCAGCATGGGGTTCGGGCCACAGTGGGCCACTAATGGTGTATGGATCCCCTTTAAGGGCTTGCACAACATGCTTTTGCAGTTGACCAGACAGGAATGAACGGGTGCAAATTAAGCGGCAGGGTCACTTTGCAGCTCCGCATTTAGATCAGTTGGGTTTCATTAGAGCTTATTTAATCATTCCCTCCTATTGCTGGCGTGAGGGAAGCGAATGAGGTTTACGGGTTTGCACCGGGACATATATCCACTGGAGAGATCACAGCAGACAGGAAAAGAGAGATTTAATAAGCAACAAATGGCATAACTGCAGAGGGCACCAAGGACGAGCTTTTTCCGACTCACCATTCCTGCGAGTTTCACCTGCGATTATTTTTAATGAGAACATTCGAGTTATTTATATATTCCGTTCAGCTAGGCACCTGGATGCGACCACTGTCCATATTTCTAATTGCAACCAGCCAGCTGTTTTCCTAATGCATTGTCACCTATTGTAAATGTACACTGTATGCTCATGAATCATCGCTTTATTTAGATAATCCATTGTGAGGTTACCATGGTGATAACAAAGTGCCAGACAGAGCCATCTGCACGCTTCAACGTCAAATATGTCTTCAGGACCCAAGGGGACACAAAAATGACACATATTTATTTAATGAAAAACAGCACATTTGAGAACAACAGGTTCTCGAATGCAGTGAGAGATTTTTGGTGTATTTATTCCTTCAGTATATCTGTGAAGGTGTCAGCGAGGCCGCCAGTTACTCACACTTGATGAGTTTGAGAGCATGACTGATTCGGAGTGCCGTTAGCTATATCTGCTAGCCTTCATATGAAACCCGTGAAGACAGCTTGTATTTTCGCATGTATCTGTCTTTCCTAATGGCTAGGAACAACACCTTAACTGATGATTGAATGGAGGAAAATGTGTGAAAACCACAGACACCCAACCCTCCATTAACACTCAGGGTGGCTGTCGGCTCTTTGCGCTGTTCAGAAAGCTGTATCCACCACATATATTCAGACATTCACGATCAGAAAATGAAGCTAGCAGGATAGACAAATGTTCAACAATCTGTGGGCATTCATCATATTTTTATCCGCTGGAGTTGCAGCAGTGGACATCGTTTAATGATCTGTCTGTCTTGCGGAGGGATTTTGATCAATTCTGCAGCCCGTCTCATACATTGCACGTTTGATCGGGTGTCTGAGGCACGTCATACGAGTTCTCACTCTCAGGTGTGACTGTCAAGAGTGAGACTCAGATTTTGTTACTTTAAATGAAACAGCCTGTAAACTTTCTACAAGTTATCTGCACTTTCCAAATGGAATAGGTGAATCTCATGAAAACTTTATAAGGACAAATCAAACACGTTTCTATCTTTATTTCTATTATGGGTATTACAGTATGATACGATGCAGTGGTGTTACGGTTCAGTTTGGTATGAGGGTAATTGGTTACATCGCAATGTTGGAAAATTTCTGTTTTAATCCACGATGGGGAGCCAATGGATATCACACACAAGCAACGTGCAAAATTTGTGCAACAATTACGTGGAAACAATGTTAAATTGAGGAGTAAATATATAGCCTAATCTTTTGTTATCCAATCAGCATGTCAGTTATTTGGTGATTATTGTGGGGAAAATTTATTGTAATTTTAATTTAATAATAAAAGTATCTTCATAATATTCATAATGATAGACCTAATAAAAATAAGAATGTTACAGGCCTACATTAATTGTAAATGCCAAATATCTTAATATTACCAACCACTGACGTTTTTGACATATCTTTGGCTATCGTCGATACAAGATCATCAACTTTCGATGCAACCCAAACCAGCAAGGGAAGGTTATCGCGGAGCCTTACATAGTGCATGTCCTGTGGGTCTGTCCACTAACGTTAAGCCTGTTATGTCATTTGGGTTGTCTTGTTAAACGCAGTGGCACTGATAACATTATATTTCACACACTTTAAGCTGTTTTATTTTCCAAATGTAATAGGATTAGACCAAGAATCGAAATCATTCGGTTTGTAATGCTTACCGAAACGAAAGCCTTGTACTGAACAATTCAATATGAATACGTGTATCGATACAACACTTTATCTATCTATCTATCTATCTATCTATCTATCTATCTATCTATCTATCTATCTATCTATCTATCTATCTATCTATCTATCTATCTATCTATCTATCTATCTAATCAGACAACGTTAATGGGCTTTTGACGCCTGTAAATATTGAGCTTGAGAGAAATTGAGCTTGAGCTTCTGAAATATTTTTGGACTGTGATCTGTTGCTAAACGGAGTCAAACTAATCAAGAACATTCTCACAGATCAAATTAGCTTTTTAACATGTTTTAGTGAAGTTCTTGCACCTCTTTTGAGTACACCCCTCCCCCATTTAAAACATGCTGCTAATCTACATAAATATGCCATGGGATTTCCACAGAGAACTGCTTGTCTCCCTTTGTAATTGCTATTTTATTCATTTGCTGTCTTGTAATCATAAAGCAATTTTACAACCAGCAAAGTGTCATCTAGAATAATTAGATGCCTATTATATTCTTAATCTCAAGAGAGGGTGAATCTAACAAAAAAAAAAAAAAAAACATCCAGATTTATTTTCCTAAATTATATTTTTATAAAAGATAAAATACATGTTTGTTTAAAGAAAAGTAAACCTTTTGCTTAAATAAAATAACCCCATTGCTTTCATTTTTATTGTGATTTTCCCCCTGAAAATTAACCACCTTCAGAAGAAATTATTGTGTGCGTGTGTGTGTGTGTGTGTGTGTGTGTGTGTATATATACATACACACACACACACACACACACACACACACACACACACACACACACACACACATACATAGATACATACATACATACAATGCTTTTTACTGAATCATGAATATTTCTGAATGATTCTCATTACAACCATACAGAATAAAAGAAATAAGTAAAGAATATTATAAAGTTTTATAACAGGCTTCATTTTCTGTAAATTTTCTCCTCAGAAGTGTGTAAAAATTATTATTATTTTAATATGATGAGTAAAACAATACTCTGCTTCTTTTTTGAAGACCATTTGAGACCCAAGAACTTTTCCTGATTTGTCAGTTCTTTAATGGCAAAACAAACTTCTTTGCTGGCAAACGGAATTGTGCAAACTAGATCGATCAAAGACCTTCCACTCTTACAGGTCCTTCTGGACTGTGCTGAATTGTTCCTGCTGAATCATTGCTTCTCCTCTGTTTAGTGAAGTGTTTAGAAATGGGGTGATGCATCGCCTAACCTTGTTGTAAGTCCATTACTTTTTGTAACATTCATAACATGTATAATGGAGTTTTTATGCAGTTGTTATTGTTACCTGAGGGGCTGTACTTCTATAATTTATTTTCCGTGGCAAAATTTTAGTTTTGAGTTGAATGCTACATTCTTAAGAGCCACAGTTTTTATATTCATTAGGAAATCAACCTGTGAATAATTTTTTCATACTGCATTTTAAATTGCAATAGGAGAGAAAAAAAATAAAAGCATTAAAAACTACAAATTCATTCAATCAAACAAGCCAGTTAATCAAGTCGTCTTGACATTAACCTTCTTTGAATGTCATCACTTTCATAGTAGTAGTATGCCTGCACGTTGTGTACCTTTATAGTTCAGGGGAAATGGTTTACCTCTCTTCCAGCTCTCAGTCTGTTTTGATCCGGTTTCATCAGCTCTCATCAGAGCTCTGAGTAATTGGTAGCGTAGGATTGTGGGAATGCGGCTTGGTACGGGCCCATCTGTCACTGGCTCTGACAAATGATCCGGCCCTGTGCCCAAAATGAAAGGGAATAAAAAAAGTAACGTGGTCCCTGTCCGTGACGCATCCCATAATGATCTTCAGCAGAAATGTGCACTCACCACATGGTGCAGAGCACTCATTTAGTCATATGAGAGATGTGAGAACTAGCATTCTTTCACCCCGGTGACATGCCTCCAACAGAGAACATACTGTGTCACTTGGTGTGTGAAACTGCGGTAAGACCTTCAAAGCATGCAACTTTATGCAGTGTTCAAAAGTAAGGAATGATTCAGGGTTTTTAATTACTTGAAACTCCAGCTCACCCCTAAACCATCTCGATTTGGTTCAGGTCCGGTGACTGTGGAGGCCAGGTCATCTGGTGCAGCACCCCATCACTCTCCTTCTTGGTCAAATAGCCCTTGATGCCTTCAGTGTGACTCTACAATTTTCATAGTCATGAAAATAAAGAAAACTCTTTGAATGAGAAGGTGTGTCCAAACTTTTGGTCTGTACTGTATATTCAAAGTCCCTTTAAGACAAGGCATGTCACTCGGCGGCCATCTTTGAAATGCCTCTCAGGCATGCAAGTGCAACTCCTATCTCTTTGAATGGGGGAACATCAAATTGTCCAAAACTGTTCCCTAAGCTTACGATTACATTTAATATTTGAAATCACCAAAGAAATCTGACAACAAATGTGTCATATATGTTGTTTCTTTTGCTCAAATAGCGTTATAAAAAGCGTATTTAGTATCAGCCAGTGGGCATGCGCAGTCCTAAGTGCACGTCTCAGAACTCTGGCTATTTCTATAGCAACCGGGACTTCTAACGGCAGCTGACGCATGCTGACTTTACCGTTCAGCGAATGGTTCTTTCATTCAGAAGGCGGAGCTTCCTGCAATTGAGTGGCTATATCGAACGTTGCATTTTTCCCCACTCAAAACTATATGAGTGACATGTCTTTGGTATTCTATAGTCTTTGATATAGTATATTTACATATTGGTATACATCAATTGTTTAGCATTTTTCACATACCTATATTGTGGAATTATGTCCTCAGAAGTGTGTTTTGGACTCTGTACTATCTGCATTTTGGTAAGCATTGAAAAAAACGAAGATAAACTTGTTTTTGAATGTAAATAAATGTCTTTGTGATGTTTTATTAACAAATTCCAAGAGCAGATAACTAACCCGGCCAATTCATCATCAGTAATCACATCCATCTATCCAATCAGCGCAAGAGAGAACCCCAATGAATAACAAAGCAGTCCTACCTTCTAGGGATGGGACGATAACCGGTTTTATTGATTACCGTGATAAAATGTGCTGAAGGTTAGTAATATCGTATAAAAATGAATTATCATTAAAACCGTGTTTGATTATCGCGGTTTTAATAACTCACTATTAAAGTGAAGTGACATTCAGCCAAGTATGGTGACCCACACTCAGAATTTGTGCTCTGCATTTAACCCATCCGAAATGCACACACACAGAGCAGTGAACACACACACACTGTGAGCACACACCCAGAGCAGTGGGCAGCCATTTATGCTGCGGCGCCCGGGGAGCAGTTGGGGGTTCGACGCCTTGCTCAAGGGCACCTAAGTCGGGGTATTGAAGGTGGAGAGAGAACTGTACATGCACTCCCACCACCCACAATTCCTGCCGGCCCGAGACTCGAACTCACAACCTTTCGATTGGGAGTCCGACTCTCTAACCATTAGGTCACGACTTCCCTTTGGACTTTGGACTTTAAATCATGTCCAGCCAGCAACAATCTGACGCAAGCGCAGCGCACAATGTTTTTTTTGTTTTTTTTCAAGAAGGAATGGCGAAAGTCAGTGACTTTTCTATGCTTTTCTATGCTTCTACACTTTTCATTGTAAGGAAGGAAATGCCACAGAATTTAATCTTTCTTTAAATTAAGTGCATAGAGTTGCTTGTTTTATTAGTTGTTTGTTGATTATTAAATATAAAACTTGCTGAAATGTTTTCAGTGTGAGCATCAACTATTTTTGAACACTTTCATCTCGTTTCAACAAAACCGTGATAATATTGATAATCGTGATAATTTTAGTCACTATAATCGTGATATTAAATTTTCATACCGTCCCATCCCTACTACCTTCATTATTTCTAGTCTTTCAGCATCCCTCCACCACTCATTCCTAACCTAGCATGGGGAGGAAACACTTGGGAGTCCTCTTCCGGACAGCACGCCAAATACGTATAACCCGGTAAAATAAAGTGCTACCTATAACCCTCTGTTTATTATATGTAAGTGTGAACTCTTGAAAGAGCATTAGCTATAGTTTTAATTAATTAAAATTGGTCAAAAATATAAATGGAACAATTTTAGCAAATTAGCTAAACCTTTAATGAAAGTTGCTTAGAATCATCTTTAGCACATTAGCTTAACATGAATTAAAGTTGTTAAAAGGATAGTTCACCCAAATCATAAAAGAAGATATTTAGAAGATTGCTGGTAATCAAACAGTTGGTGGTTGCCATTGATTTCCATAGTAGGTAAAAAAAGATACTATGAAAGCCAATGGCAACCACCAACTGCTTGAATACCAGCAATCTTCTAAATATCTTCTTTTATGTTTAACATAAGAAAGCAACTCATACAGGTTTGGAACGACATGAGAGTGAGTAAATGATGACAGAATTTTCATTTTTGGGTGAACAACCTCTTTAATAAATCTCATAGCACCTCATAAACATATATGTTCTTAACTAATGAAAGTTAAATGAAAAATATTTAGCATGTTAGCTTTAGCGACTGAAGGTAAAGTTGTTTATAAATGTAAATAAAACATCTTTAGGGCATTAGCCTCACCTTAAGCAACAGTCTAAGCTCCCAGTAAAGAGATATATCTAGTTTTGAGTGTTTTCGACAGATGTAAAATGAAACTGCTTTGTTCTTGTTAAGTAAGGGTTCATAGCGCAATGAGGCGCTAGTTTATTGATTGATGAATGGTTTAGCGGATATGGAAATGAATGGCTTTGGAGCGCACAAGGACACAAGGGTCTTTATCTGCGTCTGGATTGCCACAATCTGATGCTCACAATCTCATGTCTGATAGCCCCCATCTCCCATGACGCAAAGTGGCTTTAAGAGACAAACGTTTTGTAGGAAGCTGAAGCTGTCTTGTCGGGTCCATCCGCACAAACTGCAGTTGATCATGGCGTGAATTTCAAACAGGTTGACGAGGGTAATTCAGTCTACTTGATAATGACAGATTGTCAACAGCGTATTTTGCTTGATGAGTGTTTGTGAGATTCCAGCTGTTAGTAGAAGCCAAAGCACTATTTGGATGTGACACAGAATATTAAGTAGTATGCTAGGTGTCTCTTTTTAAGACAACATCTTAACGTTTCTCTGAAAAGGGTCTAGTTATACTTGTTATCCAAGTAAGCTTCTCTTTTTAATTCTAATACCAGATACATAATCACATTTATCTACTGTTACAACTAATTTACACATTAACCACATAAGTTCCACATTTTGTCATTGTACAGTGTTTACCATTTCCCTGTTTATTTATGCATTTATCAGATGCATTTGCCCAAACCAATTAGCCACCCCATTAGCATTACCATTAATGGTATTTGTTAGAATTATATACAAATAAAGCAACTGCAAATTGCTGTCTGTGTTGCATGTCCCTTGCCTCAATATCTAATTCACACTATGTAGATTACTTGTTTAGCCAATTCTTAATATGGATGGGGCTTTTTGGCAACAAATGCCTTTGTAATCAGAAGATGTGTCAGACGTATTAACACAGTATATTAGGCTGTATTTATATAGACTTTTCTTAGTGTGATTTAATGAAGCATTTATGTAAAGCTTATGAATACCAGAATAATAATAATAATAAAAGCTCTGGTCAGTCTTGAGCTCATAATTTATTTGTTAATTATAACTTTATAATGAGACGGTTAAAGAATAGAATCTAAAAGGATGGAAATAAAGAGCCAAAGTTAGGTTGCGTGAGGTGTCAATTTAAAGTTTTTATACTTATACTTTTATACTTTTATACTTGTTTACAGTGTTCTGACATCTGATTTCTGATATTTTATATAACAGGTTTCGTAGTAAGACAACCCAATTCATACCACTAAACATCACAGAATGCTTCTTGATGTTTGTGGTGTTGTTTCCTACTTAATCGATGTCACTTTCTGGAGGATGCTCTCATTAAGCAACAGGTTTTTGTTCGTTAAAGGGATTTTTACAAAAATACTGATCAGAAAGTGATATTGGGGATAATTTTTTGCTGTGCTGCTCGAGCAGCTGCTAGCAGGAATTCCCTGCTGTATTCTGCCATTACCAACATTTTCTTGAGCGCCCCTAGAGGACAATTTTGGTACCACTGCCTAAGCAGTTAACTATACCATTTCAATAAAATGTAGGATAATGAAAATTGACTTGTTTACTTATGCAGTATCAGAAATACGTTAGAGACAAATGTCTGTACAGCACATGCTAATGAACACTGCAGTAATTTCATTTATTTAGTTGCTGATAAGGCTGTTTCTCTTGTTTCAGAGGGCTCGTTCCAGAACCACTCTCGATTGCGGACGCCACCGCTGCCCCTGTCACACTCTCACTCCCCTAGTCAGCATCACGCCTCCTCCATTGGCTCTCTGAGCCGCAGCAACTACACCCAGCGCAGTAACCCAAGCCCGGCACCCACCGATAGCTCGGCTCCCAATGAGGGTCCTACAAGTGCCCAGGACTCAGGCAGTGCCCAGGACAACTGGCTTCTCAACAGCAACGTTCCTCTAGAGACCAGGTATATTTGGTGCTGTGATGTTCTCGTGGTAAATTGGCAAATGAATTAGTCAAACAGAAATGAGTGACTCAAGGTTTTTATAATGCATAAGGCATGCATATGCTGGCTGCATGAAGCATTTAACGCTGTTTGTATCAGCTTAAAAGATCAACTACACTGTTAATACTCAATAAATCTTCATGTAGCCTTTTAGGTCTATTTGACACACAATGAAATAGTGGGTCTTTCCTGTTATGCAGTACCTTTTGATGTCTCTGACTTTTACAGTTTTTTTTTTTTTTTGGCTTATACACATTTTCAAAACTTTGCATCTTTTTTCAAAACTTTACACACAAATCCACGAATTGCACACACAAAATGCAAAATGCCTCACACCTCTTACAAAATGAAGCACTGCATTCAAAACATCACAGACACATCTCAAAAGCCCAAATACCTTTGCCATAATAATAATTCCCGTTAGATTTTTGTGTTATATAGAGAATTGTCTGTTGTGTTCTGCAAAAAAAGTGTTTTATGAAACTGAAAAGTAAGTCAAAGGCTAAGAATTAGTGTATGGTTTGGCAGATTTGGTGTGTGGTTCTGGTGTTTAAAAAAAAAAAAACTATAAATAAATTGAACATACAGGTACATGTGCTGTAAGTTAATTAAGAGTATCTGTAAAACAGTATACCAGACTTTCAAAAGGCTCTGGTCAGTTTAAAATGCAGAAATGTTGTAAATAACTTAGTGAATGTAACCTCGTAGGATGAACATAAATAGCCAAAGTCAGCCAGTTAGCTTGAGGTGTCAGCTTGAAGTAATTATTATTATTATTATTATTATTATTATTATTATTATTATTATTATTATTATTATTATTATTATTTTATATATATTTTTCTACACATTTCTAATATTTTATATAATAAAATACATTTTTTATATATTATTTAATAGGTTTCCCACCAAAAATTGTTTCACCTCCTGACATTGTTGTCATTAAGCAATAACCCTTTGTTAAAGGGATTTTACGAAAGACTAGCAGGTTGGAAAGCAATATCGGAAAGATTAACTGAAAATTTAAACAATATTTTCAATAAAACATTGTTTTGTTTAAAACATTCTAATTAACTAGATCGGGCAAATTAATTAATTATAAATTAATTAACCTCATGAATTTATGTTAATTAATTAAGTAATTTGTAAATAATTAGTTTTTTTAATTTTTAACACTGTATGTATGAATAAAAATGCAGTATGATTGGACATAAAATGTGCTGATAGTAGGAATGACCTTAAAAAGTGTTTAGCTGAATTAGGAATTAAATTAAGCTTTATGCTCTGTCACACCGAAGTTTCATGCGGCTCCGTTTTGACATAAATTCCTGCATCAGGCCAGAATGCATTTAAAACATGACTAAATATGCAACAAGAGAAAAGCATTTTTTTTTTTTTGGGGCTTTCCGGGCAGTGTTGCTAAACTAATATCTCAAGCCCAAATGCATTAGATGGGCGAATTCTCTCAAGGTTCTGAAGGGGGCTTTGCTACAAACTCAGCTCCTTATTTATCTCCCATCAGCCCTGACTCTGTTTGCTTCTATCTGAGGCACTTGTGTGGAGGAGATCAGTCAAGAACCTCTCAGATGTCTGTTTGCATTGCACAGGCTGCTCCTCATGCATGACGCAGGCAAATCAGGGCTGTCAGACCAGCCTGAAGAGAAATGATACATACTGATACTCAGATTACCTCCACCTCCTGCACTGCTCAACCCAGCCAACCCAAATGGCTCATAAATATTTCAGCTGCTGTGAAAGTTTTAGGCTTTTCGGACTTTGTGCTAAGAGCATCTGTATAACACAGGTCTCGAATCTCAAAACTGCAGTGATTTACTGTTGGGATTACTGCAGAGTTAAAGTACTTTCTTAATTTGTTGTGGAGCCTCTATCCTAACATTTATGTTGTTTAATAATAAGCATAAGAATTAAGGCACTTGCTCAGAAACTCTTGAGCTGTTTCTTTGTCATCTTGATGTGTTTGTGACCAGCATGGGTGTGAACGGTCCACTCAACAGGAAAATGAATGTTAATTTGAATTTGCGGAGGGACAGTTAGCAACATAATGACTGATTAAACATCATGGATTTCCCCAAACTTTAATCTGGACCAGGTATTCCCATGGGATAGGGAAACAGATGGTCACGCCAGCCGATCTGCGGCAAGAGAAGAGTGGTGGAAACTGAGTAAAACAGTGACATCACACCCACAGCTCCCTCCTATCTAAAAAAAGAGCGATCAATTATCTGAATCTCTCTGATGAAATTGGAACCATTAGCAATATCCACAAGGGCAGTGAAAGATGGCCTGTCATTTAGGCTTTAGCTAATGGCTTTGTAATGGTTCCCTCTCGCGACTTTTGTACAGCAGGCCCGGGCTGGAATGGGTTGGATGAGTCCCTGGATATGTAGGCTTACCGAGCCCTTCCATTGGACGAGAGCCAGGCAATGCCATTCTTTTATTGGCTGCTTTTATGTATTCTTTTCTGACTCCTCCAAACCGGCCTCTGGGCCCTTCTCGTCTTCGTTTAAAACTTTAATTGCCTCCCAATGCCCGAGCAAACCAGCAAATGTACATAAGCCGGCCAAAGACAATCAGCCAAGCAGGCAGGCAGTCTGGAACAGCTCTGAAGAAAAGAAAACAACCATTTTCTCTTGTTGAATTGAAGGTGTTGCGCCTGCCCAATGCATGTTGATGGTTCATTTCTCCATTGCATTATCTCAGTCTCCCCTTATGGAACAGCCGTCTCAGGGGGCACGAGCTACTGCAGACATGCTTCGCTGAATGCACACTGAGTTCCTCTCTGAATGTTAATAAACCTCTGCTTTATGAAACCATTTATTATTTAAAAACTGCAAAAAAATCACATCTTAAAGCAAAATTTAGAGTAACCACTTGGGAATTCTGTCAGTGTAATGTGTGATTCTTTCTGAAAAGTGTTGTGTCAGCCCCTTAAACACAAAGAACATAAAGAAGTGAACGGAAAAGTAATGCCTTGTTTTCTTCTAACCACAATCATAAAGGAGCCAGAATACTCTAATGTTTATCAGAGAAGAACAGGACGCTTGCAGAGAGGGGCATGGGTCGTACAACACAAGGTACATGTGTGGTAAAAGAGCGTGAGCACTCTCGGGTGGGGCGTGCCGGGTTTCACAGGGATAAAACCCCCCACACAGAACTTTAGTTCCATAAGGATGTCTCTGTTTCCCCACTTCCACCGAAATAGTGCTGGTGCCGAGCTGTGGGACCTGCGGACTTCTTTCAGAACCGACCCACATTTCAACTGACTGGAGAGACGAGCTTTTTCATAACTGGCTTAAAAGTTATTTAAACCACAGTGCATCACTTTCCAAAACAATTTAACTTTTAAAACTGTTTCCCCACACGGTGGGAGATACATTTGTCTTTTGTACAAAACATCAGCACCCTTGCAACTTTTTTTTATTAAATACTCATTGCAGTGGGTTCTTCCAATATAAACAGCCTTGTAAAAGATAATAGTAAAGATCTACTTTAGCTTGATCTAGTTTTGTTTAACATCAGTCTTGCCAGACTGAGAAGTTGTTTTAAAAAAATATTATTTGATGTAAAGATTCTCCCGCTGTCTGTTCTCTGATGTTCTGATGTTAATAGCTAAAGAACAGTAGGTTTAGATTAGATTGTGTTTTTTTTTTGCTCCTGAGCACTGCTTTTACTTCAGTTGAAATACATTGGAACAGTTTCAAATTGGGTTTCGGATCCGGCACCAGCACCCTGTCATTGGAAATTGGGGTTTGTTCGTCCTTGTCGCCCTCTTCACTCTGTCCGTATACAGAATGTCACTGGGTGATCACATTTTTGTGTTTGCACATCTGTCTCGCTCTTGCACGCATGTCTCACTCTCGTTCCATCTGTCCATCTCTCCACCTGTGTGTAGAAACATAGCAAAGCAGACATTCCTAGAGACTTTACAGGACAACTTTATAGAGATGGACATTCTGGCCACAGCTCGCCGCGACGGGGCTTACACTGATGGGTATGTTGCATGATCTGACCGCAGCTGCCGGAATCTGCTTTGCCATGCTGCATAGTGGTACCTGTGCACACTTGTTTTCCATTACATAGTGACTTTTGTAACAGAATCTAACATGTTTCATTACTTACTGTATGAATTGCATGTTTGTTTGTTTTTTTTACAGAAATTATATCTGAACACTAACAACTTTTCTAATTAACCCTGAATGTGTTAGCATTCTTCACAGAGGAACTGTTCATAGGTCCTTTAGTGTACACTACAAGACTGAACCCTGTTACCTTGAAATCATACAGATTTGAGACAGCATGAGAATGGATAAATGGGAACACAATTATACTTTTCGGGTGAACTATCCTTTTATCGGAGCTACGGCAGGTGCAATTCTTAGTGAGTCGCCTGATTTTTGTTGCCTGTATTTATTTACTCTTTCTTTATCCCACTTTTGTGATATTTAAGATACAAACTTAATGCTAGTAATCAGAGAAAGGCTTATTTTATTTTTATTTTTTTAGATGCATTTTATTGGGACAGGACAATGAAGGAGAGATGGGAACATTTAGGGATGGGATCAGGAAAAAAACGATCCTTTCGATTACGATCCTCCATAGCAATGTGCCAACATGACAAGCTTCTGTCTTGTAGTGTGCACTAAGAGTTTTTGCAAGTCTGTTGTTCCGTTTTCTTGTACCTCATTAGCCTAATGTGGTTTGTTCCTGAGTTTCCCCTCATCTGGTCTGTACAGCTTGATAGTGCATTCAAAGTCAATGACTTCACCATAGATTACGCCATCCACAGTGAATAAGCTGTCTTGATAATGTACATCATGCAATATCCTACTGCTTCTTGACACACGCACCCTTAAGGTGAATTAGAAATCAGTACGAGGGTTTGTATTAACAAGAATCCACTGTGGTCACTCGTGCTGTAAATTAAATTTGATATTGATTCAGAATTCCGATATAACGCACCCCACGGGGCACAGTGTGACTTGCTGCCAGGGATCAGATGTGGCTATGGCAACAGCTTGGAAAAGTGCTTAGCGACAGCAGTACTGACCGGTGCGGGGAATCAAGCCTACATTCTCTACAGATACTGTTTACCATGATGAGAAAACACTTACCACACAGTGCTCTCTAATGTCCCATTTTTGTGAACATAAGCAATAGCATTTTCTGCTTCTCTGCAGACACTTTCTGTTCAAGCCTGGCGGGACTTCGCCCTTGTACTGCACGACTTCACCTGGCTACCCTTTGACGTCCAGCACTGTCTACTCTCCCCCTCCCCGGCCCCTGCCGCGGAACACCTTCTCACGGCCTGCCTTTAGCCTGAAGAAACCCTATAATAACTGCAACTGGAAATGTGCCGCCCTCAGTGCCATTCTCATCTCCATCACCCTGGTGTTCTTGTTGGCTTACTTTATTGGTAAGTTACCCCTCTACGTTCTCATTCACCCTTAAAATTTCATCAAAGGTATGACAGATATCAGAAATGATGTGTGCTTATTTTTTGGTTCTTAAAAGAAAAACTTTAAGGTGGTTTGCAGCTCTTAGTTGATTTATGATAGTTTAGCTGATCTGAAAGTAGACCAAAACTCTTTTAAGACCAGACAAGACTGACAAGTGTAAATCAACTTGATGGTCAACAAACCACCTTTGATTGGTTAAATAGGGTTATTTGTACATAAATTATACATTCTAATCTTATTGTAATACTAAAGATCATTGTAAAGGCTGAAGTAATGTTTTGCCATTTAAACATCTCTGCTCTGAATCCAAGCTGTTGATGATTATCAGTGCGTCACCTCACTGAAAGAGACTGAAATTATTTTTGTTTCCACATTGTGCTAGAGTAGCGACACATAAAGATGCTGTATGCGATTCACTTTTCAATCATTTGAAAGCTCAGCTTCTACAGATTACAGTTAACATTATTGATTTCTGACATTGTTAGTACATTTCAGTGTCCAACAACTGTATTCAGCTTGGTCAGTGAACCAAATCAATAATGGACAACAGATAAAGTGAGATATGATTGAGCCATAGCAACAGTTTATGCTGGTTGTGGTTTGATTTTTCATGTGGGGTCACTTAAACAGTGACTACATAGAATTATTAACTGTCCGTAATTTATTGCAGCTGTATTAGTTTTGCACCATATTAGTCTGAACTCTGGTAATTGAATATTACTAGGTGCCCGCTATTAATTCTGTTATGTTTTATAAAATCCCATGAAAGAAGTGGAAAATCCAAAGTACATGTGAGAAGATCAGAGCTAGTCTAGCAGTTCCAAATAAAGAGTGCCCATAACTTGAAGAGTAAATCAATAATAACAATAATGTTTTGTATAACCCAATATCTTTTATAGGACAGCATGAAATAGGTTTGCATAATGTGTGTCTGCTTAGAATGTAAATTGTTATGTGCAATCTCATGTAGAGCCCACAGAATGAAATAATATATATATATATATTAATTTTGAAGTTGAAAATATGGGGGGAAAAATTTAGTGCAAAGTCATTTGCACAAGGTGGATCTGAATGGAGATCACACAGATGTGTCTTCATCATTAGAGATAAACAGCTTTTCATAGCTTAGGCACTGAAAAAAATATATATATATTTACAAAACAGTGTAAAAGAACTGAAATGAACCATCCATCCACTCATCTATTTTGGACTTAAAAAAAATAAAAAAAATAAAAATACCAATTGCTACTCTGTGATTCTATACAGAGATTTGGAACCTAAATTAAATGTATGTAAACTGAAAATTGCTCAGCTTTGTTGAATACTCTATTTTAAGGTAATCTTGTGCGCTTGTGACTGACTTTAAAGGGATAGTTCACCTTCAACATAGTGTTTTTTATTATTATTATTATTATTTTATTTTATTATTTTTTTTTTGGAAGGCAATGGTGACAACCGCTGAATGTGAACTATCCCTTTAATAACTGCCTATGTAAAATGTTTTAAATCACTTTTAGCAATCATTAGGATGCTGCCTTAGAAGGTAGCATGTAGGTAGTATATAATGCAGTGGCTTGCTATGTGTTGAGATCTTTGTGTCCAAAAAACTAGTAGCCTGCTTACCTAGAGGTTTAAGTCATCATAGATGTTTTCCCGGTTAAAGGGCCTTTGTTCCAAACAGTTAGCAGCTGTCTTCATGCTTTAACCTGTCCTTGTACTGTCTTCAAATGTGCATCTCTATGCTCAATTACGAGGTAGAAAGCATTGCAAGATTTTTTATCTCATAATAATGTACACTTTGCAATGTATTCTTTCCTCATTAAGTTATTTAAGCAATTAATTGTGAGGCATGTCTCCTGTATGCTTCCTGCTCTATTTGTGTTCCATGCAGAATTTCTGCCTGTGAAGAGTATTTATTTTCCATCTTAAAAAGACTTTTAAGTGGTGTCTACTTAGAAGGCAGCAGCTCACAAAATTTGGAAACAAAGCTAGATACTGTTGTCTACATTAAATGCCAAAGCACTGTGCTTAATGAAGTTATTCTCTGAGTTAGCTAGAGGGCTAGTTAAGCTTTGACCTTGTTAGGAGCCCTGTGAAGCCCACCAAGCCGATGTCTCTTAATCACTTCATGTAATTACAGACACCCCACCCCATCCTAACCCTCTTCCAAAATCAAGCTCATCTCCCTGAGCACCTCAGGTAAACACGCATGAAACTGTAGCTCACCCTGAGAATCTGGGATTCAATCAACAACAAGGGGTCACATTTAATTAAAAGCTGATGAGAAAATATATTTAATTTCAAGTGCAATTAATTATGTAGGCCTGTAATTGGAAACTCTAGCTGTGTTGTCTAATGAACCCAATTAAACCTCCTGACAGATGTTTTTGACTTGCTGTATAGTTTTGCCATTGCTACCCCCACCCCCCATTCTTTTTCTGTGTAGTTTGCAAGAACTGCTTCCTTGAAAGGAGTGAGATTGCAGAATTGGGAGTGGTGTGCCATTTTCTCAGTGGTGGCATCCTCATTAAGCAGGTCATTATGTCCTCGGCATCTGAAGGTCATCAGCTTCCCTCTGTGTTCATTTCCTAACGTGCTGGGCCCTCATTGTACCGCCCAATATGCAACCTCATAGCCATAGCCACAAGACACTCACTCTAACTGTCGATTGACTTTGAAGCGCCACTCTTTTATTTTTTGTCTCTTTGTTTCTTCATTAATACAGCCAGCCTAATGCATTTTTAGTTTTACCTTCTGTTAAATGTATTTTTGTCAATCCATGGTGTTGGATTGTCAAGGGATTGATATTCTGGAGTTGAAAGGACTGGTAGTGTTTATAGGACTTGTCTAGGTTGTGGGTTTGTGTCACAGCAAAGTTTTGGCTTGTGGTAGCCTAAATTTTAATGAGGAGACTTGTTTTAACCTAATTGTGGAAGACTTTGCAAATGGGAAGTTAGATCATAGTCCTGCTTGGTCTCCATGGTACCCTTGAGCACTTAGCACCAGGTGCATTTCTTTGCAATTAGCGTTGAATCATGGTGGACAGAAACTGCCTTGTAAATTGTCAAGTTCCAAAACGAAGCTGTTTTACCAAGACATTTTGGAAAAGTTCATTCTCTGTAGCCATACTTTACAAGCACTCTTACCAGTGTAGAGATATTATTCACCCTGATAGATTCCTCTAAGCTTCAGTGTGAAAGTGAAAAATGACTTAAGACTTTTTGATCTACTAACTTGCTGATGATGTGCATTTCACTGCCTCTCATTTATAGTCAACAGTCTGAACTTGAAGTGAGACCAGAGGAAGGCACATAGAAAAGAGGAGGCTCCACTGGGAATTTTGGTGAAAAGATGAGGCACTCATGAATGGGGAAACTTAACACTCAAGAGTGCTCTCTAAGGTCTTACTGGTGTGTCTGCAGATTGATTTGACACCTACTTGTGTATTTTTAAGGGCTTTAAATCCATGTGTGCTCAACGAAAGTAAGTGAGTAACCTTCAAGATAATCCATAAAAAGACATATTTTCTTTAGTCAAGAACAAACTCTTCAATAAATTAAGTAGTTTCCCTCTACAACCTTTCGTTATAATAAATGTAAACCCTCCAAATACCTACTTTAACCACGTGTAAAACAAGGGCACTACTTAAACCTGTCATCATGTTTGTCTTGCTTCAATTTGCCAAAGTGGTGACTGGCATCTTCACATCGGCCTTTCTGTCTTCTGATAAGTTTCTTGGTAAAATTCCATAGCCGTATATGAGATGGCTGCCCAAAAGTCCCAAAGTTCTTGCACACCAGGATCCTTGCAGGAGGGGTGTCAGAGTAATTAGACTGCTAATGAGAGGACTGAGAGCTGCCATGCTCAACGCTCATCTATTCAAGTGTCTAAGGGGAATTAATTAACCATATGCTTGCTAATGTGCCCTGTCCATTCTATGATGGATGAGCAAGAAATGGCATTTCTCAACACGTGATACTCTGCCCCCAGATCCCAGCATTGTCCTCTTTTATTTGTCCTGGGATAAAGCTGTTTTTTGTTGGAGGTAAATGTGGGATAGATGGTCTTTGTTGATGTCTGTTTCTCAGGAGGTGTTGCAAAGGTTTGAAACACAGAAGTGGAACAGTAATGAGCTTGTTTTCCTCTCAAACTGAAGCAGTAGTTTGTTCAAGCTTTCTGCTTTCTAATTGGCTTGCACGGATCTGCCAAAGTGGCCTGCCAAAGTAGAGATTGCAGGGACATTTTATGTGTCCAGACTTGCATTTCAGCATGTCTGCCGTTTTACTCTCAACAGGTCATGGGGTCTTTCCACTTGCTGTTCCAGCGAGACCCTCATTAAAAAACACCCAGCTTAGTCCGCTTCCACCTTTCCATGCTTTGCTCCTTGCTCAGGGAGCCTGGCTGACAGCTGAGAGAGAGAGAGAAAGAGAGTGAGTTAATATGATGGAAGAGTTTGGGCAAGCCGGGGAAACATATTTCATAAGCTGGACTCTTCCCAACGCACTCTGGAAATCATAGATACCGGGACAGCTCGGACATAAATCATAATGAGGTTTGGTAGCGGGGGGTAGCCGGGAAATGTGTGAGGTATTTTACATCAGAGCTAGACAGGAGAAGTTGCAAAGGGGTCCAGATGGAAGATGGGCCCCTTGAAGGAGCAATTACTTGGACATTTGGAATGACACCTAGACCCATGATGCCTTTGATTCGATTGTCCACCCCCACTGCCCATGCGTACAGGCTGCACTCCCCGCTTCCTCCCGCAGAGCCACAAATCAAAGTGCAGCAGAAGAGAGTGAGCTAAAGGAATGCCTTACTCGATCTTGGGTGATGACAATCCAAGCCATCTGTCTCGTAGCATGTCTGTCCGCCTTTGACATAGTCAATTCCAGCAGTACTGACGGGGGCGGAGGCACCCGATCGTTTGCATTTATATTGTCCTCAAGACAGCAACGACTTTTTATCTCCTCCACAAATGCTCTCTTGCAAAAGTAAAGGCAACATTCAGACCTTTTTTCAGGAATGCCAGAATCTGTCGGAATGCAATCAACAAAATGCGTGGCCTGCAATTTTCCAAATGGGTATTGATTTTATAAGACGGAGGATGGCCACTCTCATCCGTCGTGGCAATGCCTGTCAAAGGCTTCATCATTTTTCAGGCCACATTTTCACCATTTAGTAAATGTGGGGTGGTAACCACATAATATGGCTTTAATTAATGGCCAAACATGCAAAGGGATGCGAAGCAGAACTCTCCATTTGTCACGACTAGTTTGATCCGCAGTCTGAGAGCTGTGCGCTGGGCTTTTAAAACTGCCAATCTGATGCTTCTGGTTAAGCTAAGGCAAGCACATTTTTGCAGAATCTTAAGGATCATTGATTTTACAACATGTAAAGCAGGACAAAGAGTATCCAACCAAAGGCCCAAATGAAGCAATTAGACAAAGATCTTTGTTTTTCTTTGAAAGTGAATTCAGGCACATCTTTCCCTCCATAAACACCACTCCAACCAATCAGCTGTTGCTCAGTAAGGCATTGCTCTCTTAGTTATTAAAGATGAACCTGGTGTACCCCCCCCCCACACACACACACACAACCCTAATGAGCAAAGTACAGTCAAACCAAAAAATATTCAGATAACATACAATTTTTTTATTTTTGAGGATAGCAAAATAAAGACAACTGTGACAAAATTCTTCATACAGGCAACTACCAGTAAGATAAAAATGTGGGATATTTTTTTATTACTATTATTATTGCTAACGCGACCTTTTTACACCACAGAATGAACACAATTAATAATTGCTTGGTAATTGGTTGACCTAAATGGGTATTATCTAATAGTATACTTAACCCTCTGGAGTCGATTAACACGTATACTCGTTATGAGGCATTTTCTCCTGATAACCCCGAAAAGAACTTAAATTACAATTTTAAGTTTTGATCGTACAGCAAGAGCAATACATCAGTCAAATTGAAGGGTCTACTTTTTTTGTATACAGACATAATAACAACAAAACTTTGTGCATTTATAAAATAAAGATAACAAATGACAGTTTGTTCATTACATGAATTCATTACATACCTTTCTATCAAAGTTATCTGACATTTTCAAGATGAATTTGTTCTGACAGTCTAACTCTGAGTTCTTGTCATATTTTGTTACCATTTTCTAAACTACAGCATATTAACAGTGATAATATGAGAAATGTTGAAGGTGTCTGAATAATTTTAGTTTGACTGTACCTCCAACACTTCTACGTTTTCTGATTTCTAGTTATGTTCATACTGTATGTATGGTTTTATTTTTTAATTAAAGGTCCTTCAACAACCTACAACAACACTCAACACCATGAAATTGCATGAAACAGTTTATGATATTTAAGACGATAAATAATGAATACATTAATTGTTTTGTGCCAGTCTGGAGTCCAGTGCCAGACATTTCCTGATTCATCTGGTTGGACTTGGATTTTTAAGGTGTTTAAATCAGCACTTTATATACCTACAAGGAATATGATAGTCATTGTTACTTAATTTTTTGATGGTTATGAGATTTTTTTTTTTTTTTTTGTAAGCACCAATGAATGTATTCCTCATTTTTTGTTTTGGTTTTATTTAATCTACAAATCTGCTGAACAATTTTAGTGTTCTGTCACACAAAAATCAAGATTGAGTGAGGGTGGGGAAATTATTCCAGCTATATGTTTCTTTGACAGAAGAATAAATCATCCATTTAGACCTTTTCTCACCCTGATTGAGACAAGATATTTGCCCCTACACAAAACAAATACATTGTCACCTCTCTGAAATATTGAGTGGAGCGGAAAAGTAATTTTAGCCCTGAATTGTCACTACAGGTTGTCAAGAGAGTATGGCAGAGAAAGCCACTTGTGCAATTTGAAACCAGCCCTGTACTTACGAAGGAGAAATGGGAACTCACGTAGGGAGAGAAATGGAGCATGGGAAAGAGACAAGGCTTGAGATCATTTGTTTTATCGACTCTGACATCGCCATAGTCCACCATAGTTTGTGTCGACTTCCGTTGTCTTACATACTGTGGCTGCATCCCAATATACACACTATCAGTACTATAGTAAGAATATCTCATCCCTAATCATGGTGTTTTGAGATTAGTATGCCAGAAGTGCCTGGATACTGTACTATTTTAGATTTTCTTCTCCACTTTTTAACTTTAAAGTGGTCATAATGTATGATGCAATTTAAAATTTTCCTTTTTTTCAAGCTCTTGTTGCATAAAGAAGATCTGTTAAGTTGCAAAAACTAAAGTTTCAAATCCAAAGAAACATTCTTTATAAAATCTAAGAGTCAGCCACTTCTACCTAAAACGGCTCATTCTAACCCCCCCCCCCACCCCCCCCACCCCCATCTACATCACAGATGTGGGAATATTTGCATTATGCCACCCAAATGTTCATGCAAAGAAAGGAGGCATTACATTTTATTCTCGCTGTTGCCACCACTGCCATTTTGTGGAGATGCTGAGACACTTCTGACTCACAGCCTGTAAGTTGGTTTACATATTTAAAGAATTTGCCACTGATGATTCAAACTCGAGTTTTGAGCATTGTAGAGAAGCACTTGTTGTTTGTAATTTTTCTGATTAAAAATGCAGACATGGTTTTATGTTTACACAGTGCGATACGCAATGCAACGTGTAAAAAGACAGTATAAGTCATTATAATCAGTAATTATGTCCCCACTAGATGCAACAAATGCCTTGTTTATAATGGGCATTAAGCACACGACATCACAGTATGGTGAGGGGCGTAACATTTATATCACAAGCGTAAGGTATTCAGCCAATCACAGTGCACTGGATAGCTGGCCAATCAGCATACATCTAGCTTTTCAGAATGATGAGCTTTGTAAAAATTTATGCGTTTCAGAAAGGCGGGGCATAGAGAAACAATAATGTACATTCTGTGGAAAATAATGTGTTTTTATACCTTAAACCGTATAAACACATTGCATTACACCAAATACACAAAACAATGTTCTTTTTAGCAATGTCATTTGACACCTTTAACATTTAACAAAGTAGTCCAGCCAATAGTAGAGCAAATGTTGCTATATCAGGCTGCTCTGAATTTTTTGACCGTGAACCAGAGTATAGTAAGCAATAATGAGTTTTGCTACATGATAACATTTAACATGTAAACACAAACAGTGCACAATGCATTTTATGGTATGTCAGTGAATCCCTATAATGCAGTACTGTCTTACTAACTCAAAAGGTTGTACTTTCCAATTACCGGTAAAGTAAATTCTTTTTTATTTATTTATTTTTTTATTGATATGCAGCCTATATTCAACTGTAGCATCACAATCTTAATTAAATTTTTGGTTATTTACACCCTGTGCTTAGAACTTCCATTCTGTGCAAGAAAGCACTCCAAGGCCTTTTGTTGGCATTTTATTTGCTGACTGAAGACTTCCAGGACACGTTTTTGCCTGGCTAAGCTGGTCCTGACCATTCTCGTCCTGGTGATCCATCATGCCTGGCCCCTCCTTCCCTGTTCACTGTGTCACCAGAGTTCATCCCAGTGGTTGCTTCTTTTGTTGACCTTGTGAAATATCACTGTGTCTTCTGCTGCTACTCATGCATTCATCCATACCTCTTGTTGTGTTCTTGCTGACTTGATCATTTCCTTGTCTCTTTAGCCACGGGGGTGTTAGTAAGCTAATGGGGATGAAAATAAAAGTTGCCCTGTGGGCTCTGGCTTTTCTCTGTGGGTTATACAAATTTTTTTTTGGCAAAGCTACGTTTTCAGCACTCAAAACCGTAGTCTTTAGTCACAGAAATAATTTTTAATACAGTATGCTGATTTAGAGCTTAATTATTGTTATGCTAATCATTAATAATGGTTCTTATTATTGTCAGTGTGAATAAAAGTATTAATTTCTTAATTTCTAATTCCAAAACTTTCTAATGGTAGTGTTTGACTGTTTACACAAATACAGTAGGTGGCCAACCAGAATGTGCTTTCTACCATCGCGAGCGCCGCGTCTGCAAAGTGCATTTGCAGCTTTTGACCACTGAATGGCACTTTAACCACAAGTTATCAAACAAATGCATCTAAGCACATTTTCGCAAATAACTGTGTTGATGGCTGCAGTCGGCGGAAAAAGAACGAAAAACAATGTAGTTAAAATATTTAATATTCACAGATGAAAATGTAGTAGCCTACATATGAAGTTATGTTCGTTTCTTAGAAGAGATAAAACAGAATAAAACATGCACACACTTTGTTATTCATTACCTTTCCTTTATTTTGACAGATAACTACTTGGGAAAAAGATATCTCTCTGTACACTGATTAAGAAATTGTTGTGTGTTTTATCAATTATTTCTATTATTTTAGTAAAACATGAGGCACTGAATAATTTCGCTCCCATTGTTTAGGCCAAACTAAAGCAAGAAACAAATTAATTAAACCTGGCTACGATTTAGCTAAATTATTGAAACTGAAAAGAATGGATGGATTAATGAAATCTCCTCATGTTTAAACTCAAGTTCTCCCATTATAATCAGGTGTACACATTGTAAAAAAAGAGCTTCATTAATTGACAACTTCAGTGATTTTAAAGGGAGCCTTCTCTACTTGCTTTCATACAAGTTAAGTAAAACTCAAAAAATACATTTAAAAAATTGCAGCGTGGGGTTCAGTGCCAGAGTGCACAAAGTGAATGGGCATGCACAATTTTTAGGGGGGAGGAAACTTTTTTGTTTCTTAAAGTAATTTTCAGATGCAATGAAAAAAAAATGGGATAAACACGAAACTTGTAAATAGTTAACAGCATAGCCTAGATAAACACACAGTAACAAATTTTAACCAATGAATTTGTTAACCCACATTAAAAAAATGAAGCAAAAAAACGTTTGCTGCATGTTTTTTAAAAACACAATTTTTGAGTGGAAAAAAAATATATAAGTCATGTATAAGTTGCAATTTATTACAGTCAGAAAAAATAACAGCAGGCCTAATTTTTATATATATATATATATATAACCGACTTGCAGTTAACACCGTGGCCCTGCGACGGCGGTAATAGGCATTTCAGTTGTCCACCTAATGTATATTAAGTAGCAAAAACTGTTTTCACCATTCATGATAATAATAAGAAATGTTTCTAGAGCACCAAATCAGCATATTAGAATTATCATAGATCATGTAAAATTGTAGACAAGAGTAATGATGGTTTAATTTAAATTTGAATAATATCTCACTACTGTATTTGACCAAATAAATGCAACCTTGTTGAACATAAGATACTTCTTTCAACATTACTAAACTCAACAAAATTTAAGTTAGAAAATCTCATCGATGAGAGAATTTCCATTGGAAAATCCAACAGCCATGACGTCTTATATCCATATTAAGCTGCAGTGGGTTGTGGTTCTCTAGGTAATCTTAAACTGCCAAAGATGAATCAAGTCAAAACACATTTGTTTTCATACAGCCTTGGTTTAATTACCCACAGACTTCAGGATGTTAATTTTCTGATGCAGTGTCTATAGGATTCCTTAGTGAATCTAATTTAATTACAATAATGTACACCAAGGCACATGCTCAGTAATCACTGCTCCAACACACGTAAATTTACCATCTGCTGCTGCTCTTTCTCCGCAGCCATGCACCTCTTCGGACTCAACTGGCATTTGCAGCCAATGCAGAGGCAGATATATCAGCTGACGGAAGACAACACAAGTGGCCTACATCTGCCCACAGAGCTGGGCTTGCCGCCTCTGGGCAACACAGGTCTAGAGTTTCCGGACAGAGGAAGCAAAGATGACGGTATGTCCAAGCCTGATGTCTTAAAGTCAACACAAATGTTCAAATGTTGCGTTTAGTTTTTTGTTCCCAGTTGTATTGAGCATGTTATACACACTTAGATTTGGCTTTGTCCAGTTGTCCAATGTCCAGTTTACATGGTCCAGTCAGTTCCCAAGTTCTGTTTTACATTTTCATGTTGAATATTCTGTCTTGCTTAGATAAATGGATTTTGAAGGCGTTTCATGTTTTTTAAATATTTGTATTTTATATAAGTTTTGTCAAAGAGTGATCCTTATTAGGGTGCAGATAAATAGCAGCCTTGATGTGAAAAGGCAGCAGCTCGACTAGTTTGGTTGGTAAAAAAAAGAAGTTCTTCCAGTTTTGATTAACCTTAAGCCTTTTTTTTTGGCCAAGCGTTTAAACTCATGCCCTTCAGTCATCGCATATCCGACAACACATTTCAACATTTCAAGCTAATTTTCATGCCAGATTCGCATGAACTCATCTCCCGCTAATTTCGCTCAGTGCTGGCCAGTATTATAACGTCTTATTTTTGATTTTCAAAGACTTCAAGATCCAGGATTATTTGTCAGCCAGCTCCATGCTGTGACCAGTCTCAGTTGCTTGCCATGAGATCTGCATTACAATCCAGTGAAAGTTGAAGGGAAAATGGGAAGGGTATTATTTGTTCCTGGAAGAACGAATGGCACAGCTTTAGGGATTGAGTATCCAGGGGCTCAAGGCAGATTAGAACTTGCCCCATCCAAAAAGCCATGCATTCCTTTCATCTCCAAGACTGGACATGAGTTTTCCTGGCAGCGGAAGAAAGCAGACACTAACCCCCATGGTCATGGAGACGGAAGTTCGTACAGTAGGAAAAGTTCACTTTTTCTATGAGCACGACCCATATTTAGCCATTTGATTTGCCACAGGCCTCGAACAAAAGGTGGGAGATCAGACCATTACCATATAGATGAGTCGCAGAGATGTCTTTTTTCATTTAGCAGCTGGCAGAGAGGGAGCGAGCGAAACCACAAACACGGAGGCTGCTACGGTGCCTCTGCTTGAGTGACATCTGCGGCTGAGGGGAAATCAATAGGCCGGGCTTTTTAATTCTGACTGTCAGAGTAACATTGTCATCAGGAACACAGCAAATCAATCCGGTGTCACTGTGCTGTACATCCCTGGCATTAACTTAAATAAACACTGTACCGGAGAGGTTTTCTGACCATCTTGCACCTTCTAGTAATCAGTTCAATTACCCATAAACATGTTATCTAGAAAGTGTCAGTGAGACCTTGTTTAAATTCATGCATTTGCCAACTCTATAGGATGTTTCTGTTTTGCCATGTGCTATGGAAATCGTAATTGTTAAAAAAAAAAATTATAACAATAATAATTGATTCAGTATTTCCTCCCTATTTTCTCTTTAATTTAATTTGTTCAGATTTATAAATTGTACTTTACAAAAAATCCAATCATTCATAATTCTCAATGATTCTCATGCCTTTGCTGTAATGCAATATTTATTATTATTTATATTTACTTTACATTTAAAAATCCTAAAATAAAAGCAAAGCAATAAATACAACATAAAAAATAGCCCAACTGCAGTTTGATTGAGATTAATTGGAATGCACAGTAAAAAAAAACAACATGATTTCTGAAAATTGTTAAAAAACGTTTTTTTGCAAATTAACTCTTCATACACTCATCAAAAGTATAAACACAACACTGTTTAGACAGATTTGTGAACAATATTTGAGAGAAATAGGCCTTTTGTGTACATAGAAAAAATCTTAGATCTTTGAGTTCAGCTCATGAAAAATGGGGGCAAAAACAAAAGTGTTGTGTTTATAATTTTGTTCAGTGTATACTGTATATACACAAAATAATATTCATTGCATTGCCTTAAATTTAGCATTATAGAAACAAATAATCCTAATTGAAAAAATAATAATTTTAGAAAAAATAATATTCAAGCTTTTTTTTTTTTATATGGAAAATATAATTGTTTTGGTTTTTTGTTCAGTCATGTTTTTGACTGATTTTGTAAAGTTCGGCCAATGACAAAATATGCGGCATAGCTGAATTTCCACAACATGTGTAATTGCGACTGATGTGGTAATGCGTTATGTGGAGGCGGTAAATTGGAAGACAGGAAAGTGTGTCCTGTCTCTCCATATATAGCACTATGCAAATGATTGACTTTTGAGGAAACTGCCATCTGCTGTAGTGCGTGTAGCCTGACGCGAAAGCTGCCTGAGAGTCCTCTGGGCTCTCTTTGCAAGGATGTCTGCTTTTGTCGCCATCACTGCGGAAATTGGGCAATCCACCTGAGCGAGCAGATGTTTCCATTTCCTCAGGGTCCAATGAGGAGGGTACATCAGCATTAGGTGCAGGGGCGTTTTCTATGAGGACACAAGGGAGGCACTGCTTCTGAAATATTCTGATGAGTAAATAATTGATAGTATAAAAAATAAAACAAATACATAAACAACTGATTTATTATAAAGTGAGGCTGAGTCAACTTCCAAATCAAAACCATGAACCATGAAAACAGAAAATGATCTGTAATCATGAATAGACTTTCTGTGTTTAATGAAGGTTTGAGGATGTATAAGAATTTAACCTTATAAAAAGTACTATTACTATTGTTTACAAAGTAATTTAAAAAACATACTATATACATCTCTCACACACAATGTTGAGTTTATGTACCTGTAAAGTTTCAGCTTAGGAAAGTTCTATATGTTCAGCGTGGCTATTTTTTCCTGATGTGATGGAAAATCAGCAAGAGGGTCATTCACCCGGTACACTGACCCTCTGCTCGCACCATATGGTAGATTTATGAGGCGTCTAGCTGACTGATAGATCTCATTTTCCACAGGTAAACTAGATGGCTTTTTCCCGGAGGACAGCTTCATAGACATGGGTGAGATAGACGTGGGCCGCAAAGTCGCCCAGCTGATCCCGCCTGGAATCTTCTGGAGGTCACAGGTCTTTATTGACCACCCCATGTACCTCAAATTCAATGTGTCCCTCAGTAAAGATGCCTTGGTGGGGATCTACGGGAGGAGAGGCCTACCCCCGTCACATACACAGGTGGGTCAGATAAGTCTATTCAGATAATATTTAAACAATGTTTATTCTGTCTTTTAATCCAAATGTTGATGTTTATTGTATTTTAATGAGAATGAAAGTAGAAAGAGATGAGAAAAAATCCCAAAATTTATTCAGACCAGAGCATGCATGCTAAATGCTAAGTGCTAATTGTTGAAGTTTTTTCATTTTGAAAGCTAAATTGGATCATTTCTGTGGAACTAGATGGACTTATATGACAAACATGTTTCCCAAACATTCCCTCTGCCATTAATCAGACAAAGTTTGGTTAAACTAGTGTTTCTATGTAATTTGTCTGCATATTAGACTAAGAAAGAAAGATTGAAATTTGCACACATCAACCAAACAGCCTCACAAAAAAGCTTATTCCTCTTTCCTCACTTTTTAAAATTAAATCAAATACTGTATGAAGGATCCACTTTTGTTTGTTTGACCCTCCCATTCATTTGTTTATAGACGTAGCATATTCCCCCAAGATTTCATTTCATTTTGTGGCATATTATCGTCTCAAAGACTCATCTCAAAGACTTTGACATAAGCAGACACTTAATTTCAGTATCGAGCACAGAACATCTCAGCCTCCCTGTATTGATTTGGTTCATATTTGCAGCGGTATTGTGTCCCTGGAAATTACTCCAAGACCTTGGTGTGACAGATTCTTTTAATTCATCTAAGCTAACCAATAAGAGAGATTTTACTTTCTCTCTCTCTATCTCTCTCTCTCTCTCTCTCTCTCTTCCTTTTTGTGTGAATAGATTTAGTTTGCAAGTGTGTTTTTAATAACACATGTGGATATGGTAAGGTTAATTGTGTATGATTGGATTTCAGATTTTGGTGTTCCATTATGCTCAGTGATATTGCTTGATTAGTCATTTAGCATATGCACAAATGTCAAATAAGAATGTCCCGGTGATGTCATCCCAAATTATATTTTATGTACTCAACCGTGTGTGTAAGTTTGGGGCCGAGATTATTAGTTTACTTATTTATTCATATTTATTTATTCATTGATTTATTGATTTTTTTTTTTTTTTTTATAAGAAATGGTTGCTTTTATTGAGCAGGGGTGAATTAAATTTGTTTAAAAGGGACAGTTTTATACTTTATTTATATTTATACTTGTTTCAAAAGATTTATTTCAAATAAATGTTGTTCTCTTGAGCTATCTTTTCAGCCGAATACAGAAAAAAAGTGGTTTCAACAAAAATATTAAGCAGTACAGAGGTTTTTAGCATTGATAATTAAAAAATTTCTTAAGCACCAAATCAGCATATTAAAATGCTTTCTAAAGGGTCAAGTGACTCTGAAATCTGCTGTAGAAAATTGAGCTTTGCCATCACAAGAATAAACCGCATATTAAGAAAAATATTTAAAATCGAATACAGTTATTTTAAAATGTAATATTTCACAGTATTACTGTTTTTATCAAATAAATGTGTCCTTAGTGAGCATAAGAGACTTCTTTCAACAGTATTGAGAAAACTCCATGAGATCTCATGTGATTCTCATTACAACTTTAAATGCTTGTAATATTTTGTAAATTGAAACTCCATAATATTCACTCCTAAGTATAAATAATAATAAAAAATCTGCATTAATTAAATGCAGTACTTTTTTGTTTTTTTTGAAGAGGTAACATATAACCCATACAGGTTTGAGGCGCGAGATTTAAAATTATACATATATTAGCATAAATTGTTACAGTGTTAGCAGCTGTCCTTTCACACCTTGCATTAGTCCTCTTTTCACAGTCTCAATCTGCCCTTAGAGACCAGCTCCTGTTGGCTCCAACGTGCAGGACTTATCAGATCCTGGAGGCTCATGTGTCATTCCTAATGCTTGTTTGTGGTCTGTCTGTCTCTCCTTGTCTCCAGTTTGACTTTGTGGAGCTGTTGGATGGCCGTCGACTCCTGTCGCAAGGGTTGCCAGGCCTTGAGGGTCCGCCTTTTCCAGCCCAGCAGCGGAGCCTGATGCCACTCACCAGTCACGATACAGGCTTTATACAGTACATGGATTCTGGCATCTGGCACTTGGCTGTGTACAATGATGGGAAGGAGACGGAGCAGGTGTCCTTTCTCACAACTGCGATCGGTTAGTATATCATTAAATGTTGCTTTAAATAACACAACAGGTGTAACTTTAAATGTGCAAATGGTAATTGCTTCTCAGGTGACATATATGTGTAAAAGAAAATTTGCACGGGGCCTCATTATTAATAGCCATGTTTTCTGATGAACATGGAATTCTGATTCACTCGTGGTCGCGTACATGACACATTCCAACTTTGCTGCTGAAATCCAATGTTATGCATAACCTGCCATTATAATGGCAAATTGAACCAATTCTAATCTTTTGATTTTTCTTATTCTTCTAATTCCTATTCAATGGGATGGGGTGACCAGTGTAATTTCATTTGTGGCTCTTTGGTTCTCTGAAGCATAGATCTTTCTTATTACCATGAAAGCTGTCAAATAGTAGTCCTCTAGAAAATATTTTCAAAATAATTCCCTTGTAAACTTGGAGATATTGATTCAGACAGAAATGAAATTGCCACATAACCTTTCTGTTTGTCAAAAAACTGTTGGTAATTCATATGGGGATTTTTGTTCATGGGTGGTGGAAGAAAAAAACTATCTTAGAATCAGATGACAATGAACTTATATCCCTGAAAATGTTGAAATTACCTAATTTTCCTATTTATATCGGTTCACGTCCAAAAAGGGCCTGAGTCTCCATGATATGGACGAGATAAAGAAAGATAATGATTTACATTGCAGCCAAAATAACTGTTGCATAGATGTTTTCGTGCTACTTCATTGATATGCCAGTTTTCAAACTGTAAAAACATTCACTATTTATTGCATACATAAACAATCTTAACCAATCTTTGAATCAGCGAAAAAAATCACTGACTTAAAATGTTGAAATTACACTGCATGCAATTTTCTTTTTAAATCAGTTATTGTGCAAATAGGGCCCCAGTCTCTGTGATACGTATACTATAGATGATATAAGGAAAGGTTGTCATTTAGACTGCGGCCAAAATAAATCTTGCTTAAATGGTTTGGCACCACTTCACTGACATGCCAATTTGCGAAATGAAATAACGTTGGTAATTCATGTAGCCATTGCAAGCCTAATAAACAATCTAAAATGGCTTTGACAGACAATCTCAGCCAAAATGAACCAACATTTTTTCCCCGAATCAAATATGAATTAGGCATCGGAGGAAATTCTTGCCTGCACCGTGCTACTTGTCAGAGCCTGCCATCACTGATATTACCCATTTTGCATCACCATCTCAGCCAGCCTAGACCTCTACAGAGTAATCAAGGTGGATTTGAATAAGAAAGATTGCGGAAATGAGCAGTGCTTCACTATGTCTGCGTGTGTTCTTCACTGATGGCTCGTAAGACTCTTGTTACTTTTTGAGTGCCTCCCAGCAAATCCCGCTTCCAATTTGCTGTCTATTTGCATAGAACACAGTAGCCTTGATTCAAAGCTTCTGATTGACGACCCTTACGTTCCCCTATGCATATTATTTTTCATTATTTGATCATATTCACATGTGTTTTTTGATGTGAAAGACTTTGCCGTTCCATCCTTTGCCATCACTGATGGAGGTGATTTTGATTTTGTCCTTTCCGTTCAGTGTCCTGAAAGCGGCTTTGATTAGTGCGAGCCCCTCAGGAGGGAGGGCAGAGCTTGAGGCCGTCGCGAGGTTTCAGCTTTCATAGAGGTGGCAGCTGGGAGCTGTTCTCACATGCTCTTTAATTAAATGCTCCTGGGCCTTGGTCCATCTGCAATGGGAGGGGGGTTTGCCAGCCTGTCGATCGATGCAAGTGTGTCTGCCACACATCCATTTCTGCTGTTCAGGCTCGTCATGGGGAAAGACGGCACTGTGCCTTACCACCCCCGATGAGGATGGAATACAATACCGTATAAATGACACATGACATGGTGGTTTAGAGTGGCAGAAGATGAGGAGAGGAGGAGACGGTCTGTTTGTCCTGTGTTTGGTACTCTTGGATGTAGCCACCATTGGGAGTTTGTTGGCCACCTGCGGTTCAGGGCCAAGACGGTGGGGTTTAGAGAAAGGAGGTCTGGAACAGGAGTCACGCCTGAGTTGATTTTGACTCTGAGCTGTGGAGCTCAGAGGGAGGCAAAAAGAGGAGGTGAAGAAAGTGAAAAAATAAGAGATAGAGAGGGTGAGAAAGACCAGAAGAAAGTAGGTCAGATGGATGGCGACCTTCAGCAGGGTTTCAAACTGCACCCCGTTTTCAGCACAGGAACACTAAATGTTAAACTGAAGACAAAATTTTAGCTTTTGAAGACCGTTAAATATAATCCCATAGTAAACTGTGATTCTGAGGCATTTTTAAAACATTGCTCTATTTTTTGGGGGGAGTTGTGGCCAGCCCAGCACACTGCATCGCCCAATGGCATGAGATTGGGGCGTGGCCTTCCGTTTTTATTTTTTGTTGTTGCTGTTGTTTTTTTTCTGATGAGCCCCTGGTCTAATGCACCACCTGTCTTGAGAAACCCGTTCTCAAAGACTTAACATTACTTTTAGTCATTATTTTATTTGGGTAGCACACATATTCTGAATGTCTTCGGCAGAATTCAAATGAGCCATTTTAATCTAGATTAATTCGAAGATTACAGTTAGATTAATCCAGATTTTAAAAATATATATATATGCCCACCACTAATATATATAATTACAAATGAGATCTTTTTAATATGTCTGTTTCTTTCTGCTAGACTGCAGAGAAATTAAATGGAGAGCAAAAGGAGACTTTCAACTCTTTTAATCTCACGTGGCATCTGTAGAGTTCAAAATTTAGCCCAACAGTTTCAAACTATGCAGTTAAATGTCAGCTTTCAGTAGTCTTCTGTGACCACTTTACTGTACTGTACAATCCACATTCATTTCATCATTCTATATTCTTTCCGTATGTCAACAACTCTCTCGGTTGTGTTTATATTTGGAATTTTTGGTAAGATACACTTTATCCTTAAATGAAACATTACATGACATCTCAATCAGGTCTCCGGAGCTATAAGTGCAGCCTCTGAGCAATACAAATTTCCTCTGGGTACTCGTATGCCATGGTCCATAAGGGACCTGAAGTGTTGAATATCTCTATTGTTCTGCATCTCTCTCTTTGTGACTCTCTATTTTTGTTTCCTCATTTTTTATTTTTTTATTTCTTTATGCCTCTCTACTCTCACTCCATAATTCTCATGACTCCTCATTACAAAGCTAAGGTGTCTGTCCCATGTGCGACACAGTCTCATTTGTCCCCGCCATGTGGTCTTCTGTTGTCAGAGTTATCGAGGATGCATCTCTAGCTTTGCCTTGCTGATTGCTCTGGTCCCTCGGCTTTCTGAGAAGCCGACAGGCCTTCAACAACGATTCTAATATTAGATTTTTCACAGATTGAAGACAAGGACAGTAGTCTGATGCTTTACTAGAGCAGAGAGGAGTAATTAATGTCCGATCAGTAAAAGAGATTAAATGTGTTATCATCATTACTATTGTTCATACTTGGGGTTAGTAGCATACAGAAATATGGACTCCTTCTTCTTCAAATTCACAACTGGACATGGACTTCTCAGTCACTGCTTAGAGATGAAATTATACGTGACAGTTCTGAAGGGAAGTGCAGGGTCTGGACTGCAGGGACAGATCCCGGGACAGATAGCGACAGATGTAGGAATAAAGTTATCAAATAAAATGTCACAAGTTCATTTGAGGACTTTAATTGGTCATCTAGAATGATTGCAAATCACTCTAAAATGAGTTTTATGTTGAAAAATAACTGTCAATTGAAATGTTCTAATATCATTGTATGCGTGTCAGTTTAGACTTCCAGTATTACAGTACTGAACTCAGATCAGTAGTGTCAGAAATGCTTTATGTGAAAGTGAAAGAGATGCAGCGAGAGATGGATTGTGCTCTACTGATACATGAGGAGAGCATCTTTCAAAACAGATACGAAGCGAAAAAGCCATCTCATGTATAAGTGCATCTGTGGACGTAATTGCAAACGACTTAATTTTTCTGACAATACTACACATGCACAGTTACTCATAGCAGGCGTTCTAGAGACCTGTATGTGCCCTCTGCTGAGAAATGGAGGCTGGAAGCCTTCAAAATCCCCAACTAAGTCTTGATAGGCTCAGGCGTACCAGGGGGATAGCCAATCCGCCAGCCTTTTCCTCTCACATCAAGAGACTTGTGCCTTTAAAATTCTTTCAAAAACATTCTCTGCAGCACAGTCTAGTTACCACCCTCCCTTCTTCCTTTCTCCCCCCTTCCTTCGTTCAGCTTCCCGTCTGTTGCATCCTCTGCGATGATTGACTCTCTTGAGGAAGGAGAAGGCTGTGTCCGGGCTCACATTTCTAGCCCTTTGTCCAACACAAAAGCATCTTTGTCGAGAGAGCTCAGCCTCGGGCGCACCAGCGATTCGAAGGGAGCCTTAGAGAGGGAATATTTTTCACCGTCATTTCATGTTTAATTCAGGTTGCGTCTGATTTCAGCTGCACAGAAATGAGCATGGATTTGCCATACGTGTCAAAAATCATAAAATCACGTGTCGTATCATAAAATATAGTAATTGCATATCGTCATTTAAGTTTCGCCATTGACTGATTTGTCCCAACCACTTTATGCAATTATATATATATATATATAATACAGAGGAAGCTGTTCCAGTTCTCAACAGAGAATTATTATTATTTTTTTTTTTTTTTTTGTGTGTTTATTTTAACAAGTAACAATCTGGCACAGATTTGTTTGCTTTAATGTTTTTTGTGCCTCCGTTGCAGTTGTCATCAGTCGCAGAAAGTGATTCATGCTTAGCATTTGGTAGTTGATCCATGTATTTATCCACTGAGCTACAGAATCCCGGGACAGATAGCGACAGATGTAGGAATAAAGTTATCAAATAAAATGTCACAAGTTCATTTGAGGACTTTAATTGGTCATCTAGAATGATTGCAAATCACTCTAAAATGAGTTTTATGTTGAAAAATAACTGTCAATTGAAATGTTCTAATATCATTGTATGCGTGTCAGTTTAGACTTCCAGTATTACAGACCTAATCACTGCATTCATATATTATACAGCCCATTTTGCATATTTATGAGCAAACTAATTAATATTCATAAGCAAAGTCTTAATTTCATGATTCAACAAGATTGCTTATTTAAGACAGATATCTAAATGCTTCTTGAGAGCTGTCAGTGTGTGAATATAAGATGTGTCATGACCAAGAACCTCGCGCCACTTCTTCACTCCAGGTGTCTGTCTAATAGATCCGCAATCTGTTGTATGCCCCTTTTATATATATTCCTGCTTGAAATCAGAAATTTTGTAATTGACATGTTGACATTCCTTGCATTTACATAAGCCTGCTTCACTGAAGAAAGGGAATTGAGTTAGATGGAATTTCCATTAGCTGTGTTACTGGATTTGTCATGCACTCGCGATGGTCAATGTTAGTGATGTTTCACAAAAACAGCTACACTAATTATGCTGAGTTCACCATTAGGCTGAAGTAAATTCGTCAAGTGGCTGCACTTGAGTCCCACTTCACCTTAGACCTGCTATAGCTAACAGAAAATTTCATTTATGAATAGAGTATACATTTTCTTGTACTTGATTTGCTTAAAAATAAAGGCTTATATTTATAGACTTAGCATGTGCACTTTTTTTTTTTTTTTTACTTTTTTGTCAGTTGAATTGATGTGCCAATAGTGCCATTAGCGTCATATGAAATTACAAAAATATTGATACTTCCCTAAACACATACCCGTCTGTTATTGGTTGGTCAAACTATAGCTCCACCTCAAATTCACCTCATTGGTTGAATAAATTTTTTTGTTGGACTGTTCAGGCTCATCAGTGTTTATATTTTTTATCTGCATAGTACGAAGTAATTTAACATAAAAAACGTCACACTTCACCTTTAAGACAAGCAATATACAGTATGTTATGATGCAACTCATATGACTCTATTTTGGAGTGGTTTTCCCTGCTCCGTTTCAATAAATGGCCTGGGTATATAGCTTTGAGCTCTGAAAGTTCTCAGAAAAACCTTTTGAAATATCAAGGTTTTTTTTGTGTGTGTATGTGATCCCTTAAAATTGAAAGAGAACATGACTTAGCCTAGACCCCCAAAATTTAGCTTTTTTTACACCCAAGTGTTTTAGGGAAAGAGAATAAACTGCATCTAGCGAGGGAAGTACTGATGAATGTGCATCCTTCTGACAAACATTGTTTGATGACGTTGTTTTGCAGACTCCATCGATGACTGTCCTAGTAACTGTTTTGGAAATGGAGACTGTGTGGCCGGAAACTGCCACTGTTTTCCTGGCTTCAGAGGACCCGACTGCAGCAGGGGTGAGATTTATGTTCGCATTGATCCTACATTAACCTCCATTTCTTTCTTTATTACTTTCAGTCCTTCATCCCCGCAGTCTTTTCTGTTTCACTTTTCTCTGGCACTCAACATTTTCCTTTGCTTAAAAATATAACCGTTGTTTTCAACACTGTATTAGCCACCACGGTAATCAAATGAGTAATTATAATAATAAACATGTATGTGTGCATGTCAATTTGTAAGCAATTAATAATAATAATTTGTAAGAACTTAATAAAATACAATAAAAATATATTCATTTGGACATTTCAAAATCTTTATGGTTATGCAGTAGCTGTAGCTTCTTTTGGCAGATTTCTCTTGTGCCCTGTCACTTTAAAATCAATTTCCACATTAGAATCCAGTTGCTCTTTCCCGTTTGCATGTTTGTAGTGTATTCTGGTCTCTTGATCATACGCGAACAAATCCCTTGTTCATACACAAAACTTCTAGATCAATATGGTCTCACTCACTTTTACCACTGTAACTTTTGCTGTAGTGGTCACATTGATTTTTACACAGACATGAGTCCAGCAGACCAGCACAAGCAGATTTTTTTTACTTATTTTTTTGAAGCTTCAATTGGCAGACCTTTACCATTTTGTGTGTACTCTTTCCAGCGTCCTGCCCAGTGCTTTGCAGTGGGAACGGTCAGTACCTGAAAGGCCGCTGCATGTGTCACAGCGGTTGGAAAGGATCCGAATGTGATGTTCCCACCAACCAGTGCATCGACATTACCTGCAGCGGACATGGCACGTGCATTGTGGGAACTTGCATCTGTAATCCCGGCTACAAAGGGGAGAACTGCGAAGAAGGTAACAGAAAATGTGGTGAAAAACACTAAACTACAGTTTAAAAGTTTGACAAAAGATTTTTAAAGGAAGTCTCTTGTGCTCACCAAAGCTAAAAAGAAAATCAATATTAATATGCGATATTTAAAATAAAACTGTTTTTATTTTGAAACGTTTTAAAATGTGATTTATCCCTGTAATGTTAAAGCTAAATTTTCAGCATCATTACTCCAGTGTTCAGTGTTTTGTGGAAACCATGATATATACATTTTCAGGATTCTTTGATGAACAGAAAGTTCAAAAAACAGCATTATTTGAAAATGATTTGAAATAGAAATCTTTTATATCATTATAAATGTGTACTGTCACTTTAAATAAATTTAGTTTGTGCTTGCTGAATAATATTATTACTTTTTTCTTTTCTTTTTTAAATCTAACTTATCCTAAACCTTTTCATAGTGGTGTATCACAGTTCCCACAAAATATGAATCTGTTTTCAACATAGATAACAATAAATAAGATAAAATGTTTGATTACTAAATCAACCAAAATCAGCATATCATGATTCTATTAATTCACATGTAACTCTGAAGACTATATATATATATATGATTTCTTTTTTTTTTTACTTTTTTTTTACTTTGCTAGTATCTTCCTAAAATTGGGGAGATAAACTTTTACCCTTTATATGTGTAACTTCACCATAATTCTTTTGTTGTAAGGATGTCTCTGCTATTTTAGATGTGGTTGCCCCTTTTATGAAGAAAAAAAAAATCTGAATTTGTATGCACCAAATTGCACAGAAATGGAAAAAGAAGCCCTTCTTGGCCTTTTTTAGTATGCATATGTACCCTTCTGAATATTTAAGGTGGGCGTACATGACCTTCGAGTTTGTAACGGGTCCATAAGTATCTGACTGGTCTCGTTACGCCTAGAAAGTCTCCCCGCTCCTTTTACATGTATTATGGATACTTCTGAAGGTCCAAAGCAATCCATTAGGAGATGAACAAATTCTTTTGTGCCAAGATCCAATAAGTTGAATTTCCTCGGAGAAGTCTGAACTGAGACTACAGCGGCCCAACGAGAGGGCAACCGAGGCTTGAAGAGATAAGATTAAAGTAGCCATTGTGTTTGGCAGTTTTTGAAGGCTCTCATTTCAAGATGAAAAATGATCTAGCCGATTTTGACAAATGGTATGTTCAGACTCCTCTGACCCCCGGCAATTCTATTTCGGGTCTCACCGTCGGCCGTTTGAGGAAGAGAATGCCGACGCTGGCCCTTTAACGGTTTTACCTTTCTTCGCCGTGACCTTCAGGCGGTGATGATTAATTGCCAGGAGAGAGGCTCTTGTCATTTAGCCTATGATCTCTGTGCCTTGTGCCCAAACCATCTGCTAAGAGACCTGAACTCCTGCTTATCTATAGGAATGGCCTGTCCACCCATTTGTGTCACGGTAAAGGGAGTCTGCAATGTAGCGACCCCAACCCTCCTTTCCCATCATGTCCCAGCTGGTCTCATGTTAGCCATCTGTGAGGGCACATTCTTGGTTCATACCTTCGTTTTCTAATAGATATGCACTACTGTTCAAAAGTTTGAATTTTTTTTTTTCTTTAGAACAAAAGTGGCAGCCCTTTAATTGTTACAAAAATGTGTAAAATTTCATGTTAATGCTGCTCTTTTAAACTTAATTTTTTTTCTTTTTTTCTTTTTTACAAATATTTAAATATATATGTAACAGTTTCATTATTATTATTATTTTTTCCAACAATGATAATAATAATAATAATACAAATCTTCATAAAGTGATACTGAAGACTGGAGTAACGCTGCTTTGAAGTTAATGAAATCACTGTGTTAACTTTAATATACATTCCTAGTGAATTCCCAATACATCAAAAATTGACTTAAAAAATCTTGACAAACATGAGTTGTCGAGATAAATTAACAGCTATATCTTCCATTGAATTTCACTTTATTTTCTTTATTTACTTGCATTCCAATTCAAAAATCCTTGTTGTGCATTCTGTTTGCTACATCAATCCAAGTTACTACAGGAATTTAAAAGTAATTGTCAGTTCAGGTCTGAATGGTAAATTTGTTCGTGAAATATCCTTATCACATGCATCACATTTGAAGTCAAATGAGTTGCGAATTAAGTTTTATGTTTATTCAAATCAGTTTTTACTTTATTTAGCGAACCACCGTCTTCAGAATATTTGTCTGGGGTGACTGATCCATAGTACATTCTTCAACAAAGATTAGAAATGAATTTAAGAGTAACGTGGGTACAGGAAGCGGAGCTTTTTGCCCATGGGCCATTGTAGGTGTCCTTGTTTGCATTCTGTCACGCTTGGTTTTGGGTTCACAGTAAGTGGGGGGACCACATCCAGCATCGCTTTTCAATTTAGCAGAACATGCTCCGACCGCGCCAGTCTTTTCCCTTCTCGGCGCTGGGAGGAAATCTCATTACCAGCAGCTGGAGGAGTCAGAGAGAGAGAGAATGGGCAACACTCTTCCCACCTGCCAGTTTACTGCACGACAGTGAATGCTGCCATTTAATTTGACCGTTTGTAAATCCCGTTTCTCTCCAGGTTTTTGAAAGTGTCAGGCCTCCTCGGACGTGGCTAGGCATGTGGCACGCTCTCCACCACGAGAGCTAAACCTCTAGGGTCATCTTTTTCTTTTTTTCTTCTTTTTTTTTTGGCCTGGGATGGATGACTAAGGCTTGAGTCATACTTTGAAAGGAAGAGGATCAGCAGGGGACACTGAGATATGGCAGTTTAATGTGAATACATGCATCTGTTCAAGTTAGATCTAGTACGCTTGTCTTTGATGATGAGTTTGGTCTGATGGGAAATGGCTTCGCTGGTGGATTTTTACTTTGAATTCAGTTTCGGAATTATCTTTTGATGTGAAAATGAGTCAGTTAATACCTGCGTTATGTGTTTTCTATTTTGTAGTGGACTGTCTGGACCCAACCTGTTCAGGGAGAGGTGTCTGTGTGCACGGAGAGTGCCATTGTTTTGTAGGCTGGGGAGGTCCTGGATGTGAGAGTCCACGTGCTTCCTGTATGGAGCAGTGCTCTGGACATGGGACTTTCTTGGCTGATACCAACACCTGTAACTGTGACCCCAACTGGACCGGTCACGACTGCTCCACAGGTCAGTACAGTGGTAGAATGGTGTAATGTCCTATGCAATTATGTCTACTCTATGGTTTTCCCTATTTCGGCCTTGTAATAGTATTTATGTAGGTATTTATTTAATTTGTTTGTTTGTTTGCTGTTTTCACTAAATGAATGCAAGGAAGGATTATATTTAGTCATTTTAATTTATATGCACCAATCAGTATTTTATTTATATGCTATTATAGTATTTGTTTTTAGTTTAATATTTCTATTTAGATTTGTTTCTAAACAAATTCTATTTCACATTTTGTTTATTTTATTTTTGTTTAGTTTTTCATCTAATGTTTTTGTTTTGTTTAGTTTTTTGCTTAATTTTGTATTTAGTTAGTTTTTTTTTTTAGCTTTGTTTTTCATCTAATATTTTTTTATTTATTTATTTTATTTTATTTTATTTTGCTTAATTTTGTGTTGTTAGTTTCATTTGGTTTATTACCCAATTGTCAGTGGGTAAAATACACATTAAAAGGTCCATGCTTATTTTTATCACATATTAAATTATGTAAGTAAAAAAGTTAATAACGGCAATTCAAGTTGACTTGCCTACATTTACCGCAGTAAGAAATATCTACAGACACTGAAGAAAACTTTTTAAACAAATGAATTAAAACAAAGCTTAACATAAATTAATTGATAATAGTTAATCAGAAATACTATTTAAAAATCCGTCTTAAATAAAATATAAATGTGAACCAAATTATAATTAATATTAGTAGCACGCAACACTTTTGCAGACCAATTTTCATATTGAAAATAAATCTTGTTTATTTTTGACCCATGACAATTACTAATCATATAAGTATCTCATCCTGCACAAACACCGGCTTTATCTGATCAGAGCACAGTATGTGGTACAGTGTAAGCATCACACTAATCTAAAGGGCAAATGGTACACCTTGAATCTCTCTTTGTGAGCGGTTCATCACATATTTATGCGTGTCTGTGCATGAACTGATTCATGTTAAAATCTCGTAAACCCTCTAAATGAACCCTGATGCAGCTGATCTTTGCTAATCTGCATGCCACCTGTTGCCATGACAGCGGTGACTACAGGTGTCAGGGTGTAATTTCATGCTCCACCTAACTTACCTCGATGTTCTCAGCTTGTGTGATTGAGAAAATTCTGCGAAAACAATGCATGCAAATTGCTTCAGTAAACATTCAGTCTTTTGCCTATAACATGAAGGTTAAACTAAAATGTAAAATTTCTGAACATGTCAAAGAAATTTCTCTCCTTCTGAATTAAGTCAACTTGGTTGATAAAGTCAGCACTGTGCCATTTCTATTTTCTCATCAAGAATAGGCAGTTTGGTCAAATTCGCTATGGTTTAAGAACAATTTAGTCCCCTCTTCTCAACCCCTCTCCTGGTCATGCCTGACCAGCTTTTCACAGTGATTTTTCCACATTTGAGCTGTTTCGGTCATGCTAGTTAGACCTCCATCAGGAGGTGGGGGTAAAACAGCAACGTTTGATACAGCAAAAGCGGTTTGGCACTTCAAGGCGGACGATGAGAGCCAGATTGTGTTAAGTAGCGGCCTGTGGATAGTGTGCTTTGTGAGTCTCACACTTGTGGTTTTATTAATGTGAAAGACACCAGTACAATCGTTTGAAACCAGGAGATACACCTAAACATTTTGCTTACAAAACTAATATTTAACATTTGTATTTCAAAAATACATATATATTAAATGACATTTGGACACACTTAATAAAAATGTTCCTATGTTCCACTAATGTTCGTGTGGCTCAGTGGTAGAGCTTTGCGTTAACAATGCAAAAGGTTGTTGGTTCGATTCCCAGGAAACTCATGTAAGGTAAAAAAATGTTAGCCTGAATGCACTGTTAGTTGCTTTGGATAAAAGCGGCTGCTAAATGCTTAAATTTAATTAAAAAATGTTACACAAGTCAAAATATGTTATCTGCAATGCAACAATCCTTTGTTTAGATTAAAACTAACTAATTTCATTAGATAATTAAAATTTAATATAAAAAAACAATTAAACAATTACAAATAACATTAAATATTAATTCAGGTGTGTCTGAATTTTTTTTTTTTTTAGTGTATGGTCAATTATATCTATCTATCTATCTATCTATCTATCTATCTATCTATCTATCTATCTATCTATCTATCTATCTATCTATCTATCTATCTATCTATCTATCTATCTATCTATCTATTTATTTATTTATTTATTTATTTGTCAGTTTTGCTAAATTACCAGTAGAAATTGTAGAATTATATTTAAATATTTTCATTAAATATACATGTGCACCAATCAGTGTTATTTATATACTATTGCTTTTGTTTGTTTGTTCTATTAAGATTGAAAATCGCACTTTTTTATTTTAACTTTTCATTTGAATTTTAGTTAAATTATATTCAATTTGGTTATGTGCTTTTTTCATTATTATTGTTACCATTATTATCTTTCATTTCAATTAATAACTTTTTTGTAATCTTAATTAATAACCTTGGATCAAACACTCAAATTGTATACGTGCTTACTAAAAATTATTTTTTTTCCTTACTGTCACAAAAAGAAGAAAACCGAATGCTGTTTTACTAAACCATTTTTGAAACAAGGACATTTATTATTGATATCCCTCCAGAAGTGCTCAAAGCAGTGATGCAATATAGTTATTTTGGTCGCTGCTATTGTAAACACCACAAAGCTTTAGGAGATCAGAGGACTAATGGGAATTTTGCTTCAGCTAACTTTTGAAACACAACTATCTGCAAATATGAATTTCACTTTAATGCCAAGCAGACAGACTGACCTATTAGGTAATCCATTGGCTTTGCTGTAAATAGCCATTTAAAGCCTGGCTTTTCAACGAAAGATGCAGCATGACTAAAAATGTTGAAAGAACTTACCCATTGTTTGAAATAGTTATATTGGGTGCCGCTGCTGTGACACTGTACTTATACGTCCCAGTGTGAATCGTCACGAGAGTCTGCGGCTGCAGTGACGATCTAGTTGCGCGGACACGCTGCTCGCGCTCCGCTCACGCTTGCGGTGTGAAAGAGGGGTTAGCCTTCCCCTTGCCACAGGGACTTGGGGCAAAAAAGCCACTAAATTGGACAAAAATGCCCCTGCACAAACAAATTGAATCTGTTACGTATGTTGCTAAAAAGAAATGAATGTGAATAGATAGTGTCGATTTTGAAATTAAGATCAAGTTGCTCAAGTTGCACCGTATTTTTTATTTTATTTTAGGTGTTTTTACAGTGTTGCGCATTTTAACCAATCACACACAATTCTGTTTAGCTTTGAAATGCAATGGCCAATCAGAGGCGTTCAGATGAGTTATCGTTCAAACTCGCTGACTGAATCTCGTTTGCTGACTGAATTCCGGACTTGCGAATTGCGAATTTTCTCATCATGAACAACAAAGCGCAGAGGTACATACAATGTAAGTTAGAGAATCATTTAACAATCTATACAGCTTCAATGATTATAACAACAGTTTGAAAAGGAAAATGTTATATAATCATCAATTGTTCACATTTTTATTCAATTGTAATCCTGTTAAAGACAAATTCGGTCCCATTAAACATTTTTTTAGCCTACATGACCTATGTCTGGTTCTTGCCTGAAAAGAGGGGTTTATGATGTTTAATACATTTGGCTGCTTTTAGCCTTAGCCTGGAGTTGGTTCACCCTCTGCCTTTGTCAGCCTGCCTCTGCTTTAACTCACCAATCATGTGTAAACACCCAGAACACATGTAAACTGAAAAATGTGAGCTATGGTAAAATAAAATAATATTGTTTTCTTCAAAGTTGACACAAATTAATTGTGAATTAAAGTGATGTCTTGAACACATTTTGGGGGAAATAAAGCCACATAGCCAAAGCTATGTATTTACCTAGTTTTTTATAAGTTTTTTTTTTTTTTTTTAACTTTAGTTTACTTTTATATATATATACATTTCAATGTATAAAATCCATTTTAAAAGCTCCATGCTAATTATTTCACTTTTTATTAAATTATGTAAGTAAAATAGTTTGTAACGTCAATTCAATCTGACTTTTGCCTACATTTGCAGCAGTAAAAAATATCTACGGACACTGAAGTAAGAAAACTCTTACAAATAAATAAACAAATACATTTGAAAAAAGCTTAACACAAATTAATTGATAATAGTTGATCATAAATACTATTAAAATCTGTCTTATGTAAATGTAAACAAAATTATCATGAATTTTCAGAGCAATTTCCATGTTGAAAATAAATATTGAGTATTTTTGACCCATGACAGTAACTAGAAGTATCTCATCCTGTCAAACACCTGCTTGATCTGAAACAAACATTCCATGTGTTACTGATAAACTTTGAAAAATATGAGCATTTATAAAATAAAATATTTACCTCTTTTGGCAAACGTTCTGGCAACCATTTAACACTGACAAATATGAATGTATTGTTACTGATAAACTGTGAAAAATGTCAGCTTTGGTAAAATAAAATAAATGTCAATTGCACAAGTAATAATTCTAACAAATTTGGGGGTTAAAATAAATGTTATGCCACAAAGCTAAACGGAAATAAAGCCACTCCTAAGATGAAAATCCCTTCCTCCCTCTCTCTGTCTCTCCCGCTTTTTCTTTCTTTTTGTCTCAGTTCTCTTGGTCAGTGTTGGTAATTGAATAAGAAAGCTTTCAGCTCTAGTATGTGGGCAGCCAGGCAGCTCCACCACGTTCTGAAATGAGCTGTTACAAACAATCAAGATCTGCATCAATTAGTTCTCCTCCTCCATTAAAGGACGCAAGCAGGAGTTACCCAATTATTGTACAACGTTAGTAGTGTCTTTGCCCTGCAGGGAAGCATTGTGGGAACGATTCGCAGATGGTATCATGGTGTCATTTGGCTGGAGTGTTACCTTTATGAGAGTTGCTTTAAGGAACACTGTTATGAGAAAACGATATTCGTATAATCAAGCGATTGTTTGTGTGTGCGACATAGCGAAGGGAAGAACCAGAGGAAACGAGCTACTGTGTGTCAACTTGACAACTTTAAGCAGCTCTGAATGAAATGCCATCAGGATGCCTCTAATTGAAATGTTGCATGTGAAATTAAGTGCATTTACATAATTTAACAAAGGTCCAGTGCTGTAATTAGCATGAGGGAAGGATTCTTTTTTTTCCTTCAAGCTTTTAAATCTGGTAATGCCATGTTATGGTTTGTATCTGAAAAGACTAACTTAACTCTGTTTAATTTGTAACAATGACAAAACATGAACATAATTGACTCATTAATAGCCTATAGGCAATCTTCTTTCTGACTCCCTTCTGCATAGATTTGACAAATTAGGCACATAATCGCTATTCTGTGTTTTGAAGACGGCCCTTATTTTTTACTTATTTTGCATAGCATGAAGATATTGCATTTTGTTCACCAACAAAAGTATATGCCACAATAATTTTGATAGAACTGAATACAAACACACATGCCCACACACACACACACACACACACACACACACACAGACACACACATATTTTATTTTACACACACATATACACATAAAATTTGTAAGAAATTGTAAGGACCAAAAATTCATATTTAGATGTGTTCATTAATTCATTCATTCAGATCTACCAAAAATGTAAAAAAGAAAAATCACACTTTAGCTTGGGTCCAATTCTCGCTATTAACTAACTGTTAACCAAGACTTTGCCTCAATAAACTCCTAATTTTCTGCTTATTAATAGTTAGTAAGTTTAGGTATGCAGTAGGTTCAAGGGATCTTAAATAAGGTCATGCAGAATAATGCATTAATATGTGCTTTATAAGTAATGATAAACAGCCAATATGCTTGTAATATGCATGCTAATAGGCAACTAGATAATAGTGGGAATTGGTCCCTAAATCAAAGTGTAACCAAAAATGTGTAGAAGTCCTGTAACTGATGGCCATTTTTAAAGTCTCTCACTATTAATCACCTTTTTGCCTTCAGTAGTCTTTTTATACTATTCTCTGGTGTATTATTTTCCATGTCATCTTATCAAAAGTTGCATGGATGATAATTATAAAAAAAAAGAAGAAAAAAATGCTGTTTAAAATACTTGTTGATGAAGTCTAACATCTAGTCCTGTGAGCTTTACAAAATTACCATTTCACTTGTTGTTTTGTGCTTTATGCCAAACCTTTATCCTATACCTTTTAAATGATATCAGAATTAAAAACTCACTTGACAAAGGGTTAAGTGAATTAATTGGCACTATTGGTTCACACAGCCAAACCTTCCTAAATCCCATGGAGAAAAGAGACTGTTTTATTTTTGTAATCTCATGTGTTAGATTTAATTTGTGAAAAATCTCATGTGTTAGATTTAATTTGTGTTAAACTTTCAATTATTGTCTCACAGATCCCTCTTTTATAGAAAAGCATTTTGTGCCATGCTGCCTCAGCTTTTACTTCATTACTTATGCAGTAAACCCGACTTAAATAATCCAGTGTGTCTCCATCTCTGTGGGAAGTCAAAATTGGATTTTGTTCTTTGGCTTTCTTCTTTTTTTCTTCCGTTTTTGCCTACTCCCCACTACACAAAAGGAGGACGAGACACAGCAGAAAATCTTTCCTGTTAAACCTCCCACAGTCCCCGAACCCCTGCTTTGTAATGGTCTTATTAGATTTGTATTGTCCAAAGGGGATTGACCCCTTTATGAGGTGTAGGAATTTCTTTTCAGTGCCCATCAGACAAGGTAGTGGAGCGTGGCCGTCCCATCACTGACAATCACTCCTGGATTTGCTTTCTCTTTACCCCCTGTCCCAACAACTATTCGGTAACACCCCTTCTCTCCTCGTGTCCCACAGAGCTGTGCGCAGCCGACTGTGGTGGACATGGCATCTGCGTGGCGGGCAGCTGTCGCTGCGATGAGGGCTGGATGGGAGCCGGGTGCGAACAACGGGCTTGTCACCCACGCTGCAGCGAGCACGGGACCTGCAAAGACGGGAAGTGTGAATGCAGCCCCGGATGGAACGGAGAACACTGCACTATAGGTAAGACGGATGCGCTCGTTTATGTGTGCGTGAAGTTCCGTGACGTGGGGAAGGGGCGGGCGAGGAGGTGTGAGAGAAGCATGCATAATTGAATTTGTGCAACTCGGCATAGCATGAACAGGTTTGCTCAAGGATATGAGGCTTGTCTTCATACATTTTAATGTGGGAATGGTGTCTTTTCATTTCTGCTCATCATTTCCCTCCTTTCTTATTCTCTCTGTCGTTCCTTTCGATTAGTTCATTTTAAACACAAACATTTGCATTGCACAAGCAGAGCAGTCACTGGAAAGACATTCTCTATGTTAGGAAATGAAACTGCGAAAACATTAAAACATTCATTATTTTTGGAGTTTTGTTTGGTAAGGAAATCAAGTTAGACATTTTGGCTTTGATTTAGTTTTATTTGAACTAAAAAGAAATGAGAGACTGAAAGTAAGGGATACTGTATCATAAAATCTCTGTCACACACTCTCTCAAATGATTTGTCGCTCTTATTAAATACATGGTTCAATAAATAATTACATTTATTAACCCTACTGTATCATACTATATATATTTGTTATTCAGTATGAAAAAAGCATCTAGTTTTATGCACACATCTTTTTTATCATTCAGTGTTTACAAAAATTATAGTCGAAGATTAAGATATTAAGATATTGTAAATTATTTGGATTCTTTAGATGTTTAGTTGAAAAACACATTTTGGTAACAGGTTGCAAAGAATTAAGGTTATGTAAAAACCCAATTTTGTACCTTATTTGTTGAAAGTGCTACCTAACCCTAACGTACCCCTTAATTCACAGAGATATAATTTGGTAGCACTTTATTTTTCAGTCCTGTTCCTCATGTACATACTATGTACTTATTAAAGTAAATACAATAACTATGTAATAACTAGGTACTAACCCTGAACCTACCCCTAAACCTAACCCTACCCCATGTAGTTCCCTTTTATTACCTTTGTTATCTAACTTTGTTAGATAAATACACTGCAAGTACACTATAAGTACATGTAAGTACACATACTATAAAATAAAGTGCAACCTATAATATGGTTGATAACAGTGTTGCGCCTAACACCATCTTAATTGTAACTCTAAAATTTGATTGGTGGATTGGAATGGTGTCTTGGAAATCACATTAAGTTCTTGACTTTTGTTTTCCATCTCAGCTAAAGAATATGAATGGGCCAATAAACAGTCTGTTCTGTGAGACTGACTCACAGTGTTTCTGTCTCAACATCATTGTGTCTCTCTGGTCTACGTTTTGTTTCTCACCCTCTCAGTCTTATCCAAAAACATTCATGACATATCTGCCCTGTTAAAGGAATTTACATACTCTTATCTGATATTGTATATTTTTAGGTTATTAGTCAGTGGTCCAAAAAAGAAAAGACTCCTCAGAAAACAGCTTCTCATAAAACAACAGAGGTGAACAAAGCAAAGAAAATGGTTTCTATTTTCATCTTATAAAGTTCCTGATCAGTAAAACCAGAAATGCGGGAGTATTGTTATTTATTAATTTATTTCTGGGGCCAGTGAACTAGTATTCCATCTTTTAATATTCACTTGATACATTATTGATGTTCTTCATGCATGTACCATAGCAGGGATCATATTTCTCATAAAGCGTGCACCATTAAAGGCGGTAAGTGTGATGGTCCATGATGTAATGTACAGAATGTTTGACAGATGACGTGTTGCCTCTCCACTTCTGTTTGGATTAGAATGTGGTCATCTCATCAGTCACATGTCCTTTCTTTATAAGCTTTTGACATCATTACACAGTCTTAAACAAGTCTTAAACCTGAAGGATGTACTTTTATATACTGTATAAAAATATTTATGCAATTTGTTTGCAAATTATAATGGTGACATTTTCCAAAAAGTCTGCATGTAATACATTCTGAAAATATTTATTATGCATTATGCATCCAATTGTAATAAGTGTCGCCAAAAAATCTCCCACCTGTAATACATGTTCTGATAAACTGAGACTTCTCTCTACATCTGTTTTCATCCCTCTCTTTCTCTACCCTGTCACACCATACCTTTAACTTTCTCCCAGCCTGTGATGTGACGTGTTGCTTTATGCATGTTATTGTCCTTGCCATAGCTTTTGCAACCCCTGTGTTTCTGTAAATGTAGAAGTCTCGAGCAACTAGCCCATGCCTCTAGCTGTCTGTGTCTTGTCATGGAAGCAGCACTGTTCAAAACCTCCCTTATATGTCCTTGTCTTTTATCTCCCCCTAAAGCTCACTATCTGGATAAGGTAGTGAAAGGTATGGCACTCCTCCTGTCCTATCTTTTCTTCCTCTCTCATGTTCTGTCATCAATCATATTTCCATTAGCCCATCCTTCATAATGCTCATCCTGAAAGAATTGCGCTTCAATTTCATTCAGCCCATGCTTCATGCCACACTAACCACAGTGCTCTCCGCATCATGCTGCTGTTGTTCTACGATATCCAATGCGCTACTTTGCCACCTTGCCACTTAGCACCTTTGTGCCCGCTGAGTGGGCGGCACGATAGCTGGAGCGTCTCCTTACCTGCCACATCCCTGCTATGGAACTCAAGGGGATGGATGGCCCACAGGATCCAAAGTCACAGACCTTGCCAACCGGCGCCATGCATAATGGATGTTCAATGCAGCTGTGTAGTACAGCAGAGGGGGTTCTGGAGGAGGGGTGGGGGTTCTGAGAGGTGCTGAAGCGGCAGCCTCTCTAATTAAAGCACGCTATGCACCGGTGATGCCAGGGCCCCGAGCCGCCCACACCCCCTACCTGCTCTTGTATTTCCTTTGATGTCTCTGGTTTTCTTGCTCTGTGAGCCCACCCTTTCCCTCCCTTTCTCCCCACATAGAGAGGCTGTGTGGCTAGCGAGAACTGCAGGGGTCGCGCGAGGCGGTCTATGGCCCTCCGGAGCTGTTTCAGTCTGATGAGCGGTTGCGCTCCACAGGGGCCTCTCTCTGAAAGGGCTGCCAATTATGCTGAACTGCTGCCAGCAGAGTACAGATCTTTATTTATTTATCTCTTTAATAAGCATTCAGAACAGACCATTCAGACGTCTCACAACTGCAGACTGTGCAGCTGTTTGTCTGTTTGGGTGTTTAAGGAGGAACCTGCTGTCTACTGGGCAGGCTTATCCTTTGCTTGTTAGCAAAGCATATAACTTTCACAGCCTGCCTTGTAGCACAAAAAGATAAACCTTACACCGATATGAGGTCAGCTGGCGCCTGTGAATGCAAGTACATGTGCCTTACTCGTCCTCAAAGTGCACACTTTGTTGACATAGCATTGTGTGGACTTTTTAGTAGTACTCGAATGAGAAGTCCAAAGCATCAAGTAGGTGTAAGTCCTGCAAAAGAGAAACCAAACTGTGCAGAGTGGGACATGCTTTTGCTTGAAGAGTTTAGCTTCAGCACGATCCAGTACACCTGGCTGGAACTTTCGAGCAAGCATATTGACCTTGATTTATTGGTTCTGGTGTGTTTAATTGGGATTAGGACTTAAAATCTGTAGGATGGTGGTCTATTCGTCCAAAAGCATGTTTAAACCGTATCATGCAAGTCATCAAAATTGCTATTTGGGATTCTTTACCTAAGAGTATCATAGCTCACCCTGCCAGAGCATGTGCTCTAACCACTATGCAACAGCTCCATTGCTCTTTCTTATATTTGCATGACATTGTGCTGATCTGTGCAGCTATTTAATTATGTAAGTCAGCATTACAGCCCAATTTCTTGATGGATTCTCCAATTAGATGTAGACTTTTTTTTTCTTGGGTCAGATGCTGCTAAATGTACTATCAAATATCAGTTATTGAGGCACAGCTGTCTTGGAACATTGAGCATAGCATCATCATGATGCACAAAGCCTAGATGAAAACACTGCATGCCATTCCCCATTGAGCCATCTTTAGAAATGATCATGGCTTTTAGAGGCATCTCGGATTTCTTTCTTATCAGGCATCCTCCACCGTTCTTTCTCTATACAAACTCCCACTCTCTCTCTCTCCCTTCCTTTAGTCTCTATGATGTTCGAGCGGTGGCTGTGCTAACTGTCGCTGACAAAATAGGTCAGCTCAGACATCTTGGAGAGCGGCTCTTGGCTTGTGAAAAACATGTCAGGATTTTACGTTCGATGGCACAGGGTTTCTCGTCTTTCGTCTATGTTTTCATCTTAGGAAATGGAATTGGACAGGAAGCTGATAAGTGGCAGTGAGGAGAGGAGGAAACAGATGACAATGACAGACATTTTACGCTGTTGTATGGAGTGTACCATGTCTGTAGGACCGTGTGCCACCTGTGCTATCTACATCCTGTCAGCATTAACCACCCTGCTCAAGCACAGCCCTGCAAAATCCTATTTTCAAATGTGTCATGACATTCACATTATTGGAATAAAACAGAATATGGCGCTTATGGTCTCCACATTTAAGACTAGTCTACTATCTAAAGTTAAGGTTTTTAGTTGTATATTACCCAAGAAACACTGTGGTTATCCATATTGCTGTTTTTTTTCAGGTTAGACTTTGCCTCTACCTTTCTTGCATCTCATTGTCTTGCCTCTTTTTCTTGCGCTCTCTCTTTCTCTTTAGAGCTGAGTTCTGCATCTATTATACAACACTAATGAGAATGTATTGATCTGGATGAGCTCTGCAGTATGAGTGTGCCTCTATAACGGCTATAAAGGTGTATCGGTTAATCACCTGAAGTTATCATTTTAGCACTCTTTTGACCCACAACCCTACATTTTGACTTTTTCGTCTGGTAACTAGGCCTTGCAACATCTTGTATGTTATAGCTTAATTTTTGTTTTGGTGAAAAGCCCCCTCTGTAATGTGTATGCTCTGCTTTTGTGTGCACAGAGGGCTGTCCTGGTCTGTGCAATGGCAACGGCAGATGCACGCTGGGTAATAATGGCTGGTACTGCGTTTGTCAGCTTGGCTGGCGGGGACCAGGCTGCGACACATCAATGGAGACGGCATGCAGTGACGGCAAGGACAATGACGGAGGTACAACACAAACAACACGCTGCCTTGACATTTATTATGAAGATTTAACAGTCTTTGCTTGGGTCTTTTCTTTTCTCCTCTCTTCGCTTCTCTTTTAATTCTATTGCCTACACTAGAGTTTACTTATGAGGCCTGCGCTGCTGTCAGTTTGTCACTAAGAACACTAAGATCTAGAGTTTGCCTTGAGCACCTTCATTGAGCTAAAAGCTTGCAGCTCTTTAAATAGCACCGAAAATCAGACCTTCCCTGTGGGCCACTTGTAGAAGAGTGAGTTGTTTTAGTCAAAATCATAGGCTTTAAGTTCCCAGAGCTAAAAGACATACCAAGTCCATATCACCTAGCCTCTGTTTCCCAGCAAGCAACAGCTTATAACCGACCCCCTGCCAAGCCTCTAAATCAAAGGTAGCCTTGTCCTGTCACAAACCACACTGAGCATAAAACATCTTTGCACTGAAGAGCACACTCCTTGGAGAGATCACATTTCATTGTTCTGCTATAGTTACCAAATCCCTGGTTTTATCACTGACTAGCATTTGATGCAACTACAGATGTGAGGTGCTTTTGTGACCTTCCTAAATAATTGCTTTTTAGATATTGACATGAAAACAGCAAAACCCGGTTGTGAGGGTATCCAGATAAAAGGAAAAGTTAGGCATACCTAACTAAAACGACGATAACATGTAGAATACAAATAAGAATGTGCTAGCACATATGCTAGTTGTAACCCTGAGAGCACACATACATCTCGCAGACGTCTATTTGACATCTGCATTTACATCTACAAGACATATTATTTTAGAGTGTTTGCTCATCTGCAATTGGAGTTTTCCTATCAGATGTCAAATAAACATATTAGATGTCTTTAAGATGTTTACGATTTAGAATGTTTGTATAACTGACATCTTAAAGATGTGTGTATACTGCAGATGCTTTCCAGATCAAGAGATCTTTTAACAGATATCTTGCTATCTGGGAAAGTCAATTGAAAGTCAATTGGTGGTACTATTGCAGTGACTGAAACAAGCAGTATTTACGCTTCCACCAGGAGAGGTGTTATTTTTATAATTTGGCCCATCTGGTCAGAGAGGTTCCTGAAAGTAGAGAGAGAGGAAGAGAGAGAGATATTAGAGAATAAGAAATGACCCACTTCAGTACATTAAAGGGTTCCTCTCAGCATGGCCTGAAGTCCTGAATTATTTCAGCTGAATTACAGGAGGGAGAGGCTGAGCTGCTTGTAAAGGTGTGGAAACTGTTGGAAAGGGGGGGGTGAAAGAAGCAGCCAGACTGGCTCTAACTTACTGCAGTAACGCAGCTGTAGGGCACAGAAAGCTATCCAAAAGAGGCAGTTATTTCTCAGAAGTTTTCAAGATCCTGCTAACAGTTCGCCCATGTTCGTCTTGGGACAGTTCAATCTTTTTAATTTCCTTTAAAGATACTGACCTTGGGGAATGACGTTAGCTTGGACAAAATAAGCATGTTGAAAGGCATCTGTGCACCAGGTTCTGAACATTTTTGGTAACCAGGTTTAACTGGTCAGGCTGGTCTCTGAAACATTCACGGGTGTGTTTGTCCACAGTTTGGGTCTAATAAGGCCCTATACCTACTCCCTTAACCCTGCCCTAATTGAATCTGTTAATGTGGCACCTTGTCTACGGTGGTCTACGACCTCTGATCAACTTGAACAAGCTGATCCACCTCAGGAAACCAAGTCCACCAGCTTGGAAGTCTATCTGTTCAACCACCTAAATTAACTTTGTATAGTTAGAAACTATGTATATCCAGTCACTACTAAGTGAAGGCAGTTTATAAGCAGATAAATTGTTTTTTCCATTGCATCAAAGTAATTTTGTGGAAAAAAAACACTGATTAATTTTCTGACACTACATTCCCATTATTAAAGATTAAACCTCTCTCTATCAGATGGGTTGATGGACTGTATGGACCCAGATTGCTGTTTGCAGACATCGTGCCACACCACTTCTCTGTGTGTGGGCTCTCCTGATCCACTGGATATTATCCAGGAAACCCAGATCTCTTCCACTCTGAGTACTCTGCAGTCCTTTCACCAGCGTGTCCGCTTCCTGGTGGGCCGGGATAGCACCCACGTCATCCCTGGCACCAACCCCTTCGATGGCATGTAAGTGTTTCTTGAGTAATGGTTTCAATTTTTTTATTTATTTTTTATTGCACTTTCTTGCAGTTTAAGTTGTATTTTCCATACTTCTCCCAAATCCCAATTCCCCATAGTGGTAATATTTAGATCAATCAGTAACTATAAGTAGATGCTGTCAATCCATCTACAGCTCTTGTTCCTGTAAACAAACAGGGCATGGGGCTCATCCCAAGGTGCCCCAAAGATGTTTGGTATGAGAGAGCAGTGCTGTCACTGTCTGATCCCATGTGACTTTTCATCTTTTGCCTCCATTTTGTGGCGTTCCCTTTTTATCTGTAAACAATACCTAGATTGAATGCCACTTTTGCATTTGCATCCCACTCGTGCACTGGTCTCGTCCCTCTCTCTCCTTGTGTTCCCAGTTGAAATGAGCACAAAAGACGATACCAGAGACTTGGGAAAAAGTTGTGCTCCTTTGAAATGTCGTAGAGTATCCCCACATTTCCTTTCATGAAAGCAGAGCTGACATTTCAAAGGCAAAAATGAAAACATAACAAGCAAATGAGTATCTTTTTGTGCTCTCCATGGAGAATGTCTCTAATGCTGTCGCCCAGGGTGCGTTGATGTTTTTATTCATATCTCCATAAGGCATAATGTGCCAAACAGGTCTACGATTCAAAGCCTTCTGTTTTTGCTTTGTTCATTAGGTAACTCGAGAGGAAATTTCTTGTTTAGAGGGGTTTTGGATCAGTGAACAGTCCTTCCCTGAACTATGGTGAGCAGGGTATTGTTTTTACATCTCTTAACTGGCCATTTCCCATAGTTCAATTCAGACTCTGGACCAAATGGCCTTTTGCTTTGCGTGACTGATCTTCTGGCAAATATGGTCTCCCTTTGTCTAATTTGCGCTGTCCTAATGAGACTCTGATCACTTCAAAGCTGTCCAGCGCTGTCCTTCCTGCACCATTTCAGTCCTATCTGCCAGACGTTCTTCCATTGCATAAATCACTGTGCCCTCAATCAAGATGTGTCAGAGTGTCCGATGCACATAACCTCATGCAAAGATGAAACACTGGACTTTGTTTGATATTGCCTTTTGTGCACGTCACCCGGTATTCATGAAATGATCTTGTAATACCCAGTGACATTTTTCCAAGGTGACATTTTTTGCGACGCTCTGTAGGGAGTCTCCCGATACACTCTTCATTATTTCAAGACGGGAGTCTCGGCCTACCTTTCATCACCATCATCTCCCAAGAAAAAAAATAGACATAAATAATTATAAGCCATAGAAGTCGGCCAGCAGCTGCAAGATCGGAGACCTCAATTCACCTAAAAATATCAGGGATGATATATTATTTATTACCTCTTAGTTCTTCCACCCACTGACAGATATGAGACCGGCTGATAGCAGCCCAGATGGACCTCTAAGACATAGCCACAGTCGGTCTAAAAGAGCCCCTTGCCATCACCTGATCAGGCTTCTTTATTGATTCCACAACCACCTCTGCCTGCACAGAGACAGGACAAAAATCCACATGTCCAACCACAAGAAAGTAACACGGCTGGTAATGATCAAAGTCACCCTTCATCCCTGTTTTACAAGGTTCACCTGTCTAAAACTTTTAGAATGTTCTTCCAATGTTCTCTAACTTCTACAGCATGTGCTCTGTTTATCTGAACACCATGAATCGCACAAAAGAATAAATGTGTTTGCTTGGAGTTGTTTACCTGCTGCATATGAGTGTGCTTAGCCCCTTTTACCATCATGTGGAGATGGAGAAGAGGAGCAGCCTGAGATGGCCCATTATTTCTCTCCATTTAGCCTATTTAGAACATGTTGCAGTTTCTGTGAAAGGGAAGAACTGCTGTATGCTGAAATAATGCAAGAGAGGGAGCATGTTTTTATGTTTAGCCCCTCTCACTAAGTTTTTAAAGTAATTAGCAGTGTTTGCTATGGCATAACACCATGTTTGTTTACAGGAACGAGGGCCGCAGATGAACTGACAGCATCTTCTGTAAAAATTAGGAACATTGATGCTTTTGGGTTGTTGCTAATGCTTAGCAATGCCCTGATAATGACCCTAGTTTCATATGGCGCTTTTCCACTGCATTGTATGATATGATACGGTTCACTTTTGGGGGGTTTTCCACTGGGAACAGTACCTGGTCCCTGGTACTTTTATTAGTACCACCTCATTCGAGGTTCCTAGTGATGTTGTAACCAAAACGTGACGTGTAAACTCTGCTGATCACGGATTGGCCGGAGAGAATCGTCACTCCCTGTGTGCGTCACTGATCTTGCAACACAAACACAACATAACCGCTAGATTTAAATCAGCACAGCCAGCGAAGGATCGAAGACAACTGATTTGAACCAGTGCACCTTTTTTTAACAACCAAAAAGTGGCTGTTTCATTGTATGCTGAGGAAGTACAGACGTTCCTCTCGTTTATAGCAGAGGAGCGGATCCAGCGAGAGCTTAATGCGGCAACACAGAATGAAAAAAAATTTCAGGAGTGGCAGCAGTAGAGGCGGCACAACTATAACGATGTGAATAATCCCACCCACTCTAAAGTGATACTAAACTGTAAACCGAGCCGTACCGTACTGAGCCGTGCCGAGCCAAGTCGTACCACGCAGTCGAAAAGCGCCAAAAGTGGCTGTTTACATATGCAAATCTAATTAGCTTGTTAGCTTCACAGTGCTAAAGAAACTTGCTGCAACTTTTATTTGATAAATCTGCTTCAATGGAGTTTGCAAACATTAATTTTGACCATCAAATATTTAGCCTTTTTTTTTTTGCCTTTCCCAAACGCACAAGCATTCAGACCACTCTGTATGTACAAAAATGCTTCTTAGTGCTCCCAGAAGCTGCCTCTCAGGACAGTTTAGTGTGCTTTCCTTCATTGTTATTTAAGATGTCTCTTCTAATATCAAGTCAGACACAACCTACAATTTGCTTCTATTACGTGGTTGTCAACGCAGCGCTACACAAGGTGATATCTCTGTTGTTTATAAACCTCCTTCCGCTTTTATCTGCTTTTTTAAGAATAGCGTTTGCTGAATAAATGAACTTTTTGTCTAAACCACTTCACTTTTCTTCCTTTATCTTCTTCAGATCCATTTATTGTCCATATTTAAATCATTTGTCATGGAGTTGTTGAATCAGCTTGGCGTATTTCGCTGTGGCTCAGTTCCACTCAGTGCACCCTGTGAAAACTTGCATAGCTGCCCCTTCTGAATGGGAATACTCTAAATCAAACTGTCACCTCAAGCAATGTTGTAGATAGACAAAAGCTTTACACATTATCTTTCTCTCTCCCTTTCTACCTTTCCACCCTTTTATTTAGTAATCTTTCTTTGTCACTTGTTCAGTCTCTATTTTCTATTCTACTTGAGTTCGCTCGTGGTCTGATAATAGACATTGTGGTGGGGCTGTGCACTTGTGCGCTATCTCTACTAGCATTGTTTACAGGGACGCAGAGCTGAGCCAAGGACTGCTGAAGGTGAGAGGCTGTTTAAATTAGCATAAAGTTAGCCTCCCTGGGACAGGGATATTGTTGGTTCTGTGATCTTGCCCGCAGTAAGGACAGGAAGGGGCCAGCCTCTTAAACACCAGTGTTAATTGTTCCGCTACTTGGCAAATGTTTAATACCTAATACCTTCTTAGAAACAGCCCCAATGTGTAATTTTTTTCCTAGGTGCTTTTTTCTTTAACCTAGCTGATGTGTATATTTTTTTGGATGTTAAGGTACTTTAATATCATATTTTACTTCATAGGCCATTTCTTGTACAATTCTTGATTTCTGGCTTTCAGTTATATCAGATCACATGATATGCCTATTATTCAATCAAATTAATTAAAGATATTAGATCATGTGGCAGGCGAAATGTCTGGACTTACAAAATGTGACAGCTCTAATATTTGTGTAATAGTTTCAATATATATTTGCATTTTTTTTGTCCTTTGTAATCTCCGGCCTGAGCAGCATGAAGCCTGATTTGAAAAATCTCTAATGCTATGAGTCAGAAGTTGTGTCAAGCGGGGAGTTGTTTTTAAGAGTGAGGATTTTAAGAATCAGTGTTTGACTTTTTCATATCGATCAGTAAGTCGGAGCTCCTGAGGCAGACAGATAACATCAGATAGAGGCAGTTTCAAGCACAGATATCTGCTGTGACTGAAAGCACTCATACCTCCGCATTGTTCTCTCAAACAGCAGGAATGGCACAAACACTATGCCTTTTTTTTTTTTTGCTCTTATCTTTTGCTTCTCGGATTGGAAACTCCACTGAGGTTTCCTCAGAACTTTGGGATTCATTTAATTTATTATATGTGTTTACAAATAGCATCTAATGATTTTCTACACTCTAAAACCACATGATCTGTTTTACTCCGTATGATTTTACTTTTTTAACCTCACAGTCATGCCTGTGTTATCCGGGGACAAGTGGTGACTTCAGATGGGACTCCGTTGGTTGGTGTAAATATCAGCTTCATTAACAGACCAGCCTATGGGTATACCATCACCAGACAGGACGGCAGGTAAGTTATAGCATGGGATGAAATGGTGTTTAAAGATCTGGGTAGCAATTCAAATGTAAATATATTGAACTTTTTTTCATATCACGATCATTATGCATGCACCTTTAACCCACATCTGTGCATGTTAACTGCTTTCTGTATGGCAGAATGCTCTATAATATGCTGGAAATAAAATTGGAGGACAATTTTATTCGCAGCACACCATTGCAGATTTTGCCTGTTTGCTTGGATGGTGGTTTCTGTAGCCATAAACAATCTTCCATCTCCCTGGCTCTCTGTATTTTTTCCCTCTCTTTGCTCGTAAACACATGGTCACCCTCCCATAACAGCCCATCAAACACTGCAAGAACAGACTCGGTACGGCATGAAATCACCAGTGCACCTGTTTGCTTGCTTAAAAATGGGAAAGCTCTCTTAACTGATTTTGTTTGTAGTGGTCTGTTCTATACTGGTGCCTTTACTTTTTCAATTACTTCTTTGTCCACTTCCAAAGAGGTCCCTCTGGTTCTCTGCCAACCACTAGAGTATGAATGACCAAGTAGCATGCTGTGGATATTCATGTAATACAAAATTTTTGCAAAAGTCAGACTCTGGACATCCTAGAAGCCATTTATTATACATCTGCTTTGATGCATTGAGAGTCCCTTACGCAACCCTGATCTCCTGAAGGAGAGAGCAGAATGCTGTGTCACGTCACATCAAGAATCAATGAACTATAGATGGCAGACTTAGAAGAAGTCACATGTTAATAATGTAGTGGAAGTCATGAGAGATTCAATACTCCTTGGAACCATATATTATAACATTTCAATATTTTATTCTATATAATAAAAAGAAGGTTTGGGGGGTCCAGCTAACAAACTAAGAATGTTTAATTAATATTACCACTAAGTTATTTTTAACATTATTAATGTTCTAAGAATGTCAAAAAGTTCATTCTATTCTAAAACATTATATTTTGTCATTTTTTTCATTATCATTTATTCAATTTGAACTTGACTTTTGAATGTTCTCTTAACCATCTGAAACAAGTAGTAAGTAATGTAAAAAAAAAAAAAAAATAATAACAATTACATAAATATCTAACTAAAATGGTCCATGAACAATTATAAATTATGTTTCTGTGCTAACATGTTGAAAACATTCAGAAAGAACAGATAACATTATTGGAAGAATGTCTGTTCATTACTTTGAGAGAACCTTGACAGAATGTTCTTGCCAGAAAATTTTGAGAACATTCGCTGTCCCTGGGATAGTGGTAGCTAAAAAAAGAAAGAAAAACTGGAATAAATCCTAGGCAAACTATATGCTGGAAAGATAGCAGGCTTATTTTTAAGTAGTTTGCTAAGCTAATTGGTGGATAAGTTAACAGGATGCTAAGCTGAACAGCTAGGCTAATCAACTATCCTGCTGAAAAAAAACAGCATAGTTATGTTTTGACGCTGGGATGCTGGTTTAGTTAAGAGGACTAGAAGTGGGTGGCTTCAACCTGTTTGGGGTCTAAAGCCATCAATCTGGCTAACCCCTTTGGGTTAGCTCTGCGTCCCTTCAAAGTGTGCACTGAAAGGCTGAATGCACTTATAAAGTGTGTCACCCTTGCCTGAGGTGCTGTGTGATTGATAACAGGCCTGTGAATCGCTCATCGATTGGCATGGCAGCCTTTAGGGCCGTATGTGTGCCCGTGTGATGGTTATATGTTTGTGCACATCTTTCATCGCATGTGACTGGCTAGCTAGCTGTTTCTGCAGATTAGCGTGCACTCTACACAGCTGCATAAAAACGCACACAGGCTGTCTCTCGCAGACACTCCCTAACAAGCACGCTCTGTTCAAACTCCCACAGCGCACAGACAAATTCTCATTGCTCTCATTTTAGCAAGGGCACGACAACAAGGGCAAAGCAGACCTTTGTTTATCAGCCGTGCCAATGAAAGCTCTGTGAATAGCCATCTGGGATATGTAGTTGAATTAATGTTCAAGCAGCGTGAGGTGTGACTACAGATGCACGCCGCATCTCTGCCAACCCTGAGAACAAAGACACAGTACAGTGCATTCTGCGAGTCCACGTATCACATAATTGCTAATCGGCTGTTTGTGTTGTAGGCGTATTTGGCACTAAAGTGCATTTTTGCTTTCATTTCTACCAGAGCGTGTTGTAAAGGTGTCTCCCCATGATGATACACAAGAAAGCAGATCAGAGTAGCATTCTGGGTTTGTACACAATCAGTCATCTAGTGAGCCGCACACACGATAGCCTGCATACAGCATCCTGTTTCGTTTCTGTTTAGCGGCGTCAACAACAGAGCTCTCTGATCAGAGTGACTCTATATGCAGAGTGTGTTCTGCCATTGTAGCATTGTTGTAAAGTTATGTTAGCGCAGACAGCTTCAGATTCACAGATCAATAATACTTTACCCTTCCCTTAAATGTCATTTCCCCTCTCACCTCCTTCATCAAAGCACAACAAAGACGTTCAGCGGCATACGCACGGCTACTGCGGCGAAGAGGAATCTTGCCAGTTTATTCCCCAAAAGAGAATAACGACATCACACACCACCCATTCATGCGGATTTTATTAATGCAAATTCAAAAGCACAGTGTATTAGACTGAGCCAGTGGTTCATTGTATTCCAGTCACATTGTGGAGCTGCCAGATAAAAACCGTCCCAACTAACTGAAGCCGAGTCCTTTTCAATTGAATCCTGTCATTTAGAGAAACATAATGAATTAAAACCTTTATTAAGTCTGGTTTTGATGACAGTAGAGAGTAATAATGAATAATGTTGATTAAAATGTTAGTAAATGGCATTATGAGATAAGGAAATGCCATTGCAATTTCATTGAATAGGAAATCAAAACACCATTTTCAAGGGTGTGATGGTTGGCATACTTGAGCAAATAACTGTACTTAATGAATCAGATCCACACACTCTAAATTCTGACATGTATAAATGGAATAATTCAACTGATTAGTAGATGTAGAGAATTATGGTATGGAAAGTATAGACACTTATAAATAATTAATGTTTATCTCAAAATAATAGTTCATCCAATTATGAAAACTCTTTCATAAGAGTTAAGGCATAAGTGTAAATAGCCTCAAAAGGTAGTTGAGTAATTGACATGCATTAAAAAAAAACACATCATTTTGGGTCCGTGTAGCTTCCATTAATGATGAAATATGCAGGTCAAATTAACCTCCAAATATCATAATCGTAATAAATTTTGTATGCACATTCAACAACAATTCAGATCGTTAAAACACCATAGGTTAGCCTTTATTTGTGAGAACTCAAAATGGGTCAGTTTGCAACATAATATAAGGGGAAGAGTAATTTTAGGATAGAAGTTTTACTTAAGACGACAACGGTGATCATTAATGGATAGTTCTTTGTGGGGCTTAAACCCAACAACCTTGCGGTTACCAACCCAGATTTTGATAACCACAACTGCAAAGTTAAATTTTCTAAAAGAAGACTACTTTATATTCTAACATTATTGAAAATGAATGAATGGCTTTATCACAGTCGCTGCTCCATGTCTAACTGTACATGTTGTCTTTTCTTCAGCTTTGACCTGGTGAGTAACGGGGGTGTGGCTGTAGCCCTGAGGTTTGAGCGCGCTCCATTCATCACTCAGGAGCACACCTTGTGGTTGCCGTGGGGACGCTTCTTTGTCATGGACACCATCGTGATGAGACATGAGGTCAATGACATCCCCAGCTGTGACCTGAGCAGCTTCAACCGTCCCATGCCCATCGTCCTGCCTGCCCCGTTGACAGCATTCGCCGGGACCTGCGTCGAGAGGGGCAACATCGTTCCAGAGATCCAGGTGATAAGCTATAGAGAGGAAGTGAAAAATGTTACAATTCTAAATGTGTACGATTGATCAGTTAATGCAACCAAAACCATGAGGGCAGGGCAACATAATTTTGACAAATAATATCCAATTTTATGTATTCCCTCTCTATATAATTACCCCCACTAAATGTTCTGGAAAATGCATCAAGATACAAACATACTAAATGAAAATATAAAGTTTTAAATCCATGTTACTGTAGGTCATTTATACATACATTCATTTGTTTATTTTTTTTTTCACGATTATGACTTTATGATAATAGGAAATTTCAGATTTGACAGGAATTGAAGTGGGCGAGAAGAGGGGGGTGGGATCGGGAAGGTCCTCCAGCCAGGATTTGAACTCAAGACACCCGTAGCACAACAGTGCTACATGTAGGCATGCTTCCCACAAGGCTATCAGCACTGACATATATTCATTTTTTATTTTATGTTTGTACTCCATAATTCCAGTTAAATGACAGACTTCTAGATTTTTCTATTATTTTGGCCTCGTAAACTCTGCCTCTTTTCTTACTATTCTTCTTACCATTCTGATCTACCACTATCTAATCAACAACCAATGGATAAAGTCCAACACTTTTTTAACTCAAATGTACGTCACAAGTTTTTTCATGACTTTAATTACATTTTCAATTACAATTTGTGTATTTAAAAAGCTTGTTTTTTGTTTGTTTTTGTTTTACTATATTTTTGTCTTCATTTTAACTTTTAAGAATAATGTATTTAAACAGTCTGATACACGTTTAGTCTGACAGTTACAAACCGTTAAGAATTCTACGGCTGTCTCAAACAGATGAAAAAATTTGGTAATTTGCCAGAATTGATCCCAGACTAGTGGTGCTTCGTAATGATTTTCTGATAGACAGCAGCGGCATATACCGTATTTTCCGGACTATAAGTCGCACTTTTTTTTATAGTTTGGCTGGTCCTGCGACTTATAGTCAGGTGCGACTTATTTTATCAAAATGAATTTGACATGAACCAAGAGAAAACATTACCGTTTACAGCCACGAGAGGGCGCTCTATGCTGCTCAGTGCTCCTGTAGCCTACACTGAAAACAAGGTGCGCCCTCTCGCGGCTGGAGACGGTAATGTTTTCTCTTGGTTCTAAATAAATGCGACTTATACTCCAGTGCGACTTATATATGTTTTTTTTCTCATCGTGGCGTATTTTTGGACTGATGCGACTTATACTCAGGTGCGACTTATAGTCCGAAAAATACGGTATTGGGAAATGTACATCAGAAGGGAATGTAGGAGGATCTGTCTCGGGTGGCAGTCCTGTGATTTTATCTCCTGTGTGTAATTGGGCAGACATACACAGTCCAATTTACTACGCCAGACATTTTCTGAAGAACTATAATTACATTTAGACAAAAACAGCATGGAAGCTTTTTGAGTCTGACTCCTGGAGGCGCTTCACAGTCAGTGCTTGGAAAAAATATCTGTGTTTTGGACTTGCATTGACTGTCATCTAGGTTTTATGTGTGTGAGTATATGTATGTTAATTTCATTGTATCCTATAAATATATATTTTGTAATACGCACACGTGTGTGTGTGTGTGTGTGTGTGTGTGTGTGTGTGTGTGTGTGTGTGTGTGTGTGTGTTTGTTTGAGTACTGATAGTTCTACTTGTACCTGTCTGCTGCCTTTCTAATTATTTTGTCGTCTTATTTGGTTAACAAGATAAATGAGTCAGCCTCACATGCATTGTGCTTGTCTGGGCTATTAATATCGGCACAAATCTGTCCCATCCCAAATCTTCAGGCTATTTATTCGTACACATCTACACACACCCACACACAGAGTTTTCACAGGTTTACAAACGGAATTGTCTATGGAGGAGCTTTTCTTATCAGTGTTTATTGACGCAGTAACGATCGTCTGTGTTTATTGGTCAGCTTTGTGCCTGACTGTGATAAAAGGGGCGATATGCTGAGAGTTAATGAGAGCTCTGCAGTTAGTTAGAACTATGGTTGTTCTAAGGAAAATGTACAGAATCTACAAAGTGTATGGAAGGGGAAAAATCATTATTATTAGTAGTAGAAGTAGTATTTTTTTAAATGCACACCAGGAGAGGTCAAATCAGAAACTGGAAATAAAATTAATACTGTATATTTCACCTTTTTGATTGCACTTGCCTTCATCAGGGCTAGATTGCAAGTGCAAATAGTTTATTTAAATACATATATACTATTTTCTTTTTATTGTAATTTTTTTAATAGGATATTTGTTAGAGGTTCACCATAAGAACAGATGCTATTTGCATGATGTGTGATCATTTATCTAATATATGGTGAAATAAACAGCATTAATCTCTTATATTTATTTATTTTTTGACCCTTTTGGAAAGCAATGTGTATAATATAATAAAATAAAAAATGGTGTGTATATATATATATATATATATATATATATATATATATATAGTGTGTGTGTGTGTTAGCAGATGCTTTTATCCAAAGCAACTTACAAATGAGGACAATAGAAGCATCAAAACTAACAAAAGAGCAACAACATGAAAGTGCAAATGTAATATGCACTTTAAGTAATAAAAAAAATCATGTGACATTGACTACTTTAAACTCAGCTTTGCCATCACAGGAATGACTTACTGTATACGTATTAAAATAGAAACCAAGTCTTGTAAATTTTAATAATACAGTACTTCACAATATTACTGTTTAACTGTATTTTTGAGCAAATAAATGTAGCCTTGGTGAGCCAAAAGACTTCTTCAGAAACAATATTTTCAACCCCAAACCAAAGTAGTGTATATTAAGCGATTTTTTTAATATAAAAGCATTTTTTATATAAAAACTTTATTCTTTCTCTTTGAGGTGAAAAATGCCCTAGATTCACCCAATAATTGGTATTTTTTGTACTGTATAATAAAACGTCTGCTGTGAAAAAATTAATTCATTCTCATTTGCGAATATACCGGAGATGCTAAATAATGCAAACACTTCTCAGCAGGGTTCATTCCCCACAAAATTAGCAAATTTGTTACTGTTTGCTCTGTTTTCTTGTGACTAAAATGAACATTTTCGACTCTCTCTCTCCAGACCCTCCAGGAGGAAGTGCGGATCTCAGGTACAGATGTGCGTTTGAGTTACCTGAGCAGCCGGACATCGGGGTATAAGTCCCTCCTGCGGATCACCCTGACCCACTCCACCATCCCGTTCAGCCTGATGAAGGTGCACCTCATGGTGTCCGTCGAGGGTAGGCTCTTCAGGAAGTGGTTCTCAGCTACACCCAACCTCTCCTACGACTTTGTCTGGGACAAGGCCGATGTCTACAGCCAGAAAGTTTATGGGCTGTCTGAGGCTTTCGGTAAGTGCGGAATAAAGTTGTCAGTGTCTCATTTCTCAGAGCTGTTGTCACTCAAGTTCAAATGTGGTTCTTATTCACTCCTGCTAGTGTCGGTGGGCTTCGAGTATGAATCCTGTCCGGATCTGATCCTCTGGGAGAAGCGAACAGCCATCCTGCAAGGATACGAAACCACTGCATCCAACCTGGGCAGCTGGAGCGTGGACAAACATCATGCTCTAAATATCCAAAGTGGTGAGCTAGTACATCTAGAAACATGAAAGATATTCAATTGCTTACACACACAGTTGCTTATTAATGATTCGATTTGTAGAGTTTTCCCATTGTGGAAATTCTCAGAAATGTTCACTACTTGCTGAAGACAAACATGTGTTGCTTGAGAAGACTGAACTTTGACACAGCTTGGACTGTGACCAGATGTTATCGCATGAATTCATACAGTATAGCACCTTATACAATACAGATTCAACGATGCTTCAAATTGATAAACAGGAAAATAACAGTCAATCATGAAAAGTTCAATTCAGCTATTACCAGCACTAAAGAAAACAATAGTGTCATTATTAATTAGCTCCGTTCAGTGATTATATCCGTATGACAGCAACTCCTTATTGGAGTAGAACATGTCAATTTTCCTACTGGTGCTGAATTGGCTCTGAAATCGGTGATTGCCTAAACTGCTCCGTTCAGTTCCTGTCAAGTAGTCTTTTTGCCAGCGCACAGGCGCACTTATCTCAGTAAATGAGGCGCACTTGCAGCACAAGTGTTAGGAGCGCAGGTGGCAGCTTGGTCTGTCACTAAAACCCAGCGATGTCGACATGAGGACTTCCGGTAAAATTTGCTCAAATTCTTCAAGTGTCAACTCACTCTTACCCTCTCTTTTCCCAAGTGAATTTGCTACCATTTCGTTTACACTTGTTTTAATGTCCTCTTTTTAATTTCTTCTCCTCGGCTCCACACTCAACCCGGTAATTTCCGGCGTCAAATTATTCACACAGAGTGCAAAACAATATTTCATCAGGCTCTATGAAAAGTTTATACACCTGAATGAAACTTAATCACACTCATGTAAACTTGAATTGCTGTCAGAAAAAAAAAAAATTATTATATATATATATATATATATATATATATATAATATATCTCAGACAAAAAAAATAATGGCAGGCTTTGTAAAAAAATAAATAAATTGTAAAACGTAAAGAAAATGAACTCAATGAAGCAAAATCTCACGTTTTTGTGTGTACACCTGAAAGAAAGTTAGGCAAAATTAATTAAACTTATTTTCACCATAAAACTATTCACACCAAACATGCCACACAATTTCGTGAGGTTATGCTAGAAGTTTGGGGTTTGTGAAAAGTTATTTTTCAAATAAAGTGAATCGCTCTCTGATTTTTCATGTTTTAATGCCTAATCCATTCAATTTACAAAAACTTTTTTTAAACAGCTCCACATTTATCTGGAATACTCTTGGGCGCAAAAGCTGTTATGTGACTGATCAGTAATTTGTATTTTTCTAAAACCTTTACCAGCAGGTAAGTTTATTCCAAAATTGCTTTAAAGCTTCAAGGAAATGCATGGTTTCAACTGAAGGCTTTTTACACAGTGAAATTTGCAGTGGATTTTCGAGCTTGATGAGAATAAGCCTTTGCATGAACGCCAGTAAACCCACCTGCATTTCCAGCCAATCAGCATGGGCAGACTGGAAGCGCTGTTATTTAGCATCTCTCAAAACGGCGCACAATAAAAATCACTGACAATTGAGTTTCGCAAACTTTGCCACTTTTGAGTGCCGTTCGCGGTGAACTGTTCAGCACTGGAGATTCATTGAGGCATGCCATGGAGATTCAGATTGACTGTGATACTGATAATAAGAGGAAGTTGTCTTTCATGCTGTGATTGTGAACCTTTACTTAGCTGGGTTCTGTACAGCAGCTTCTGGCTGAGCAAGTGAAAAATAACTCATTTCGGTAAATGAATTCAGTTCCGTTTAGCACATCTCGATCCTGCTGGTTATTAAGCAAAATCCTTTCTCAAGCGCCAGCAGCTGTCCCATAGCTCTGTGACAGAGAAAAGCTCCATACAAATACATTTAATGTTATTAAATTTGAGCAGAAATGAATCAGCTTTAAAACCTCCGCTTCTCATATCCGATAAAACCTGTTGATTTACTGCAGAGCGAAGGCTGCTCTGAATGAATGGACAAAATACTTATGACGTCTCTCTCTTTGGCACTCAGGTATCCTGCACAAGGGTAACGGCGAGAACATCTTCATTTCCCAGCAGCCCCCTGTCATCGGAAGCATCATGGGTAATGGGCGAAGGCGCAGTATCTCCTGTCCAAGCTGCAACGGGCTGGCGGACGGAAACAAGCTGCTCGCACCTGTAGCTTTAGCCTGTGGGTCGGATGGTAGTCTGTATGTGGGGGATTTCAACTACCTCCGTCGGATCTTCACCACGGGAAATGTCACGAGTGTCTTGGAGCTCAGGTTTGGCATTCTGCATGTGTATAGAAACACAGTATTCGCATACCCACCAAAATGACAAGTTGCTTTGTACATCCTGTTAGATAAGTTGCTCACAAACCGAAAGGTATCTGACTATCAGTACTTATAGAACAGTATCAATGTTACTGGCCTTTTACTTTTAAAGAAATAGTGAATAAAGAATATTTTATTGTTGGTTACTCGCCATCATTCCAAACCTGTCTGGCTTTAATGATTGCAAAGACCCAGTTGGATTTGTTGAATTTTCATTTTTGCCGGGATAAACCACAGTATTTGTTTAAATGTAATTGCTATTGCTCAGAAATGTATAGGATGAATATGAACCTTTCAAAAATTTCATTCTTCATTTCTTTGACCCAATAAGCACACATACATCTTCAAGATGTCTGTTAAAGAAAAAATAATTTGGAAAGCGTCAATTTATTATTGGGCATAGTCATTTGGTAAATCTTTTTATGAGTAAATTTGCATTTTATACTTTACAAGCCACAGCACCCACCTGGATGCGTTTTAGAGATGAACTGAGAACAAACAAACTCTTTATACATTACATTTCTAGATAAAATTCCGAAAATAGACATCTAGGCCAAACATTCTCAACTGGTTTTGCTATAGGACTCAGTGTTTACGCTGGATTAAGTGTTGTTGCAAGACTGTACCATACAATAAAAAAGTGTACAATATAACATACATTTTGTTTTTAGCTTTGTTTTTTCCACATTCCCATTTTGTCTAGTGACACACCAGTTAGGAATCACTGGCCTAGGCTACATAAGTACAGTATGTGTGCTATGAGGGAATCCTTTCTATTCATTATGAATACAGTAGATATGCTTGTAGAATTATAGTAGTAGTATAATTTTACCACTCTAACCTTTTCTCTGTACATTAATGCATGAATTAAGGACTAACACTTTGAGCTAACCTATTTTCCCACTTTCTTCTTTTCATGCTGCTCTCGATAAATACAGAAATAAAGATTTCAGACATAGGTAAGAGTTCTTCTAAAGAGTCATACTATTTATTATGATGAATGAACTTCAGCTAAATACTCTATGCAGTCTTTTTTTGATGTAGAGTTGCTTTTGTGGACGCCTGTGGAATGCACTGGATGTGTTTTTCGTAAATGAAGGCGTACTAAGGAGTGCATTAAAACACATATTCTCTGGATAGCAATAAAATGGGCAGTGCTACGACTGAGCTTTGAAATGGTACTGTAGATCAATGGAGACCAGTTTGACGCATGGGTAAACTCTCAAAGTGGGTTACTGCAACAGAAAAAATGCTTAAAGAATTGTGTACGTTAAGGAAACCAGAGTCAGGGCACATCATTTGAAATGTCAGACAGGATGATGGAACAGCAGTTACCAGCTTAGCATAAGCCCGGTATCAGCGTTTTAAATATTTCTCACCCTCAGGGGACTCTGCTTCCTTAAAGAATACAATTACCCACCCCTCCCCATTAGAAGTACCCATGCTGCATTACCCACAATACAGTGTAATATTTCACCCGATGACAAATTACACATTTAAATTGCCGTCGGATCTGAATACACAGTTCGTTAACATGTTTAATTTGACAAATGGCAGCGTGGTATCGAGGAAAAAAAAGCTTTAGTCATCAAACTTCGATCTAAGCTTTCAGATATAACACACATCCTCCCTGTAGTGCTATGAACCCTTAATATGGGATGCGTGGCACAACCAGCTGTGGGTTTTGACAGGCAGCAGTGTGACAGCTAACAGTATGATGCTCACATATGACTGACAGGATATGAGTGGGTTCTTGGCGAGAGGTTGGGTAAATTCAGGACACCTGCGAGCTTCAAAAATGCCATCCTTCATGATGAAGTCTCCGTTTAACCCTGCGTCCTCAGGTCGTGACTTTCCTGTGGACAATTCCATCAAGACAAGGGGTGGCATCGCTCATCATGTCACTATTAGATATGGGCACATGTGGAATGCTGCGGTAAATGGCTAAATACTGTTTACTGCATATTTGCATTGATAGCTGAGCATTAACACAGTAGATTGTACACTAGGTCAGGCTAGGTTCCTGGAGCCCCCCCAACACTGCACATTTTGCATCTCTCCTTGTTAATGACACACCCATTTCAGGTCTTGGAGTCTGAATTAATGAGCTGATGATCTGGATCAGTTGTGTTTGATTAAGGAGACATGGAGAACATGCAGTGTTGGGGGGGCCTCCAGAAACATGATTGGGAACCAATGCACTAGGCTACAAAAGACAATCGCTGCAAGCAAGGGGCTACGAAATTGACACTCTTGTCATGCCACCAAGAAGAACCTTCGACATGCTCTGTCATGAAGGCATCTGTTGATCAATGAAAATTTTTGAGACCAGCTGTGCTTCAGAACAAGGGTCTCCAACCTTCCCCAAAACGACTGCTTGGAAGTTTTTAGTAAACATGAAGTCCTTGATTAACAGGTTGAGGAGTGCTTAACTAGGATTAGAACTAAAGCTGCATTCACACCATGTCATAATTACCGTAATTCAACATGTGGCGTTCTACTCAAGCTTCACTTTGTTTTCCACTTTGCGGCATGGACTCGGATGTACATTTACATTTAATCATTTAGCAGACGCTTTTATCCAAAGCGACTTACAAATGAGAACAATAGAAGCAGTCAGGTCAACAAGAGAAAAACAACAGTAGCCTATACAAGTCCCATGACAAGTCTCAGTTAGTCTAGTATAGAATGCATAGGTTTTTTTTTTTTGTTTTTTTTTTAATTAAAAGAAAAGAAAAGAAAAGGAAAAGTGCTAATGTTAGTTGGTTAAGTGCAGGCGAAAAAGATGAGTCTTTAGCTGTTTCTTGAAAATGAGTAAAGACTCAGCTGTACGAATTGAGATTGGGAGGTCATTCCACCAGCTGGGCACAGTCCAGGAAAAGGTCCATGAGAGTGATTTTGAACTTCTTTGGGATGGTACCACAAGGCGTCGATCACTTGCAGAGCGCAAACTTCTGGAGGGCACATAAGATTTAACCAATGAGTTTAGGTAAGTTGGTGCCGTGCCAGGGGTCGTCTTGTAGGCTAGCATCAGTACCTTGAATTTGATGCGAGCAGCTACTGGTAGCCAGTGTAACCTGATGAGGAGCGGAGTAACGTGAGCTTTTTTTGGCTCATTGAAGACAACCCTCGCTGCTGCATTCTGGATCAATTGCAGAGGCTTGACAGTACATGCAGGAAGGCCCGCCAGGAGAGCATTACAATAGTCCAGTCTGGAGAGAACAAGAGCTTGGACAAGAAGTTGGGTTGCTTGCTCTGACAGGAAGGGTCTAATCTTCCTCATGTTGTATAAGGCAAACCTGCAGGACTGGGTAGTTGTAGCAATGTGGTCTGCGAAGCTTAACTGATGATCCATCACAACTCCTAGGTTTCTAGCTATCCTCGAAGGAGTAATGGTTGATGAGCCCAGCTGTATAGAAAAGTTGTGATGAAGCAATGGGTTAGCTGGAATCACCAGGAGTTCTGTCTTTGTAAGGTTAAGCTGAAGGTGATGGTCATTCATCCAGCTAGAGATGTCACTCAGACAGGCTGAAATGCGAGCAGCTACCGTCGGGTCATCTGGTTGGAATGAGAAGTAGAGTTGGGTGTCATCAGCGTAGCAGTGATAAGAAAAGCCATGCTTCTGAATGACAGATCCTAATGATGTCATGTAGATTGAGAAGAGAAGTGGTCCAAGTACTGAGCCTTGAGAAACCCCAGTAGCAAGGTGGTGTGACTTTGAAACATCACCCCTCCAAGACACACTGAAGGATCTGTCAGAGAGGTAGGACTTAACCCACAGGAGTGCTGTTCCAGAGATGCCCATCTTTCTGAGGGTGGACAGGAGAATCTGGTGATTAACAGTGTCAAAAGCAGCAGAAAGGTCCAGTAAGATGAGTACCGAGGATTTTGAAGCTGCTCTTGCTAGTCGCAGGGCTTCAGTAACCGAGAGCAGAGCAGTCTCAGTTGAGTGGCCAGAGCAGTCTCAGTTGAGTGGCCACTTTGGATGTAGCGCTTAAGTTGCGCATAAATGAATCTGACAATGTTTTCAGGTGGTATAGTGGTCACGTGGTCCAAGATGTGCCTCTCAGAATATTAGGGATTTTAAACAACAGCTGCAAATGGAGTGGCTAAGATGACCGGAAGCAAGCTTTTACACCGCCATAGCAGAGAACGTAAAAATCACTAAGCAACTGTAAACAAGATGGCTCAATGTGGCATTCAGTCATTTATTGAAGTATGAATGATGGCTCATGAGGAGGATGTTTAGGCAATACTTGCATTGTTCACATCACATCAGCTCTAGTCTCAGTGCTACCTGAGGTGTTGTTGCCAACTGCAGACATATCTTTGTACAAACTATTTTTTTTTTTTAATTAGCTTAAGTTTAAAACATATCACCAGAGATTAAATAAAAGAGTAATGGTAGAATCGTATAGATATGCAATTACAATGTTATGTACCATGAAACCATTTACCAGCCTAATCTGTCACATTGTAATGACTACAGCAAACCAGCATTTCTCCCGTAGTAGATGGTTACAGTAGAATGTCACAAATAACGGTTACAGTCTCATATGCACAACACAACATCAGAATGCTGTTGCCATTCCATCAGTGGCTGTTGCTTAAATTCCCTATTCCCAGAAGTTGGAACAACTCCTAGTAGAACATCACATGTTGTCATCTCGGAATTACAAAATGGTGTGAATGCATTGCAGCTTAAACTCTGCGGAGCTGTGACCCTCCAGGAACAGGGTTGAATTCCCCTGTTTCGCCCTTAAAAAATGATCTCATGCATTTATGTCCATCAAACTGTCTGACAAGTAAACAAGCATTTGTGTTTCTCTCAGAGTCACTTTTTGTCCTAAGGGCCTCTAAATGCTTTGTAGTGTTTTTGTAGGTGCTGCTTTGTATTATCTGCCTTGAACCAGGTTTGTGTTGTTCTTTTGATTGTAAAAGTTGTGCTTCGGGCTAAATCACTTACCGGAACATGTTCCAATAATTCATTTTAGAAATATGCCTGTGTAGAAATGCCTGCTGAAAAGGCCAAAATCATATTTGCAACCAGAAAGGAAAAGTCATCACTGTTGTGTGAAAACAAATAGAGGCATCTCAGTGTTTATGTATGTGCAAACAGATGAGAGAATATGATCTCTCTGACATACCTGCTGACCGCCTTTCCACAAGAGTCGCTCACCTCCATCGTCTAAGCAACATGCTGAAAAATCCAATTATCCTCCCCAGACTGGCTTTAGTTGTTGAATATAGATGGAGCCTATGAAGGTCAGGGTGGTCTCCTCATCACAGAAAGCACAATGGTGCATGCCTCCCAAATACATTGTGAAACACAGAGACTGCTGGGACTGAAAAGCATCTACCCGAAGGGTCACGCCCCCCCTTGCAGAATGGGATTGAGATTTTTCTTGACAGATCCGTTTTACCTTCTTTCCCAACCGAGGACATCATTCAGCATGGTCAGCAGCCACACAGTGACATGCCAAGCCCCAGGTCAACCGAAGCAGCCCGTTTCCAGCGATCTTCTGGAAGGTCAGTTGTCGGTCTGAATAATAGACCGAAGCTGACAATGCTGCAGACCTGCCACTTTTCCTTTCCACACTCTCACATTGGGCCACTGGGCTTTGACACTAACAGCCACAGAATTTCAGGGGAACATGTTTCGGATTTGTTTAATCGGTTTTAAATGCTGATCCGAAGACAGGTTAGGTGTTGAATACGATGTTATATGGCAGATGTGTGTTTGCTATGGCTAGTCATCTCTAGCCCTACCAACTTAACATTTTTGTTCTCTTGCGGCAACCTTACCAACCTTGTAAGATTTTGAATGTGGATCCTGAGACAGGCTGGTTGTTAGTAATGATGGCAGAAGAATGGTGAATGTGATTGATCTGTTGCAGTGGCCTTTAACTCTTCAGTTTTAAATACTGATCCTTAGAAAAATTTGGTGTTAGCAAAGATGGTTTTGGCAGATGTGTATCATAACATTCACTGTAGCTAGTCATCTCTAGAGTAGACCTATAGGTCCATTATAAAAGTTAACCATGGTTTTACTACAAATAAAACCAGAAAACCATAGTCAGTATAGTTAAACCACGGTAACCACAAATTAACCATAGTTTTGCTACATTAACCATAGTTTAACCATGGTATTTGTAGTAAAAAGGGGGGTTATACAAATGGTAATCAATGCACCAAAGAAAAACAAGAGAAAAAAAAGAGTGGTGTGACTCTTTTGAAGCAAATATTTTCAATTAATGCTTTTATTCTCTTGGTGCCAGCTTTTTTAAACTTGGTATGTTTTTGTATATGGATTAAAGACAAGTGGTTTTTTAGCGATGGTGGTATTTAGTGGATGGGTGTTGTAGCATTTGCTTAGGCTAGTCATCTTATGAAGAATGCCTGTCCCTGAATGTTTTTGTACTCTTGCAGTGACCTTTCTAACTTTGTAAGGTTTGGAATGCTAATCTTTAGATAAATTGGATGTTAGCAATGATGGTGTTTAGCAGTGTCGTAGCATTTGCAGTAGCTAGTTATCTTGAGAGAACTAGTCCTTTAATGCAAGGAGTACCACTTTATACAAAGAATATTTTTCACTTAACATTTTCACTCAATTGCTGTAACCTTTCTCACTTTAAGTTCCAGATGTTTATCCTTTGACAAGTTGGTTGTTAGCAACAATGGCTTATAGCAGGCATTTGTCACAGCGCAAGCATGAAGAATGCTTTTCATACACAATATTTTGACCTTTTTCACTTTCTCAAGACTTAAATCTGGATCCAAGTTGCTTTTGTGTCACATAGCATTTACGTTGGCTAGTTATCACTAGCATACTAACACAATCTTATCAACCGAGTGGCACTTTTCACAAAGAATATATTGTTCAATTAATGTTTTTGCTGTCTTGAATGACCTTTTCCCATTTAAATTTTAATTCAAGATTTTAAATGCTAAACAGAAGTTGGCTGTAAGCAGTGATAATACTTGGCAGATATGATGTGATATGATAGCATGTGTCGTGGCTAGTCATCTTATGAAGAATGCTTTTCACTTAACATTTTTGTTCTCATGATGTGACCTTTCTCACTTTGTTCAAAAACAATTAACCCCTCCAGGAAGACACCATTCCAGAAAGGCGAGAACGTTTTACGTTTTCAACTGCTGAATATTCACACATTTTCACATTTATCACGAGTTGAACATTATGATTTTCACCTTTTCTGAAACGTATGTTAAATCAGCCAGTACAGTAATTCTTTGTTTTTCACTGTACTTCAGCTGATGGAAATTTCACAAGCCTGAAGTAACATTTTTAAGTGAATTTCAGGTTTAGGTGAACCTGTGCTAGTCATCCACATTTCACCACAAGCAGTCCTTGACCACAGATGTAGCCATCAGCAGAGCTACAGTATAATTAGAGCATATTACAAATCAACTTGAAAAGTGTACCATTTCGGTCCAGGTGCCTAGCCTTTCTATTGTTTTCTCAGAATATGATTAGCACACTATAGAGAGCAAACTCAGTACATTGCATCCAGATCGGAGGGGGTTTTTTCCACTCGTGAGACCCTCTCTAGCCTGATTGGAGCCATTTTGTTGGGCTTTCATGTTCTTTAGCCCCCTGTGTGGTTGTGAGGGATGACTTTGACTGTCCAGCTTTACCATGTAATGGACTGTTTTTTCAGCCTGTGGGCCATTTTTGCTCCAGGAATGCATAATGTGTTTAGATAACAGCTCTAGACCACATGCATCTCCAGAAGAAAGTTTCCCTTTAGGGGAGTTGGTGGCATACCTATTTGACTGTGCACTGGCAGCACATTAGATGCTGGGCCGACTGCATTAACCACAGGCTTTACACACACTACATGCGTTTCTATATTTGGAATGAGAGTAAATGCATACAGTAAAAGATTGATGCGAAGAGAACATGGCAGAGATGTCTCAAGCCATGGCAGTGGATCTGTCAACCCTTGATTCCTATCTTTATACATAAACCCTCACTGCAAATTCCGTTCTCTGAGGCTGTTTGTAATGCATGGAATTAAACATGATACACGATTCACATGTTACAATGTCAAAATGTTTCAAAAGCCTACTGTTATTTTAAATTTTTTTACTGCATTATAATTACATTTACATATCATATGAATACATTTTATCAATTATAAATCTGGCTTAAACTTTATTTTAAGGTGTCCTTGTTACAGTGTAATTATACATTTAAGTGCTGAGTAATATTAAATAACTACATGTACTTATTATAAGGTTAGGGTTTGGATTAGGGTTACTTGCATGCAATTATGCATAATTTATTGTTTTTATAACGTGTAACAAGGACAACTTAAAAATAAAGTGTTGCCAAATCCGAAATCTCAAACAAGTCTTACAAATACATACTTTACACAAACTAATTGTTTTTCTTTGTTTGATTTTTTTTTTTTTAGCAATAGTCCTGCACACAAATATTACCTGGCTACTAGTCCTGTTTCGGAGGCTCTGTACCTTTCGGACACCAGCAGCAGGAAGGTGTTTAAAGTAAAATCTCTGAACACAGTAAAAGATGTGGCAAAGAATCTAGAGCTGGTGGCCGGCACAGGCGATCAGTGTCTACCCTACGATGAGACTCGCTGCGGGGACGGCGGCAAGGCTGTGGAGGCCACACTTACCAACCCTAGAGGTGAATCTCCATATATCTGAATAACTGTTGATTTATTTCAGAAACGGACAGCAATTTTAGCATTACTGGTTCAATTTTCCCATCATTCCCATTAGGCTATTAGCAAATTCCTTTAAATTAAAAATGCTGTAAGCAATTTCGCCTATTTTGCTTCAACCACATACTCTCTCCAAAATTAGTTTCCTCCATATGTTTGTACCAGTACAAGCCCTAAGCAACAAATTCAGAGCAAACCCCAAAACCACAGCATGAAATTGATAGTAAAACCTGTGGTTTGCATACGCTTGTCAGTTTTCCAGTATAGAGAGTACCCATTCTCCTAGTGTAGCATATCTAGTGCTCTGAGGGGAATCTTGTGGGGGCTCAAATTAATGTTTCCTTCTATTTTCACCAACAAAAAGCAATAATATAATGACATTTCCTAGTCTGTTTTCCATCATTTGAGAATAAAGAAACATTTGTGATTGAAGCTGTGATTATCATTGCATTATAAAATGCAAATGAAAGAGGATGTTCCCAGCGTCACGTACCCCTTTGTCATCCGCAGTGACGTTGAAATGATTCACATGCTCTTAAATAGCTTGAACAGCACCATACGCATCTCTTTTCCCCAGGATGCATTGCTCAATGCCTGGTTGTTGTTCCTCAGACATAAATAATGAATTGAACGCATGGATTTTTTATTAGACTTCTGGCTTTCTATTGAGCATGTTGATGCTGAGAGATATGCATTCCATTCTGTCCTTAAAATTATAGCTCTATAATTCCAACTTCATTTATCATTCCAAATTTGAATATGCTCTTAGCATTTATGCAAATTCCTGTTGTTCCTGTTTTGTGTTTTTTTGCTTTTTCTTTTGTTTGAATCTGAAAGTTGCTTCACATTTCACATCAAAATGTAAAGAAAAAATTGTATTACAATTGTTGTTAGTGACAATTGTCATAAAAATGTATTATTGAAATAATAAAAATTTTAATAGATTACATTTATTATTATTATTATTAGACAAATTTTTTCCATAATTAGGCATATGACCTTCATTTATTTATTTATTCATTCATTCTTTCATTCATTTGTTTGTTTACTTATGTTAAAGGTGATTCCAGTTAAATTTTATTTTTACAAATAAATTATATTATTTGTTATTTACATTAGCATTTTATTTACATTGGCATGAATTAAATGCTGTACAGCAAATGCTATTATAACAAATACTATCACTTACCACTTTGTTTTTTTTTTGTTTGTTTTTTTATGGTATTGAGAGTTATATTGTATTGTAATTGAATTTCATTGTAAATACATAGTATGTGGTGTTACAAAACCTGGCTTAAATTTCTGTATTTAACTATATATAAATATTTTGTATTTATTTATTTAGATTTGTGTCATAAATTCATCTTCTTGATAGCTATGTAGCGTTTGGATTACAGCTATGTAATTCAACTAATTGATCATGTAAGATTATTCAGTCCTCTCAGGAAAGATCCATTCCTTTTTTCTTTCTCTTGTCTCCAGGCATTACTGTAGACAAGTATGGCGTGATCTTCTTTGTAGACGGCACCATGATCCGCCGCATCGATCAGAACGGTATCATATCCACCCTGCTGGGCTTCAACGACTTGACCTCAGCACGACCCCTGAGCTGTGACTCCGTGATGGACATCTCGCAGGTGGGTAGCCTTCTTGTGTTCCCTCTGCGGCTTTCTCACCCATCACGGCTCTTTATAAAGGCCAGTTTATGGCAGGATTTGTGAAAGGCCAGCACGACTATACTGTTCTGCACACCATGTTCGGTGGAGTCATCATGTCAGCCTTACTGAGGGTAAAGGGTTGCAGCTGACATCTCTTCAGGGCAGGTCAGGGGTCTCTGTGCTCCCTTGGGTCCCAGTAACCCAGATGCTGCCTACAGCTGCAGGCCTGCGAAACCCAGTTTCAGGCTGACCTACAACCTGAATGACAGCGCTGCTCCCTCCATCCCAAAAACACGCTCACAGAGACGTGCACTCTCTCGTCACCCTAGGCGCTGTTAACCAATCCAAATGTTACCCATCACCCCCGGCAAGGACGCTGCGCTGACTGCCATCTCTAAAGTATCATTTTGGATGTGACACTGCCCTAAAGGTCCTGACCTGGAGCTTTGGTTTTCCTTTACTTTATTTTGCCTGCAACGTTCTCCCAGTGTCAAGACAATCAACAATGCCTGCGGTTATAATGACAAAGAAAATATAATTGATTGCAGTAAGCTTTTGCCTTGATTGTATAGTAAACGTCTTCATTATACATTTCATTACCCAATTTTATGTTTTTGATGTAGCAAACTGAAATGTTCAGTGACGCATTAGAATGACTAAATATCAATGCAGTGTAATCACTCGTTGCACTGAACTCATAAAGCCGGTGTTATAGCATCGCTATTGGAAAAGTGCAATAGAACCACACAGCAAGGCAAAGAAAAAAATATGTATTTATTTTTTCAAATCTTGACATGACTGTATAAGGTGTCTCTTGAAAATGGCAGTAATCCAGGTAGATGTACACAGGTAATGGCAGACATTTAGCAAATACAAATTATCAGTGAATCAAAGCTGCTGTGTTACAAAGAGACTGAAGAAAGCAATTTCTCATTGCTGCAGTATATATATATAAAAAAATAGAGGAAAATCATAGTATTGTTACGAACCTCACTATTAGTCTAGGGTTTAAATGAAGTTGTAACAAAATGTAAAAATAAAAAAAAAGTCTGACGGTCACATCAATCCCCTGATCCAGAAAAGCACAAACACAAAATTAAGCAAAATAACTTAATTTATTAATAACAAAGGAAGCAAATCTTCAGGAGAGGGCCAGGCCAACATAACAAACAAAAACCTCTAACTAAACACGGAAACTCTAAATAACCTTAACTAAAAAAAAAAAGAAAAGAAATGACAGAGTCTTACCTATCTCCCAGTCTACCATAAACATAAACAAAATTTTAAAATTTTGAAAAAGAAAATGGCACCCTCTCCCTACGGCTTCCTAAGAAAGATAAACAAAGGTATTTACATAACTTAGAAAATAACACAAAAGAATCATAAACACACCCACCATAACGTTCACACGTTCTCTCATCGTTTGTAATTGACAAGTTCATTCACAAAGTTAAGAGGTAATAAAGATCTCACTTGGTCACACTGAGATACACAAAATAACACCAATCTGGATCAGGACAAAGAGTGAGCGCGTAGCCGTCAGTCCTCCAGCATTGTTTCTTTGCCATCTTATACACCTTGGATCTCTGTAGCGTTCACTCAGTACTGATGAATGATGGACATCAGCTGGAATCCAATTAGCGATCTATAACGGAGAGAGAGACAGAAAGAGCAAGAGAAGAAAACATGCAATGCCTAACTTGCCCAGTAGGTGACACTCTCCCAAGAGCGCACAATTCACAAATACGTCCACAGGGCGTAACAGTATGTTTTTTAAATATATATATATATATATATATATATATATATATATATATATATATATTCTGTGTCTTTACACACCAGAAGCGTGCCTGGCGCGGCGCTGGAGTGCTGCTTCTGTAGAGGGAGACAGTTGACAGACCAGGCTCTTGTCTTCATGACAACAATATCAACTTTTTTTTACACACCTACACCTACGCCTACGGATAAAGGACACCGTCAAAAGTATTGATGGCTAAATAGATTATGTTTGACAGGTGCAATATTTGAAAATCGATAATTATTTATTTATTTTTTTAATTACATTTATATCTGAATTTATGTCAACCTATAGACTTTCAAATATCAAAATATCATGAATTCATATGTATTTGTGTACAAAATGACATAAAAACACATTTTCCTATTATATTTTGCCTGGAAACGCTTCCAACACGCGCGCGTGTCGCGGTAAAAATAGGCGTCGGTTCTATTTCTAGCATGCAGGCGTTTTCCGCGCGACTCACGCAGGCAGTCTGCAAGCTCTAACCTGTTAACATGGGAGCCGAATTAAAAACCGACACGCCACGCGGCTGAGACGCTTGCGCCACGCATCCAGTGTGTCGCCGGCCTAAGGCCAGTAACACACTGGCTGCGTGGCGTTACACACCAGAATCGTGCCTGAAGCGGCGTTGGCGCGCTGCTGCTACTGATAGCCTACTGATAAAGGACACAGTCAACAGTATTGACGGCAAAATAGATTATGTTTGACAGGTGCAATATGCCAGTGTGTCACCGGCCTAAGGTTTTCAAAAGGCATCACGTGAGTGTGAACATCACTACAACTAGGAAAAAACGACTGTAATTCAAACGCAGCTCCGGTCGGCATTTAAACAGACCTTTGCTCTTAATTCTGATCGGTCCAACGCAATAACGAAATCTGAGCAGGTCTAAAAGCTGAAACTGTTGATGCTGCACCTTATACTTTGGAAAAGTTATATATATTTTTTAAATATGAGCAGGCCTACAAGCTGGGATTGGTAATGCTGCACTGTAATCATAGTTATTTAGTTATATTTTTCATTATATTTTATTATATGATATTGGTTTGAGACTGAGAGTATTTTATTTAGTGGAGAACTTTGCAGCAGTATTTTATTTCTTATTCTTTTTTATTCTATATATATTTTATTAAAAATTATTTTAAAAAAGTGTAAACAAATTGTAAAAAAAAATGTTTATAGTAATAAAAAACCTGCAGTTTAATGTTTGCATTTCTTTCCCTTACTGTACCGAAAATGAACCTAACCGTGACTTTAAAACGTACCGAACCGTGATTTTTGCGTACCGTTACACCCCTAATATATATATATATATATATATATATATATTTTTTTTTTTTTTTTCATGATAGGTAAAAATTGATAGCCTGAATGCACTGTAAGTCGCTTTGGATGAAAGCGTCTGCTAAATGCATAAATTTTAATTTAATTTAATTTAATTTAATTTAATTTAATTTAATTTAATTTAATTTAATTTAATTTAATTTAATTTAAATATATATGAATTACGTTTAATTACACGTACAATTGAGCTTTAAATAAAAAAATTCATAATTTTGTGCATTATAGTATTTTTACTTTTTATTTTCTTTATTCATATTACAGTAATGGTAAATTTGTTAAACTTTGCTAATGTAATATGAAGCCTTTGACTCATTGATTTATTTAAATTAAATATTGATTTACCATTCAAAAGTTCTGGCCTTTTATACTCACCCGGTCCGCAAGAATGCTTTATTGATCAGAAATACTGTAAAAATGATGATATTATGAAATATTATTTCAATTTAAAAGAAGAGTTTTCTATTTGAATATATTTTAAAATGTAATTTATTCCTGTGATGACACAGCCAATTTTTAGCAGCCATTACTCCAATCTTCAGTGTAACATAATCCTTGAGAAATCATATTAGTATTATGTGCTGCTAAAGAAACATTTCAGTTTTGACAGTTGTGCTGCTTAATGTATAAATGGTTTCAACAAAAAAAAAAACTTAAGCAGCACAACTCTCAAGACACCTTAATGTAATTTACATTTTAGTTGCATTACACATGTTATGTAATGTATAGGATTATATATTTTCTTTCTTTCTTTCTTTGTTTTTTTTTTTTGTTTTGTTTTTTTGTATTTTTACTTTTGAGGCCAGGCAAATTCTTGACAGTTTTGGTGGGATAAAACTTACAACCACTGAAATTTGATACAGATTTTTATGGTCTCATCTTTGATAACCTTTCAAAACCACAGTATGAAGATCATAAACTGAATGAAAAGAGAACTGGTTTTGCTTGCATACTGTATACCTGTCCAGCTTTCGGTTTGCTCAGTAATGCCTCTGCCGCCTGACTGAGAGGCTTTATTTTGCTGAGAGGACATGGATCACTGGGGAGACGACCTCCAGCTGCACCACAGAGAAAACCTTTCTAGCCTGAAACACACACATACACACACACTCACAGAAAGACCACTGCAGTCCCAGCCTCAATGATGACAAATCACACCAGCTTCTGCCAAAGACACTCAGACAGTAAAAAGCATCCATTAAAAATGCATGTGCAGCACACGCTCACTGCATCAAACATGCCGCCGCATTACTTAAGCCCTCTGCTGCCACACTTTTGAGGGCTCATCTGAAGCCTGTTTCCTCCCTCTCATACACCGCCTGCCAATTCTCACCTAGATCCAAGAAAAAATATCATATTTTTGGTGCCGGGTACTGAGTTCATTAACATGTGATGCTCTTTAGGTCCCAATATCTCCGCTTCCAATAAGCCCCCCTTGGAAGCTTCAATTCTGTGATGGCTTCATTCCTTTCCACTTACTATTCAGATCTTGCATTCAGAGCACACCTCGCATTATATTCCAAATTTGTTTGCCTTTCGGGCAGCGCAGGCACCCTGCACGAGCGCTATGAATTTGAGACTTGGCAAGAATGTTTCTCCTCAACTCTTACATTGGTTTCTGGAATAAATATTCTCCTCATCCCCTGGTGAACATGGAAATATGGTGATGAAAGCATATTCTCTGTGGAATGGGAGTATTTAAATGTCTTTTTTACTTCAGTGATTGTTATTTTTTGTATGCTATTCAGGGATTTACAACTGGGGTTCGGTAAAATTCGGAATTTTAAAAAAGGAGAAAAATGAATTTGATTGTATACTCTACTTAAAATGTTTATTTGGTTCAATTTGAACTGGCTTTCCTCAAATTAAAATGTTAAATAAATATGAATTTGACTGACCCTTCGCTTAGCCCTGTCTTAAAATATTACTAAGAAATCCTACCTTAGCAGCTGTTGCCACCCAACATATGTTCATGTTTAGGACTTGTTTAGTGCACAGTAAGACTATAAGAGTATATGTGTGTTTAGATAGTTTTCATATTATATATTATATACTGTATTATTATATAAAAATAGTGCTGTCAAATGACTAATTGTGATTAATTGCATTCAAAAAAAAAAAAAAAAAAAAAAAAAATATATATATATATATATATATATATATATATATATATATATATATATATATATATATATACAGTAAAGACCAAAAGTTTGGAAACATTACTATTTTTAATGTTTTTGAAAGAAGTTTCTTCTGCTCATCAAGCCTGCATTTATTTGATCAAAAATACAGAAAAAAAAACAGTAATATTGTGAAATATTATTACAACTTAAAATAATAGTTTTCAATTTGAATATACTTAAAAAAAATAATTTATTCCTGTGATGCAAAACTGAATTTTCAGCATCATTACTCCAGCCTTCAGTGTCACATGTAACATCCAGTCTATCACATGAACATTTAGAAATCATTCTAATATTCTGATTTATTATGAGTGTTGGAAACAGTTCTGCTGTCTAATATATTTGATGAATAAAAGGTTAAAAAAAAAAATTCTAATAATATATATTCTAATAATATATTTTCTTTACTATCACTTTTTATCAATTTAACACATCCTTGCTGAATAAAAGTATTGATTTTATAAAAGAAAATAAAGAAAAAAAAATTACTGACCCCAAATTACTGACCAGTAGTGTATATTGTTATTACAAAATATTTATATTTTAAAAACATAGCTTCTTTTTTTTACTTTTTATTCATCAAAGTATCCTAAAAAAGTATCACATGTTCTGAAAAAATATTAAACAGCAGAACGGTTTCCAACTTTGATAATGAATCAACATATTAGAATGATTTCTAAAGGATCATTTGATAATGATCCTAAAAATTCAGCTTTGCATCACAGAAATAAATGATAATTTAAATTATAATAAATTTAAAAACGATTATTTTAAATTGTAATAATATTTCACAATATTACATTTTTTCTGTATTTTTGATCAAATAAATGCAGGCTTGATGAGCAGAAGAAACTTCTTTCAAAAACATAAAAAATAGTAATGTTTCCAAATTTTTGGTCTGTACTGTATATATATATATATATATATATATATATATATATATATATATATATATATATATATATATATATATATACGTATATACACGTATATATACTGTGTGTGTGTGTGTGTGAAAAAAAACTTTTATTTTAGACGCGATTAATCACAATTAATTGTTTGACAGCACTAATAATAATATAACTTAATATTATAGAATATTATCCAAAATAAGTCTTATAATAGTGACACAGTGTATACAGAGAGGATAGAAGTTGTGTTTGGATAAAGTTTTTTAAATAAATCTCTTATGCTCACCAAGGCTTCATTTATTTGACCAAAAATACAGTAATATTGCGAAATATTAATAGGACTGTTTTCATTTCAAAACATTTTAAAATGTCATTCATTTCTGTGATGGCAAAACTGATTTTTCTGCAGTTTTCAGTGTCACATGATCCTTCAGAAATCATTATAATATGCTGATTTGCTGCTCGACAAATATCTCTTAATATTATTTATCAAAAACAGTGATGTTTTTGTGGAAACCATGACATGTTTTCAATGTTCAGGGTGCGTTGATGAAAAGAATGTTCTAAAGAACAAAATGTATTTGAAATAGAAATCTTATGTAACATTATAAATGTCTCCACAGTCACTTTGATGAATGTGCACTTGCTAAGTATTCAGTTTAAAAAAAAATAAAAAATCTTGAGTAGTTTAGAGTTTGACGATGTTATTCATTTACTTATCGATTCAGCTCATTGTAGTGTCGATAGTATCTAAAGAGTTTAAGGGGGGCAAAGCTTAGTTGCATCAAATTCTGCATCCTGTTTGTTACCTCAGAAATTGGATTGGAATTTAAATGGTGCGCAACCCTGTTATCTACAGCAACGGCTGCTCAGAAACAGCATGACTTCAAACTAAGCGAATGATTATTTTCCTTTTTATGACGTGAATCAAAATTGATAAGAAATGTTGCAGTAAGAGGTGTATTTTGAAAAGGCTCTTTGAGATGCAAGCTGGCTTACATGCTTTCGGACAAGGTCAAGCCTGCGTGTTCTCATTACGTGTGCTTCAGCGTATGTTGAAGGATTTAACGGCAGCTGTTCTAGTGTTGGATTTACAAGGTTGTGAGCAGTTTATTCTCTCTCTCACTCTGTTAGTGTGTGAAAGTGTGAGGAGTAGATGGAGAAATAGAGATGATACATCCTGTCTATCACTCAGAGAGGTATCAAATCCCACCTCTGCCCCACACACACACACACACTGAATATTGCTGAATATTTAATCGCCACTGTTCCAAAGAAAATTGATTTAATAAACAAAGAGTTACCCTGATATCACAAAAACATCAACCCATCTGTTCATCTAGTGCGTTTCAATCAAGAAAATGTCTTATGTCTTTTTTTTTTTTTTTTATGCAATATGCTGCAAAAAACCAAGGATCCCTGAAATGAACATCCTTTCTGGGCCTGGAATACAATTTGTAGCATTAAGTCATCATCTAATCATATTGTTATTGCTGAACCTACCCTGGAAATTTTATGAAAGTGATTGGTGGGTTAGAGTGCTGTTGAATCCCTAACCTTGGACTTAACCCTACCTCTGAAATCTTATTGGTCGGAACCTGTGCCTAACATTAAAATCTGATTGGTTATTGGCAGACCAAAATAAAGTTGTCCTACTTAAGGAAATCACATTTAAAGTTTCCCCCCAAAAAATATTTATTGTATAGTTTTTCTTGAAGTGGTCCAAGGTTGGGGGTTCGAATCCCAGGGAACACAAATGTTAGGAGAAAATTGTTAGCTTGAATGCAATGTAAGTCGCTTTGGATAAAAACCGTCTGCTAAAAATATTTTCTCATATATTTTGTGAAGGGAGTCCTTTTTAAATCATATTCAGGGTTACTTGACATTAAAAACTTTGAAAAGCCTTATTTAGACTAAACTAGACCTTTACTAGATACACTTAAAACCAAATTCGATGCTTTCCAGATGATGTTCTTTCACTGACGTCTCGTCATACTCTGTAACTTTCCTCGTTCCCTCATGATTGTTTTAAATTGGCATTTGGTTTTGGTTAAACCTGTCCATCACCAACTCCACTTCTGCTCTGCTGCTCCATGATGTGTCTTATTATATGTATCCTTTGCCGTGATAAGAAATCTCGATATCATGTTGTGTGTGTGTGTGTTGTAGGCTTCAGCTCGGGGGAGATATCACTGACCGATATTGAACAGAACACGGTGACTCAGTTAGGCAGTGAGAGTCTTCTTTCTTCGGGTCTTACTGTGACTTAATCGTATCTTAAAATCAATGCGTGGTGCTACTTAAGCCATGGCAGTGGCTGTGGCCAATAGATTACTCCAGACCAGCGTCCAGGAGGCAGTTTGATATAGATCAGCTCAGGGTGCGGGCATCATTTCCAGGAATGAGGGCAGAATGGTCTATTGAGTGTTATGTTTTATGTTGTTGAGGACTTATCGGACAGTCCAGCATCTTCAGGATACTGAAATCCTTGCACTTGTGAGATCAGCTATAATATGGCTTGTCCCTACTTTTTAACAGTTTCTTGTTCCGCAAGGCCATTGCAGTTTTGAAGTTTTTATGTGATGCATTCTGTTAGCTCATGCGCCTGATTTTGATATTCTGATATTCCTAATTATCTAGGTTTTTGTTTGCATGAAATACCAAAATGGATGAAAGTGCCTAAACTTTGGAGATTATTTTATTTTATTTCATTTTTGTTGTAATATCAGTTTTTGTTGTTGTTTTTTTTAATTAATGCTAAATTAGATTTTTATATTTTATTCAGTTAGATTTTTTTTTTTTTTGATTTTGATTTATTTGATCATACCAAAATTTGACATTTACACAGACTTGGGTTTAAAATAATTATAATTGAAAAAAAAAATGCTTTTGTTTAATTTTGTGGACAAAAAATGGACAAAAAATGTAACATGCAGCATTATGATATATGGCATTATTGTTAGTGCTGCCAAATGATTAATCGCGATTAATATATAATATATTTAAAATATAAACATAACATTTTTCTTAAATATATACATGCATGTGTGTATATTGATATAAATATAATAAATATATACAGTGTTTATGTTAATATGTATAATTTATATATATATATATATATATATATATATATATATATTATTCATTTATGTAAATACACGTAAATATTTTCAAAAATATATACTGTATGTATGTGTGTGATAAATGTACATAGTATACACACACATATATTACAGTATGTAAACAAAAACTTTTATTTTGGATGTGATTAATCTCAATTAATCGTTTGACAGCACTAATTATTATATCATAATAAGTAAAGTCTAAAAGAAAAAAAAAGTCTGTAAAATAAAACTTGAATCCATTTCTTTTTTTTCGTTTAAATGCCACATCTGCTTGCTTGAGTCTCTGATGAAAATGTCAACATAATGTTTTTCTGTCTCTTCAATTATAAACAGTCACATTTAGGAATCTGTTATGATTAGAAAACTTTAAACATAGCTTTTCTCACTTCTCCATAAAAACCAACATGTCCCAGTCGACGTCTACAGATTAGTATAGTTTGTGACTTTTATGTAATACTTTTAATATTAAGCTCAGCTTGGTAGCTTTCTGTCTATTCTCAGAGTGCATTAAAAGCATCTTTTAATCAGCCAGCCTTGTTAGCGTGCCAAGAACACTATTGAAAAAAGACACTTCACACTCGGACCCTAGGAGAGCGATTACAGTCCCCTAGTGAAGAGAGGGTCTGTGCAAATTCACCAGATTCAATAATTTCTATGTTAAAAGCCTGCTGTATTATTTTCAGAACAATAAGTCATGATTTTGTCAGCCGAGCAGGAGGCAGCAGCAGGTCTTGTTTGATACGTGTGCCACGTTTTGTTTCAGTCCTGTTCCCCTGCTGCATTCGCTTTCCATTATGAAATTAATAAGCCAAAGCTAGAAAAAGTGTGGGGAGGTGCAAGTATAGTTTTTTGGGAGTCCATGGTCTAATCTGATCATTCGACTCACTTTTTCTCTCCTTTCTTATCAACATTTCAACTTCCCTTTTTAACTTTCATGTTCATCAGATAAAGCAGCCTCAAATTTGTCTTCTGCGGCAATTGTGACCTATTCAAACCTTTTCTCTTTTTTTTTTGTCGTATTTGCTTTTCCATTATTAATGTAGCATCTGGCATTTCAGTTTTCACTTCCTCCTTGCAAAAAAGTGCAACACTCACTCTAAAAACAGAAATGTAGCTATTTAAATATCATAACTATTTCTTTAAAAGTTTCTGCCAGCATCAGACATCAAGTGTTTTTCAGTCAAACAGAGCATTTAAAAGAACCTGTAAAACATGCAACAGTGTCTGTAATAGGGGACATAGCTTTAAAAAAAAATTAAGATAGATCACAATTTATCAATTTTAAATATTTTAAAATGTCATTTAAAAAAATACTGATTTTAAAATTAAAAATGTGCTAGTGTACTGATCATCATCATCATCAATAAAATATGCCATAAAGAGGACTTAATTAACATGTTATGGCATGTTTTTTTTTTTATTATTATTATTAATTATTTAAAACATGCTATAAAGAGGGTGGATTTATACCAAAAGATAATATGGTTATATTTAAAAGTTTGATATTTTTTTATTTTTATTCACAATCTTTTGTGTATGCCAAAAGCAAATATTAATGGATTTAAAATTGGATTTGTGTGTGTGTGTGTGTGTGTGTGTGTGTGTGTGTGTGTGTGTGTGTGTGTGTGTGTGTGTGTGTGTGTGTGTGTGTGTGTGTGTGTGTGTGTGTGTGTGTGTGTGTGTGTGAGTGTGTGTGTGTTTTAATTGTTTAATTGTTTAATGTAATGAATAAAGTTAAATTTGTTTGTTTGGACTTTTTCTAGTTTTAATTTAGATTATTATTTATTATTATTATTATTATTTTTAGTTGAACATTCTCTGTAACTGTTTGAGCACCTGCTTCACTTCTTCCCATGGCTGGGGGGTTTTTCCAAACCTATGTGTTTCCAAACCTAACACATAAAATAAATTCTTAATGTCACATTATAACATTGTATTTTCCCCCTGTCTCCCATAGGTGCGTTTAGAATGGCCCACTGATCTGGCGGTGAGCCCGATGGACAATTCGCTTTATGTTCTGGACAACAATGTAGTTCTGCAGATCTCAGAGAACCATCAAGTCAGGATTGTAGCGGGAAGGCCAATGCACTGCCAGGTACCCGGCCTAGATCACTTCCTAGTCAGTAAAATCGCCATCCACGCCACCTTGGAATCCGCCAACGCTCTTGCTGTCTCCCACAACGGCTTGCTTTACATCTCTGAGTCGGATGAGAAGAAGATCAACCGAGTCCGTCAGGTCTCAACCAATGGAGAGATCTCTCTGCTCGCTGGCGCCCCCAGTGGCTGCGACTGCAAGAACGATGCTAACTGCGACTGCTACTCGGGCGACGACGGCTACGCCAAAGATGCCAAACTAAACGCACCCTCCTCATTAGCGGTTTCACCCGATGGAGAACTCTTCATCGCCGACCTGGGTAACATACGCATCCGATATGTCAGGAGGAACAAAGCTTTCCTCAACCCGCTCAACATGTATGAGGTTTCCTCACCCATCGATGACGAACTCTACCTGTTTGACGTGAACGGGAGTCACATCTACACTCAGAGCCTGACCACTGGAGACTACCTGTACAACTTCACCTACTCTGGCGATGGTGACCTGAGCAGCATCATGGACAAGAATAAAAACAAAGTGACCATTCGTAGAGACACGACGGGATTGCCGCTCTGGCTGATGGGTCCTGATGGCCAGACGTTCTGGTTCACCATTGGAACTAATAATGCACTGAAGAGTGTTGCTGCCCAGGGTCAAGAGCTTGCCATGATGACTTATCATGGAAGCTCAGGTCTGCTGGCCACGAAAAGCAATGAAGACGGATGGACTACCTTCTACGAGTGAGTAAAATTTCTACTTTCTGTTCATTGTTTTCTATACTAAAGGCTGATAACTTTTCCATGGCACATCAATTGTAGAATACATCATACACATAAAATATATATGAACGTCAAATATATGTATATGTCAAATATATATGAACGTGTATATATATTTATTTATATATAAATATTTTTTTTATAATGTAATAATGTAATACACAAAAAATTTATATCATTTACATGTATATTGTATGTAAATAAACATTTGTAGTCTTACATAATTATAAATTATTGTTATTATTATTACATTTTCAATGTATATTTTATTTCTTTATTAATATGAAATGTTTAAGGCTACTACATTTTAAACAGTGAAATCCTTTTTAATGCCCATAATTTTTTTTTCACAATATTTTTTTATACTTATTAAAGCTATATCTTAAAGAGACACATTAGTTTCTGGCTGCATACAGAGTTCCACATTTATCACTGCATACTTCACAGTGAGCTTCTCTCGACTACTGGAAGCTAAATTTACTCTTGCTCGGCGTAAATTGCAAAGGTCTTGGTTGGCTGAAGGTCATGTTACTGTAGATACAGTCAAGAGTTCACAAGGTCTCTGTGGTTTATTGGACTTCAGTCAACTGCTGTAACGTAATCTCCAACAGCGTTGTTTTTAGAGTTCCTGCAGTTCTTTTGCAGTTCAGGCACTCATTTTCGTTTCACATTTACAAAATCTAATCTTTAATACTTTTTTTGATTATATGAATAAAAAAGTCAAATATTTATAACATATATATTTGTTTAACCAGGCATGTTATTCTGTGAAGTCAGTGATGGCACAAGCACACTAGCTAATGTATATTATCGCGTAGCCAGACCTTCAAACTGAAGTTCTGGAATTCATGGCAGCTTTCTGTGGCCAAGGTCCACCCATGAGGTCATTTGACTGACATGTCAAACAACCAATTGCAATTTTTTTATTTAATCATCACGTTTTGATGCATGAAAATGTCGCCACAATAACAAATCTGACATATTTTAAAGATTCTATGCCGTCAACTTTAAATATTTCACATACTTGTGAAAATCCAGCGTTTAGTTGATCCTGATAAGCGCTTGTCGTCACAGTTGTTAACACAGCGTCTTTCTTCATTCGTGAGGGGGTTTGGCGCCACGGTATCTTTGTTTCCAGGCGGACTGTTAAAGAATGCGACACACACGTCTCGCAGAAATCCTGTAGAATTCAACCAATCCGATAACAACTTTGACACTCCTGAAGTGTTTCTACTTTTGTGTCCCAGATGCATCCGACATTTAGCCAACGGTCTGGGGGCGTGACGTCTGAGGCTGAGACTAGCTAGCTATCTATCTAAGTTTTCTATGTTGTTTATAAATTTTCATTTTGCCTGCAGGTCCACAAATTTTTTGGATGCCCACCCAAACAGTAAATCCATCCCTTGTAACTAATTCCAGATTAACTAAAATGTAGGGCTGCACGATTAATCGCATGCGATTGTCATGCGTGTCTCGTCAGTAAAGCTGGTTCTGTGATTACTACTAAATATCCATCACCTGCTTTCAAATGGAGCGGCACTTACTACACAGAGCCGTAGTTCACTGACAAGCTACGCAATACCGTGTCATAATCGCAGATGAATCGCATTCGGTTATGAACGTGATATTGCGTAGCTTGTCAGCGAACTACGAGTAAGTGGCGCTCCATCATGCATGTCTTGTCTTTACATGCATGACAATCAAATGCGATTAATCGTGCAGCCCTACTAAAATGTAAATCTTTTTCTAGAGAAAATTATTTTGACTCAGCTCTCAGTCTGTATTACAACAAAACGTGTTTGCATTAATACTCATGTAGCACATCCATTAGCATTACTTTCATGTGACCTTGACTGTAGGCAAAACTAATTTAAAACTTCTTCACACGCATTTATTGATTGTACTGTTTATTTTAATGTACAAATGCTGCATATTTGATAAGGCACAGTAAATGGTTGTAGATAACCAGCCATAAGTGGCATTGCCTCAAGCATTGAAGAAAGTTCAGTTTTTCGTCCTTTGTCTCAGACCCATGCTGTCATATCATTTATTTAATTCCCTGTTTGCCAAATGAACAAATGGCAGGCAAAGTTAATTTACTGAATAATTGCAATTACTGAAAGAGAAAAAACAATAATTAACATCAGGAATAGTTGCTCTGTTGTTTTTTTCCCTTCCTAAGCAATTAGATCCGTCCATTCCCTCTGGCAACATGAGGTCGTCTTTTGTGATAAAGAAAGCTTGGTTGTTGTGTTTTTGCCCCCCTTTTTTTGTAATTTGTAATTTGATATGTTATTTTGCATAATTAACTTTGAAGGTCAAGCTGCCATCTGAGGGTCAAAGTCACTGTTTTCCTGCACTAAAAGAGAGCAGCCAAAACAATTTATCTGCACACTCCAAGGTGTGGCAGATGCGGTTTATCATCCCTGCCACCTGAATTCATTAAATCCCTGTGAAGCGTGTTTGCCTGCGGACGTTACATTGGCCAGGACTCGCGCAGAAACTGTACGGCGAGGAGCGTAAGCTTAACAAAGACTTCTGCTACATTGTGGGTCTATTCAACTCTGGAGGAAATGTGCGTTTGTGTGTACTAACAGAGTTCTTTAAAATAATAATAATAATAAGATTCAAACTTTAAGATGTATATATATTTTTTTTTTAATTCTGGAACATCTGCATTCTTTTACTGAATTAAACAACATTTACAGTTAACCATATCCCTAAAGGAATGACATTTTAATTATACTCAAAATCTTATATAGAACATTAATTTCAATAAATAAACAGTTGACTCAAATGTTTTTAAAAATTATTTTAAAATATTTGTATTATAGCTTTTGAGCTTTCACAAAAATGCTATATAATTGTAATTAAATACATTAGGTTTATTTATTTGTTTATTTTAATCTTATTGATTGTAAAGTGTCATTGAGCTTTGGAACAGTGAATTAAACATGAATTCAAAAATAACATTATTAAATTTTCCATATTCATATGAAATATTGCTGTAAATATGCTCATGTTTAAAAAATATAATTAAAAAAAATACGTCCATTTAAATATTTGGGGTTTAGAATTTTATTTTATTTTTTCAGCAAGAATAAAAACCTTTTAAGGAATAAGTTTTATTTAAATCTTAATTGATTTTATTTATGTGTTCCTGTAGCTCAAGTGGTAGAGCATTGCGCTAGCAAGCACAAGGCGTTTGAATCCCAGGGAACACGTTAGAAGAAAATTGTTAGCTTGAATGCAATGTAAGTCGCTTTGGATGAAAGCGTCTGCTAAATGTATAAATTTAATTTAATAAAAAGAAAATTATTAATTTTTGTTTTAATAATTTAAAAATCCTCAAATTCTGACATGGTTTCCACAAAACATATGAAGCAACACAACTGTTTTCAATATTGATAATAATAAGAAATTTAAGTTTCTTGAGCAGAAAATCTGCATGTTAGAATAATTTCTGTCATATCATGTGACATTGAAGACTGGAGCAATGATACTGATAATTCAGCTTTGCATCCTGGGATTAAATTACATTTTAAAAATGTGTATTAGAAAATAGAAAACTGTTATTTTAAGTAGTAATAATTGTAATCATTGTAAGTGTGAAAATGCATTTTAATCACAATATTACTTTTTTACTGTGCTGTTTATCAAATACATTCAGTCTTGGTGAGCATAAAAGACTTGTTTCAAAAAATAAAAATCTTACCAACAGTGTCCATGCTTTTTCAAAATCATGCCAGGATTTGAAAAGAAATACTCATGTATTCATGTCAGTCATGTGACACAAAGAGTCTCAGACAGATCTAGACATTCATACTGTTGTTTACAAATGCTTTCTTCCCCCCACTGTATTTGTGTCCTGTAATGTGAACAGTGTCCGTGACTCAGTGGTACATCTCGACCAATACTTCAATCCCATGGTGCTGTGAGGCGGTCAGTTCTCTGTGACTACAATAGACTGTTGCTCTAAAAAGGAGATGTTTGGTCACCGAGATGAATCAGTCGGCACTTACTCCACACTCGGCCTGCTGAGAGAGCGCTCACGTGGAGGCTGACAAATAAAAAATATAGGGAGGAAAGGAACAAAGTAGGAGAAGAAAACAGGATAATTTAGTTTGCTTGCAAGAGAACAGAACAAAACGGTTGTGGGTCGACTGCAGTCGTTCACTCTTCTATTTAGTTGCCAGCCCCTAATCTCTTTTCTCTGCCTCTTGAAAAAAATGGACAAGCAAAAATGATGCGATGAAAAGAGTTTTGGATGTGGAATAAAGAGGATGATAAGAAACATATCACAGAAGCTTTCCTCTTTATTACCTCTACAAATGAAACTGGAGGAGACAAATTTTGTTCTTTACACTGATTTTTCTTTAGCGTGTAAAGCCTGTGAAATTGGTACTATAGTTTAGATGGTCCCAGCACCTGTGTTTTAAGGAAATATTGGATTCAAATCCCAAAGAAGTCATAGAAAATAAAATCAGTATCTCCACCAAATCAGATTTGTTATCTTTGAAGTTTTTAGTGTTTGTTGGTTTCTTTCACAGACCAATTGCTGCTGTCACATCTAGTTGGACGAAATATCTGTCTGCAAGGGTACCGCTGTACACTCCCAGTGAAATTGTCGTATTGCATTTTATTTTCAGAACCAAGCAATTTCAGATTAGCTAATAAATTTGACTCTGTACAGCTGCTTTACAGTGATAGTTGGTTTGAAGCTCAAACTAGTCGTGTTCTTAAGGGATAGTTCATGAAAGAAAGAAAAAAATGACATTTCTGTCATTTTCCAACCCTTTCTTTCTTCTGTGGAACACAAAAGAAGACTCTTGAAGACAAAATTGGGACCCAAACAGTTATTTCTCAAAATATCATCTTTTGTTTTCCACTGAAGATAAAAGAAAATCCCGAAGGCTTGAAATGACATAAGGGCTAGAAAATAATAATTTTCATTTAAGTCTAAGCTCTGAACTTCACAAGCCATGAGGGCCATATTCAAATACAGCAAGCCCGTTGGGAAAAATGAGCTTGTGTGAGAAGTTCTTCATGCCGTTGCTTAACAATTAAGGTCAGTTTTGTTGCAGAGATTGACGTTGAAGTGTTATTTTTGTGCTACTTGCAAAAGCATACCGAACTATGTCTGCCACAGTGGTAAACCGTTTCAAAAATCGAGAAAGGACCTTCAACCCTCTTCCATTATGTTCCAAAAAATTTTGTTTTGCAACACAGTTACATTTTTCTTAGACCATTCTCTTGCTTGTACAGCTCACTTTGACAGTCCCTTATTAAAAAGCCATACCTTCTCCACAGTTGGTCTCATTAAAGACAAGTTGAGCCATCTTTTTTCACACACTGTTTTCTCCATCTCCTCAGGTATGACAACTATGGACGGCTGACAAACGTGACTTACCCCACGGGCAGGGTGAGCAGTTACCGCACTGATACAGACAGTACTGTGCGAGTGCAAACCGAGGGATCCAACAAAGAGGACATCACGGTCACCACAAACCTCTCGGCCTCAGGAACCTTCTACACGCTCATGCAAGGTAAGAATATTTACAAACTAGTTTGTATAGCCCTTATTTAACACATCCTAGGGGACAATTCTTGGGAACTGGGTAAAGCATTAGCCTAGATAGTATAAATTCAATAAATTTCAAGGGTTAGTTCAAAAAATGAAATTCTTCCATTTACTCGCCTTCATGTTGTTCCAAACCTGTTGGTTTGATGTGACCAGCTCAAAAAATGGAAAAAATATATAAATAAATAAAATCATAATGAAAGTAGTTAATATAACTTGTACTTTATATGTCAAGGCTTCTGAAGCCATCCAGTGACTGTTGAATCATTAAGTCACTGAACTGAACTTAAGGTCTGGATAAAATAATGAAATTTAATTTTAAACTAGTTCTTTTTAATTAATCATTTTAATAAATCAAGTTCTTTTTATTTAATCATTTGTTAATGATTAAATAAAATGATTTGTGCGTGAACTGAAGTAATCAGTTTCTCAAGCTCACTCACTCTGAATTGAATGATTCAGGGGCCTTTTTACACGACAACATTTTCAACCAAAAACGGGAAACTTGTTATGCATTTTGTCTGTTCGTTTACACAAAAACAGCATTTTGGGGACTGAACATGCTTATTTATAAAAACGGGTTTCAAAGTTCAAGTTTTTGAAAAGCCACCGTTATCATTTCCATGTTAACACCCAGTATGGGAATCTTTGAAAATGGTGACGTAGTATGTGTTAGGTATGTACTGTAAACATGCACAGTACGTGTCAATTTTAAAGGCAAGCATGAACTAACATACACATCAATGGCGGAGAACATCATGTTACTTTTGTAGCTGCTTAAGAGTTTGGTAACACTTCTTCAGCAAAGTTTGGATTTACTTCACGAATATTACAACCAACAGCGAAGACGCATTATATTCAACATATAATCGTCACTTCCCTACAGGTACTGTTTATTAACAAGGTGACAGCGCCAACTACTGGCCTGGTATACATAATACAGCGTTTTTACGGATATGTGTAAATGCTAATTGTTTTGAAAACGTTGTTGTGTATACGTTAAACTTTAAAAACGCAAGGGATAAACGTTTCAATTTTTGACTGCATCGCTGTTGTGTAATCGTAGCATCAGTCATAGTGGTACATGAGTCAAAAGCTCATTAGAGGGGAAGATTATTACTGAATAATGATTTTTTTTTTAAAGAGGATTCTTCCAAATATCACATTATACAAATGATTACATAAAGAACGTTGTTTGGAAATGACATGAGGCTGAGTAAATAAAGGAAACAAAGGAGCAGGTCCCCCAAAAGTAATTACTTCCTTCCTTTTCTTACATACTAGAAACTTAATAGCTGTACATAAAGTAAAATAACTGTGAGGCAGAATTGTTATGTTTGTGGGAAGCAATGAAATCAATAGAGGCATGAGTGTTTGTATTTTCTCTAAAATCGCAAGACCACCCACTCACGAAGAAAGAAGTCCTTATTGAATTCCTGTCCACCACTTTTGTTTGTTCCAGTCTCCCTTTTTCACCAAGCTCCTGCTTTTCTTGTCCATCTTAGAAATCCAAATCTTAATCACTTTGGCCCTCGAGACTTTGGGGTGTGGTCGGGGTCAGGGACGCCATTCTAGCTTGTGATTTTCCTTGCATACTTTGGCATTTTGATATCCTGTTTTTCACCTAACCAAGCGCTCCATCGATTCCCAATAAATAGCTTTGAACTCCCTGTACCCTGCTCTATTTCCTCAGAAACTGTAAAGATTTTTCTGTGCTCCTGTGAGCGTTTGATTTGAAGGGCTGTCCTCCTCCCCTGGGCTTAAATTGGTTCACCCACGACTGCTTCTGAGAGAAGAGGTAGAGGGCGTAAAGTTCTGCTGATGTTCTTATCCTAGACTAAACTAATGGTCACCTACGCATGGTGACCTTGTCCTGGACATCTGCTGGAGAGAGAGAGAGAGAGAGAGGGCTTACTGCCAAACGCTTTGCTGCTAATTAATTCACTATTGTCTGCTTTGTAAACGGAAACCAGTTTGGCTTTAGCTGCAACACAGAGTCTGGATATGCATTTCACGGAGGTTGTGACCTTGTGCTGTTTATTGACTTTCCAAGGTTGAATGAGCATGTGTTCGATTTCCAGGTCATTCAGTCAGAGGTTTTTTTCAGGGCACCAATATTATTTACCTGAATAAGCCATCAAAAAGATAAATATGCAAGAGCTGCTTATACATTTGACATTGCTATGACCCAATTTATGCACAACTTTGTTCATCTTCAAAGATAGTATAGAGGAAGAAACGGACAACTCATGGGAGTTGAAGGTCCTGCCTTTCAATTAAAAGCAAGCCTATTATTTTGTTTAGAATGATTTGAGATAAAGACACTAAATTTAAGATGTCATTGTTATCAGATATGATTCTGAATTTTATGGAAGAATGTTTCTAACAAAATAAAATACATTTTGAGATAGTTTAAAATATTAACAGTCATATCATTAGATATAAATGTGTTAGTTTTAGTTAGCTGAAGTTGCATTTGCTAGAAATAGTCATAATTACTTTTTTGCTATAAACAAAGTTGCAATTATGAGATATAATGTCATTGTGACAATGAAAGCTGTTTATGAGAAATACAGTCGCAAAATTGTGAGATATAGTCTCAATTACTTTTAGATGAATATTTTTTTTTATACTTGAAAGATGTAACATTTTAATTAATTTAAAAAATAATAATAATAATCTGTGTTATTCCTAATAAAGTGGATGTACTGTAGGTGCAGGTAAAAATTAGCCACCTGAGGGTATTAGCAGGATGGCTGTTAAATAATTTGTTTACCTGTAAAAGGACTGTTTTCTGTCACAAACGCTGACTTTCACTTTATTTAATTTTAATATAATCAGTTTAAAATAGTATTCAGTTTGTTTTTAACAGGTGAGTGCCACTAGCTACGTGTTAGCTTCACATGCTAGCTTGTCTGTATGGCTGCTGTCTGCATTGCTTTTGCTGCATCATTAATTCCCTTTGACCAGTAATGAGTTTCATCAAAGCACTCAATGACATCTTCTCATTTGGTACGTCATTCTTGTTAACAGTCTCTCTCCCATTTGCTGTCTTCGCTCTGGATTTCTCTCAGGTTCAACCCCTTCTTCTCTTTTACTGTCTTCCATCTTCTGTGTCCCTCCAAAGCGCTTAGTGAGACCACCTGGGGATGAAGACAGACAGTTTCAGATTTAGTTGCTTCTCAGTTGCCACAGGCAGACGGCTTCAACTATGATAGTTTTCTGCCTCTCTTTCACTCTCTCTCTTTTGGTCTTCTGAGGGCAACTCAAAGACTAACTAGGCTTTGAATCATCCCTTTGTTTCACTGTCTGTCTGGTCGTGTTCAACAAACAGTGGTGTCATAAATTCGGCTGCTCATTTTTTGAGCGAAATACAGCATGTAACCAATGAAGGGTGGAGATTAGTCATAGTCTGTAAAATTCTGTCAGCTTTTACTGATACTTGCATTGAGTGAGTAAGTAGATGAAAAAATTTTTTCATTTATGATTCAGTGTTGGGTATTAATTCCACAATTAGTTTGTGAGACTAGCTTGTTTGTCTTTACATTGTAGATCAAGTCAAAAACAGTTACTACATTGGTCTGGATGGCTCCTTGCGTCTGGTATTGGCCAATGGTATGGAAGTGTCTCTTCACACGGAGCCTCACCTGCTGTCAGGAACAGTCAACCCGACCATAAGCAAGAGAAATGTCACTCTGCCAATCGACAACGGACTCAACCTGGTCGAATGGAGACAACGGAAAGAACAGGCACGAGGACAGGTCACAGTGTATGGACGCAGACTCAGGGTAAGAACGTCACAGACTTTTCTTTCCACATCTAATGCTGCTGCATCTGAGTTTTTTTCTCTTATTTATACATGAATTCCAGAGTCAAATTATTTCTAAAAGCTGGCAGTTCTGTCCTGTTACTGGAAAATGTTATTAGACAGCATGTGGAAGTGTTTTAGACAAATTTAAGAAGGAATTATGAGAGCTATGAAGCCCACTGGCAACACATCCAAGGCCAAATTGTTAGAGATTAATTCATAAGCTACTCTTTATACTGGTGACAAGCTATTTATTCATTTAGAAGATGCTTTTATACCCTTAAACACCTAATTTTGTAAATAGATTATCTAATTATGGTCTAATGTGATCAAATTTAGAAAGAATTCCTAGAAAAACAACACCTTGAATTTGTTTTACATTTTAATGCAAGAACTTACATTTTCAATGTACTCTGAAAGTATGGTGAAGTGAAGTGACATACAGCCAAGTATGGTGACCCATACTCAAAATTTGTGCTCTGTATTTAACCCATCCAAAGTCCAAACACACACAGTAGTGAACACACACACTGTGAACACACACCCAGAGCAGTGGGCAGCCATTTTTTATGCTGCAGCGCCCTGGAAACAGTTGGGGGTTCAGTGGCTTGTTCAAGGGCACCTAAGTCATGGTATTGCGAGCCCGAGACTCGAACCAACAACCTTAGGGTTAGGAGTCAAACGCTCTTTCGCCACGACTTCCCCAATAGAACGGTGACAGACTGTTCATGATTGATTGCCTTTAAAAGCTTTTTGGATAAAATAAGAAATATCAGTAAACATGCATATCATTACTTTTGCTCAAATACCTGATATTTTAAAACTAAGATAAATTGTTTATTCTTGCTGTTGCCTAATCTTTTACATTTTACATTTTGCATTTGTATTTTATCTCTATTCATTATATAAAAATTATCATTGTTTTTCGAGAGTCTAACTCCACAACCTACCTGTCATCAGAGCCTCACATAGTCATGTAATTGTGAACAGACCCCAGTGTTACCTCAACGTTGTCATCTGTTCATCCTGAGTTAATTTTACGCAGGCACAGTTCCATACCTCGCATTCACACCTCCACATAGCAGCTCATCTGAGCATCAAGGCCCCTGTACTTGCAGTAATTGCTTCTCGATTATAATCTCTACTGCTTCTTCTCATCAGTCTCAGAGTCACACACGCTGCGCCTGTCCTTTAGACTGATCACTCTTATTATGGCTGCCCCGTAGAGTCTAGCCAGGCCTTACTGGTCAAGTAGCTGTCTTCCAAGGTCAGTTTGCACATGTGAGCGCTTGTATGTGTCTCAGCGGTCGATCCATCATTCACCAGCCGTGTCTCTACGACCCTGAGGGCTGAGGTCAGTGCCTAGGGCAGAGTTGACTCTCTCGTGATCAAAACCCTGAGGGTTTCCTCAGACAGCATCTGATGTCTTCATATTTCTTTTGCTGCCAGTAATGGGACCACCTCACAGCTTTTGCAAGATGATATATGTGCATATACAGACTACCATTTAGAAGTTTGAGCTCAGTAAGATTTTACAGATTAATATTTTCATTCAGCAAGAATGCATTAAATTTATCAAAATGTATAGTAAAGACATTTATGATGCCACAAATGATTTCTATTTCAAATAAATGTTGTTCTTTGAACTTTGTTCATGAAAGAGTCCTGAAAAAATCCAGAATTTATGTTCAAATACAACTGTTTTTATCAGTAATAATAATAATAAATATTTCTTGAGCATCAAATGAGAAGATAAAGTGTTTTGAATGAATTTGTGACACTGAAAATTCAGTGGAAATGAATATTAGTTTTTTAAAACTTTTATTTTAGATGTGATTAATCACGATTAATCGTTTGACAGCACTCAAAATAACTGCATTTAAAGCAGGCAATAATGTTTTTTTCAGTTGAAAACATTAAAATATTTAACACAATTCACGCAGGGGTGGAGCTAGGGTTGGCCACCCCACTCAAAACTGCAGTTTCTGTGACAAGAAGTGCATTTACTCAGTCACAGAAGGATTTTTTTTAACCACATCAAACTGGAAATGAGCTCAGAAACGGTACTGTGCTTATAGAGCATGCCGCCACACACTGTAGCCTAAATCATTTAATATCAAAGTGCGAAATAAACTATGTGCATGTAATGTTGTGGTCAGTTAAGTCATGAAGTTACCAAAAAGGCGATTAAAGCTACCTTAAAACTCTGCATGCATGTAATATATTTTATATGAGTCACGTTTAAGAACATATCTCTGAAATGTTTTCAAAACTGTCCTGGAGCAGCCCAGCACTGTCTACCTCATCTAATATCCTCGATTGAACTAGTCAGTTAATTAGTAATGACTGTAAGACCTGAAGTGGGTCAGAAAAGGTCAAAAGAGTTGAGAGAAAATGTAATGAATGTCAGATCTGCGTCACTGTCAGCAGTGGCAGCTCTTAAAGAAATAGCAGCCAAAACAACCTAATATCCAGCTGCTGTGATGTCTTTCAAACAAAGAACAAAAGAAAAAGAGGAAATCAATAACTTTTATAGCTTTAAGGATTCATCTATATTTAATTTAGAATTAAGTGTTTGATAACTTAAATTTCAATGTCTGTATATTTCTGCTGAAGGGCACAGGTACATATGACATTTATTACTTGCTTTATGTGAAGATTGTTTTAAGTTCACTTTTTTTTGTCTAATAAATGTTCAAATTGATAGCTCTCAATTTTACATTAATGTTGGATAGCTTTAGTCAATGGTTAAATATTAGGGGGAAAACATTTTTATAGAGAAATCAGTAGCACTGGTATCAGTTTTTACATTAATTTGAAGCTTTAATTTGGAATTATTGCAATATAAAAGTATATTTAAAAACTTTAATGTTAGGTGGGATTTCATAAAAGAATTTGCCAATTAAATTATTTTTTTTTTTTATCGATTAACAGCACTTATATATATATATATATATATATATATATATATATATATATATATATATATATATATATATATATATATATATACCTATATATATACCTATATATATATATATATATATATATATAGGTATATATATATATATATATATATATATATACCTATATATATATATATATATATATATACCTATATATATATATATATATATATATATATATATATATATATATACCTATATATATATATATATATATATATATATATATATATATATATACTGTACAATCCGTTCTGAGGTCATTGAGCAACTTTGAGTGACATGTCAAGTTATATTACCTGTGTGTGTGTGTGTGTGTGTGTGTGTGTGTGTGTGTGTGTGTGTGTGTGTGTGTGTGGTGTTTGAGAGGTGAAGCTGCTTGCTTTGAGGATGTTTGTCAAGTTGACATGAAGAATTAAGGGCAGATCAGAAAGAGATTTGAATGGACACATTTACAAAGGCATATAGCGTATTACGATGACTCTTTAGGAAAATTATATTACAGTGATTTTAACCATACAGTATATAAATGACTTTTAATGTGTGCATTCATAAGCTTTCCCACAGTTCAGTTAACAAAGCTTCTATGAGGCCTCTTACAAACCAGAAGCTAAACGACTTCCAATTAAAATAGTGTGATGCATAGTGATCCAGTGAATCGTTTGATTTATATTGCAGTGTGTTTTGAATGAAGATGTAGTTGGTTATACCCAGCCCTAGTAGAAATGTGGGTCACTAGCAGCCTGAAGCATTACTGTGGTCACATGTCCATCACATTGGCTACTACACACCATCAAGAACAGCTGCCAGGCCGCCAAAATTATTCTTGTCTCCATAGCAACCACATCTCCTGACAACAACAGGGCTCTGGAAAAATAGTAGTGTAAATTGTCCCCTCAGAGCGAGCTCAAATCTCAAAAACCACTGAAGGCTTAAACGCAAGGCCTCGACTGACAGTTCTCTAAATGTTTGCTTTACATTATTAGAACGGTGTCCTATACTGCCTCCAAACAAACAAAACCAACACGTGGGCAAGTGTGTTTACTGAAGGAAGAGACAAATCGCACTGAGCAAACAAGATTACAGTTCTTACCACAGCAGCGGATGGGGAAAATTATAAATGATTGGCAAAGCGACTAACAAATATTGGATTTGAAGAACAAAAACTTGAATAAATTTTTTATGACAGTGGAGAAGAATATCAAATGCTGTTTGACAGATTTGTTGACTTTTCGAATATGGAATGGGAAATTTCAATTATTGATGGTGATTTATCAAAACAAACGATACTTACAAGTTGTATATTCATTACCAAAAGTGCATTAGTGACAGTCCTAAGATATTCTCATAATTAGCCGAGTTATGAAAAAAAGTGTTATCTTTTGTTCCCAGTTTTAATCATTGTTTGTTTGACAAACAGGAGTCGGGTAATCTCAAAGTAGTTGTATTTTTATCAGCAAAGCATGCAAACTTCATCCGGCTGTCAAAGAAGGGAGGGAGAAACATGGCAGGTGTCTGTCTAACATTCCCCAATACAGTCTGTGAATTATACGATAACCTTTCTGGAATTTCAGTCAGCAAAACATCAACTATAAAGGTTAGTTCACCCAAAAATGAGTAATTTCTTCAGTGAACAACTAAAGGAGATGTTTTACAGAATGTCCATGCTGCTTTTTTCTGTACAATGAAAGGAAATAGCACCTGTAACCTGTTTCTTATTATTATTAATGTTGAATATTATTAATGCTTAATATTTTTATGGAAACAACAATACTTTTTTCAGGAATTGATGAATGGAAAGTTCAAAATAGCAGCAAATATTTGAAACGGAAATCTTTTAAACGTTGTAGATTACTTTTATCTGTCTCTTTTGATCAATTCAATGCGTTCTACCTGAATTAGTGCTAATATTTTATTTATCTTTTGAATAATAACTTTTGAGCAACTTGCTGTTTGTGATTTTCGTTTGAGTGTCAAAATGAGTCCCATACAAAAATATTTGTAGATACTGTTGAAATGTGCCTTAGGTAACATGTGGAATAAAATGGTTTAGTGTAAGAAGTAGTACACACTACTTTTAGTCTTGATGTCCTTTTTGGGGAGTTTTAGACACTCTCTCAAACCACCTGTTTTCCCACTCTACCCCAGTCCAATCTCCTTCCTCCCACCATATATCTACTTTCCTAAAGCTTAGTCCATTTAAAGGAATGTCCAATTTAAGACATTCCCCTTGAGTGGGTTTTCATTCTCCAGAGACCCAGGATCTCACTGCCAAAAGAGCTTTTTTTTCCAGCCCATTGGGCCTCTGCTCAACCAGAGCCTGGCATGAGCATCCAGCCTTCACTTTCATTCTCTCTTTAATTTTTTCTTTAAACCTATCGCTTCAGTCCCCTGTCATCCTACTCTGGGCAAATTGTCCCTTGACAAAAGTTCTCTCATCCTCAGAGCCAGAAAAGCTTGGCTTTTTGATGCCCTGGAATGTCTAGTAAATAACACTTAAGTGAATTATGTAACCAAAAAGAATAGCAGAAATAATAACTGTTTATGGGTGGATGGATGGATGGATGGATGGATGGATGGATGGATGGAGGATTAATGGTTTGAGTAAGTTTTCAATCTTTTTATCTTCAGATCAAAGAGTCAGGCTGTATTTGAAAAAGTGAGAGTAAGATAAATAGGGGCCATGTTCATCAGTTGGTGGGTGAGGCTTAAAGAAGTGAGGAGGGAAAAATATCTGCCCTTTATTCTGTCAACCTCTTTGTTCTGTCACCCCCACCGGGAATTCTCCTATTCATGAGCTGCTTGCTTTTAATGTAAAATAATCCTCTCAATTAGGTATTAGTGACATTAATTGGCCCCAGTGTAATTGTCCCTTCACAGATGAGAGCTCCCAGCATGCCCACGAGGAGGAGAGAGAGAGCGAAAGCTTGCTTGCTGTTCTTCCCCCCCGTCCGCCATACCACTGGACCAAAGCCAACAACAACTCGCAAAATCACTTTAAGACTCTGTTAAGCCTTGCCAGCAGTGAGCCAAGCTGGGTTCCTGAGTACCTGATGATAAAAACCAAGATCAATTAAGGACACATTACACTGATAAGAGATATGGGGGAATTAGTGTTTAATTATAATGCATTTCAAAGACTGTTTGGCCCAAACTTCCAGATGGTTGTTTAGTCAGTACTCATTCAACCCTGTAGACATAATACAACAAAGTGGTTTGCTTGGAAAAAATAAAAGTTTCACAGCAAATTTTGAGTTTGCATTCATGCCAGATAATAAGCATTTTTCGTAAATATCTTAGCCAATTTCATAGTACTTTCAGGTTACCATGTAGAGTGCTATTTATTTTTGCATTGTAATTCTCAACAGCAAGTGTAGGTTCTTTGTGGACCTGCTAATACAATGTTGATATTGAGTTAGGTCTAGCTGGTTGCCCCATTTATTATCCACCAATACCTAAATTCATATCACAGCAATAAAGATGCTAGTGCATTGTGCAAAGGGTTGAAGGTATTAAGGCCTCTAAATCCTTAAACCCCACCCCTCCCGCTTTGACCTGTGTGTGATATCATAGCCATGTAGTAATAGTTCTCAGCTCTGATCTCAGCATGTTCTGGGGTCAGAGGGCTCTACACATTCGGACTGAGCCCAAAACTCAGTATGATGTCATTCAAACAATGTAGTGGGCTTTGAACTTCATATACACCTCAAGTGCTATTGTTTTCCTCCTGCTTCAAATACAATGGAAGTTATATACCCCTCAATAATTCCTTCCTCAAAAGGCATGACAGATGATTATACTGAGAGCTTCTCTCAATCTTTTCATTTTAACATGTGGCAAACAATGAAATCAGTCAGTTAAAAAGCTTGTGGCCTCTGGAGGTATGCAGTTGAAAGTAAACAAATAATTAGAGTAAAACAGAACTTGAGTTTCAGAGAAGACTGTTGTTAAAGTCCATGTGTTGAATTTAGAGGCCTAATCTTCCTATCTTCCTCTTTATGGTATAGGTTCATAACAGGAACTTGTTATCCATGGATTTTGACCGAGTAACCAGGACTGAGAAAGTCTATGATGACCACAGGAAGTTCACCTTGAGGATTCACTATGACCAAGCAGGAAGACCTACTCTGTGGGCTCCAAGTAGTCGGCTAAATGGTGTCAATGTCACCTACTCACCAGGTGGCCACATCGCAGGCATCCAAAGGGGCACTATGTCAGTCCGAATGGAATATGACCAAAATGGGAGAATCATCTCAAAGATATTTGCAGATGGAAAGTCATGGAGCTACACCTACCTTGAAAAAGTAAGTATCTTTATCTGGAAAATTATCAGGTTTAAAAATAATTGCTAGTTCTCTTTTTTTCTGCAGAGATCTCTGTTGAACCCTGTTAATTTTTTACATTAATACGCTTTAACATTATGTGCTTTAGCAATGATCCCTTTCTAATGTTATGCGTTATAGCATGCAGCCTGACAACGAACTTGTTCCTAAAATATCACTGAAAAAAAAAGTAAAATGTCACTGTCTTGTTAAATAGAACCAATATCTGAGAAATGCAAGACCTTACCGTGTAATTCAAAAATGGCAGCTGTTTAGTACATTGAAAAGCTGACATCCCAATACATGGGTTTAAAAGTATTGATTGTAAGCTCTATTTAATGTTTCTTGCCATTCTAAAATGGCCATGTGCTGGTAAGATCAATAACTTTAAAGTAAAAAAAAAAAAAAAAGAAGATGAAGAAGAGCTGTTTCCTGTTAAAATATAAACTCCAGAATATCCTCCCACTGACCTCCATATAAGGTGACATTATTAAAAATGGTATCAGGGGAGGGGGGGTATGATGACTTAATCCTCATTAAATGAGATTTTGCCCTTCTTCATTTTTCAGTCGGTGTTGTAGAGCAGCATATTTGTAATTTTTATGCACCCTGAAGCGATTCTGTGACACCCTATGGTTTGTTGTGCAGCTAGTCATGTCATGCAATGTGACTCCTGGGTACTTAGTGACCTTCAATTTCACTGGGTGGAGAATTACACATTTAACTGTTTGAAGTGCTCTCAGAATGTGCTGGGAATTACTATGCTTCATTAAATCTGCTTACTGAGCATAATTTTGTCATTTTTCTTTGGCAGTCCATGGTGCTTCTGCTATACAGTCAGCGACAATACATCTTCGAGTTTGACAAGAACGATCGCCTCTCTTCAGTAACAATGCCCAATGTAGCCAGACAGACCTTGGAGACCACCCGTTCCATCGGCTATTACAGAAACACATATAAGCCACCTGAGGGCAACGCCACAGTTTTGCAAGATTACAGCGAAGATGGACTGCTCCTGCAAACCATCCACCAAGGAACGGGGCGTAGAGTCATTTACAAGTATGGGAAACTCTCCCGTCTGCTGGAAATCCTTTATGATACAACACGGATTGCCTTTTCTTACGATGAATCTGCAGGCATGCTGAAAACGGTGGGGCTTCAAAGTGAAGGCTTTGCATGTACCATACGCTACCGGCAGATCGGACCACTCATCGACAGACAAATCTTTCGTTTCAGTGAGGAGGGCATGGTGAACGCTCGGTTTGACTACAACTATGACAACAGCTTCCGAGTCACCAGCATGCAAGCCGTCATCAATGAAACCCCCTTGCCTATTGACCTATATCGCTACGATGACGTGTCAGGTAAAACTGAGCAGTTTGGCAAGTTTGGAGTCATCTACTATGACATTAACCAGATCATTACCACAGCTGTCATGACTCACACCAAACACTTTGATGCCTATGGACGAGTTAAAGAGGTGCAGTATGAGATTTTCCGGTCGCTTATGTTCTGGATGATGGTACAATATGACAACATGGGGCGAGTGCTGGCCAAGGAGCTTAAAGTGGGACCCTATGCAAATACCACCCGTTATGCCTACGAGTATGATGCTGATGGCCAACTCCAGGTGGTGTCCATCAACGACAAGCCTCTTTGGCGCTACAGCTATGATCTGAATGGAAATTTGCACCTCCTTAGTCCTGGTAATAGTGCCAGACTTACACCGCTACGCTATGACATTCGGGACCGCATTACTCGATTAGGTGACGTGCAGTACCGTTTGGACGAGGATGGATTCCTCAGGCAGAGAGGCAATGACTTCTTTGAGTATAACTCTGCTGGGTTGCTTGTTAAAGCCTACAACAAAGTTAACGGATGGACCATCAAGTACCGGTATGATGGCTTGGGCAGGAGAGTGTCAAGTCGAAGCAGCCAAGGCCACCATCTCCAATTCTTCTACGCAGACTTGTCCAGTCCAACCAGAGTCACGCACATGTACAATCACTCAAGCTCAGAGATCACCTCGCTCTACTACGACCTTCAGGGCCACCTCTTTGCTATGGAATTGAGCAGTGGAGATGAGTTCTACGTGGCCTGTGACAACATTGGTACACCGTTGGCTGTATTTAGTGGTGCAGGTCTCATGATCAAACAGATCCTGCACACAGCTTTTGGGGAAGTGTATTTGGACTCCAACCCAAGTTTCCAGCTAGTTATAGGCTATCAGGGTGGCCTTTATGAGCCCCTTACAAAGCTTGTCCACATGGGACGCAGAGATTACGATGTTCTTGCAGGCCGATGGACCACTCCTGACCATAATGTTTGGAAGCGACTCAACAGCAACAACATTGTGCCCTTCAACCTCTACATGTTTAAGAACAACAACCCACTGAGCAACAACCAAGAAACCAAGTGCTACATGACAGGTAAACAAATAATTTATAATAAATATTGTGTTGGAACAGACTGAGGTGAACATTATTTAATACATCAGTCCATCCATTTATTATCCAAATTGCTTGTCCTGTGTAAGGTCATAGGGCTGAGGAAGCCTATCCCAAGTGCCTCAGGCAAAAGGCTGGGAGGGCAATTAAATAGCCTGTAAATAACTTAAATGTTACATTTTACCTTCAGCAATCTAAAACACCATGAGCACCTGGTGCCAAGAATCTTTGCACTAGAGTGATTATTTTTCAGGCTCTCGTCCCAGCCCCAGCTTGGGGTGATCTTGCCTCCACATACACTGCTTGTGAGCAATGACAGCACAACAAAGTCCCCTTTGTTCTTCATTCAGGTTGTTCCTCTGAAATATCCCATCAGTCTTTGCTTCCCCAGCTTGTGCAGGATGTAAATAGTAGTGAATACTCCCCAGTGTTAGACAAATAACACAAAGAAGTCCATGGAACTAGTAGCTAGGGGCTGATTCACCCTTTCGTTCCACTTGAAAGTGAAATCGCAGAAAATAAAATATTATAGTCACATTTGTTGTCTATAACAGTGAATGCGTGCTTGTTTTTGTCTGAAATCAAAGCCCTGGTTTGTGACCTTGCTATCAAAGGAAATGAACTCTATAAAATCACAATATCGGTTGTTTGTTAGAGCAGCCTTGTTCTAGTGTGTTCCTTTGTGTTTTTCTTTTGAGTATCCTGTCGAAAAGATTTGTGGTGAGATGAGCCCTTGTTCTCTGAATATTCATATGCAATATTCATACACTGAGCTGATTTGGAGTGCTGCAGCAACCCCTAACCCTTACCTTGGATGCAGCAAAAGTGAACCTTGTGATAGTTTTTCAGAATTATTTTTTAACATTCATGTAGCACCACTACAAAATACTATACCTGGTTACTTGCTCATGTTGTGCTTTGTATACCATTCTCCAAAATGCAACGTTGTTGTGTTTATGATTTTTCTTTTGAAAATCTGGTTTTTATGCTCCCAAGCAAATAAGCACATACTGGTGCACAAACTAGACCAGAACTAACCAGCATTTTCTAAACTAGCATGTGCTACTGTAGTCATTTATGGCTTTTTTTCAGAAGGATATAGAATATGTATGCTAATATTACTGTGGACTAGCCATATTTCAAGCTCAGCTAAACACCTAACCGCTAGGCTGTAGCCTACATCATTAAAGTTAGCTTTGAATAAGGAAATCTAGAGATTCTGCTGGATATTAGATGTACTTGAGTGGGCTGTCAGCCTTTTATGAACGATGGCCTTGACATTTTCATTCCTCTGAAATCCTTTCATTGTCCTTAATCAAATTCATATTTAAAACAACTCTATCAAGTGACACAGCCTTAAATAAAGGAGCAGTCGTCAGTGTGCACTTCATTGTTATAGCAATGTCTCTTCTATCCATGATTAATGTATTTGATGCAGCAGGGAAAAATCAAAAGGCCATTCGATTCTGGTAAGGTTCAGACCCTCTGTATATTATAATATGATTCGCTATTCATGCTAATGCCTATGAATATGCACAAAAATAAAAATAGATATTCTGATTAAAGAAAGGGTGACACATATGGTCACGGCGTTAAATATGTATGATTATCAAGCACACCAGCAGATCTCAAACATCAATTTTCTCACATGCCGGATATAATTTTAGTGATTTTTGTTTGTGGACAAAATGCTATCATCTTTTTTTGGAGATGTGCCACTTCCTGTATAGGATTAATCATATTTAGTCCAGTCTCTGAAACTAGTGTTGCCTGTAATGACTGCAGGAGCTTATTTCAAGAAGGAGCTCACTTGGCATGTGTCCTGATTTGCAATGAATCATGCTTTTGTGGTGTAGTTCACCCCAAATAGAGTAAATTATTATACAGGCATTATCACTGAGCACTGCAGTTACCTTTTTCTCTGCTGTAAGTGTATTTCATTGCAGCATTTCTCTTTCAACAGATGTTAACAGCTGGCTAGTGACATTTGGTTTCCAGCTATACAACGTCATCCCTGGCTACCACAAACCTGCCATGGACACCATGGAGCCTTCTTATGAGCTCATTCACACTCAGATGAAGACTCAGGAGTGGGATAGCACCAAGGTAATCTATCCAACAAATTTGTCTTTTTGTTTGTCCACCTCTTTAAAAACACACCTGGCTTTTGACTCCAACTTCAGCTGTTATTTGCAGTACCTTGACCTTTTTATTTGCCGCCCCCCAAAGGTGTTCACAGCAATCAACCCAGATGCTTGTGCAAATAAGTGTGGCCTCTGCTCTGGCTCCTCAAGCCAAGGGATAGGGGTCAAGCTAAAGAGCTCTTTTAATAGGACTGCCATTAGGGAAATTCACTCCAAATTTCCTCCAGCAGCAGCCATTGATTTCAGCTCAGTCTTTCACACTCTTTAGCCCTCTAAAAGATGTTGTCTCCCTCTCTTTCCCTATCTTTATGCTTCTTTGTCTCAGTGCTCCCTGTTTTCTCGGCCTCAGACGTGCACTGATTATTGAGCCTTCTTTAAGCCATCTGAATAATTGAGAAGCCAGTTGGAAATGACTCTTTTGGCTGTTCTTAAGGACACCTTACCTCTTAAGCTGTCCTGGCTCAAACTAATGGTTCTTTCGAGAAGATAAGGGTATATAGGGCTTTACAGTATTATTGCTAGCTGACATGTCAAATACTTTTGGAGAAGTTGGCATATCCTTCCATGTGAAATGCTGTACTCCATTTAAAATTATTATAAATAGCTTTTTAGCAATATTATCACAGTTTTTAAGATTGATAATGGTTTAACTTTTACAGGAATCACAGGAATAAATTACATTTTAAAATATCAAAAATTTTATTTTAAATTGTAGCATTATTTTACTCTATTTTTTATCAAGTCATTAGAACAGCCATTTAATGCATTACCCATTTTTTTGAATATCCAGATAAGGTAATGAAAATATATGTTGTTTTGATAGCGTTTTATAAAATCGCTCATGCCGTGATGTAAAATTTTTGACGTACTGCCCACCCCTAGGGCCTGTATAGATGTACAAAAGCAACTTAAACTACTTGAATTTTAAAACTAATAGGCTTGTATGGTAAGTCCAGTCTAGAAGGTAAGAACTTCCATTCCACACATCAAAAAGTATAAGCAGCACAACCTCAAACTATCAGGCCCTATAATAAGGCTTTTTGAGGCTGAGCGACATGGGTGAGCCTCAGAACAGCTGAGATATGAGATTTGAAATCTAATGTGATAGAGCTATTTGAAGCCGTCAGCCTGGCAGGTTTCATATGGCTTTCATGCACTCAAGGAGAACTGAAGTATCAAAAAAAGGACTTTTAAGTTTTAGACACCCCAAATTTTGTTTAGTTTTGAGGGAAACCGTCTGTTTGGTTTTGAAGGCCATACAGACTCACCTCCCAACGGAGTATCTCTGTTGTAGAAGGTATCAAACCAGATTTGCCCTACTGAATTCTCTTTTGGGAACCAATCATTATAATTTAATCAAGAGCACACATTCTCCTCTCGTAGCGTGCTCTTGCATGCAAAGCTGTTTAAATTGTCAGAGCATGTATTTAAAAGGTCTACACCAATGCAAAACATAAAAACTGTTATTTTTGGCCATTGGATCCAACCATCAACAGAGCGGGAAATAAACTTTTCTAGTGTAACCACTTCTCAAAACCTGTGGAAAGTTAAAAGAATCGCACTCGAAGGTTTGTTTCTTTGGGAGTGGTGTGAGCTGACTTCAGATCAACTTGGACACAATACAGAGATGCAACGATGGACTCTGTTGGGCAGCAATCTCAACCCTCAAGGGAGACTCCCACTCTATCATGTACATCGTAGGGTTCCTCTCCTATGGGAACCTCAGAAGTGTATCCAATACCTCTTTCAAGGCTTCTCTCAAAAGAGCCTAATTCAATTCCAAAACCTTGCTTGAATTTTCCATTTCAAATGATGTTTTTTTTATATTCTTTACGTGACCGTAAAACTTTTGAATGTTTACTCTGAAACTGAAATTTTACTGTCGAAGTGAGACCGAAAAAGGAACAATCTGTGTCCCCGCAGCCCTTTACATAGTCAAGCCTACTGAGTTACCAATAAATCAGCTCTCTCTAGCTCAACCCCACACACAGATTTTTCCCTTTTATTAGGAAGCAGTAAACAATTCTAATTGCCAACCAATTTGCTTTTTGCCAATGTAATTGTGGGATCATTTATGGGCTTTTACAGCAGCTGCATTAAAAAAAATCTACTAATGGCCTTGCAGCTGTACCGCTGCACTTTTGAGAGTCTAAAGTGGGTTGTTTATTCCATAATGCCCATGTTACATTTACAAGACCTGCAGTGCAGAGTATCTGAAGGCATAGAGGAAATGACCATTCATTACTAGCTATTTTTGCTCCATTTTTTTTTCTGGTTGAAATTTCATATTTTGCAACTGTTAATAAACCTACTAGCATGTACCCACAGAAGAACAACTGAAATAGTCTTATAAAGAACATGGGTTATAATAAAATTAGTGTGACATTATGTTCATGACAGTTCATTCTCTCCAAGTTCTTATTAACAGGATATCATTACCTGTCCAGGATGTCATTAATTGTCATAGACCGAAATTGTCCCAATGGAATTAATGGTGACAAAGTTAGACTTTGTTGTCATTTTTACAAAATGTAATTGAACATAGATTTAGAATTTTGGTGTGAAATATTGGCTTTGGCTTTGAGATTCACCTGCTCAGTCCTTTGTTCTTACTCTCAGCCAGCACTTTCTAATTTTGTTGGAGGTTTTTGGATAGGAGTTCTGCTGCTTCTAACACTAAGTGTGATGGATTTAGTGCTCTGGAAATTTCCAGCAACAGCTGGATAGTGAGCGCTGGCTTTTTATCACTCTGTTTCTCCTTGCAGTTTAGACTACCAGGGTCTTAAAGACCTATGTGGATGAGAAATGATGTAAATGTTCCGGCTGAGATCCACTGGATGTCCGCAGATTGATTTTGACTTTGATCAGAGCCCTGCGCTGATAGGCCTCCATACTGTCTGACCACCCAGTACTGTTTGAATTATATATTTATTTTATTTTTATTTTTTTTGGTCAGAGAAAAGTCAAATAGGTAGGTTGCAGCATAGACAACCTCCACCATCCGTTTATCTCATTGTGCCCTCTGAACTGTGACCAGAATAAAAATGCTGGTGGAGTAAACAAACATATTGTGGTGCGGTGTGAAGTATACCTCTAAGGCAGGCATTTCATTAAATGCTTAAAATATTTGCTTTAAGTACTGCAAATGCAATGTGAATAGCAGCTCTAGTAATTTTATCTTGAAGATTTCAACAGTTTGAGACAATGCTGAGGTCTCTTCTGAAATCCTAGAGAATGTACATATGAGATTACCAGGGAATTTTAATCAGGAGAAACATGTGAGGTACAGGAGAATCCATTTGCTGTCCATTTAATCTCATCACTGTCTAGGAAAAACAACCGAGTCATTGAAGAGACCTTTTGTTTTATCCAAGTTCAGTAACTTAATCTATTGTGAAGGGCGACACTCAGAGAGCAAAAATGAAGCAAAGGGAAAGATGGGGACATATACTCTGAGGGAATCATATCAGATAACCCAAGAACTTTGTGCCAGTGCCAGAGCTTCAGCTGGACTTGGTTTCTTCTTCTGGACAGGTGCCCTGAAGTCTGACACTATTTCTAGGACTAGTACAATCCATCTGCACCCTTAGGTCCCTCATGGTTATCTAAATCTTCTCTTGGGGCGAGGTTTTCCCGTCAAGTCACATTAAAGGAGAGCATGACTTATCACTACTTTATTTTTGGCCTAAAGAGAGAGTCTATTTACTCTCTACAAACAAAAGTTATTCCAGAGCTGAAGAGTCAGATCAACTCATTTGGAGAAAAAAAAATCCCCTGATCCACACTTCTTCACACCTGAACATAAAATAGAATGAGTTATGCTACATAGTTATATCAGGAAATGTGAAATGTTTGAAGTGTTAATGAAGCAGCACGATTCTTGGTTGAGGGGAAAGTAGCAGCTGAACGCGGGGGTAGGATGAGTTTCCCGCTGAGATCACCCATCCTGCACAAACCATCAGGAAATGTTACTTACTCCCAGGAAATAGCAGCAGCAAAGGCGGTGGGCGCAATGATGCCTGCTTACTGGAGGAGATAACATAATGAATGTGAAAATCATATGCAAGGATTTACAATGTACAGTGTTTTGCTGAGATGCAACGTGTCATATGTCACATTCAATCAGTACTACCACAATCCTCACTGTGGCCAACGGTTATTGCGAATGTTGTTTTGAAGATGCAATATCATACGTTTAATTTATTCACTCAATACAAGTAGTCACCCATGATCAATGTTAAACTGATGCCAGGAAACTCACAGGGTTTTGTTTGTCTTCTTGCAGTCCGTTCTTGGGGTACAATGTGAAGTCCAGAGGCAGCTGAAGTCTTTCGTCCGGTTGGAGCGGTTCGACCAGATCTATGGGTCGAGTGATTCTGGTTGCCCTCAAACCCCTCTCCGCACACTGTTTGCCACAGGGGCCTCGCTCTTCGGAAAAGGTGTGAAAGTAGCCATCCGGGAGGGACATGTTACTGCAGACATCATTAGCCTGGCCAACGAGGATGGGCGGCGGATAGCGGCGGTCCTAGACAAGGCCACCTACCTACAGGATTTACACTTCACCATCGCAGGTTTGGATACGCACTACTTTGTCAAATCGGGACCAGTAGAGGGCGATCTGTCTCTGCTGGGCATGACGGTGGGCCAGCGCACACTGGAGACGGGTGTGAACGTAACTGTCTCGCAGGTCAACACGGTCCTTGGCGGTCGCTCGCGCCGCATAACCGACATCCAGCTACAGTACGGTATGCTCTGCCTCAACGTCCGCTACGGCAGCAGCCAGGATGAAGAGAAGGTTCGTGTGCTGGAGCTTGCGCGTCAGAGGGTCGTCGTGGCCGCCTGGGCTCGTGAACGACACAGGCTACGCCATGGTGAAGAGGGTTCTCGTGCTTGGACAGATGGGGAGAGGCAGCAGCTCCTGAGTGCCGGACGCGTTCAGAGCTACGAGGGCTTCTACATAGTATCGGTCGATCAGTTCCCCGAGTTGGCCGACAATGTAAATAACATCCAGTTTTTGCGACAGACTGAGATGGGTCGCAGGTGACATGAACGCGAGGGGAACCAATGCTCGGACTCAGCGTCCAGGACTTCTTGCCAAAGACAAGTTGTGTTTGTGACCATATTATGTTACTTTATTTTTATGTTGACTGTGCCAGACTTATTTTTTTAATACATTATGTACATGGTGTCGACTGTCGACAACAGCAGAGTGCCCTTCTCTCTTTTGGTAATTCTTAAACCCCCTTTGCCCCTTAAGTGTGGCTGCTAGAAGACGGCATATGGCAGTGTCAGCAGTTTTTTCGGTTCTGCCTTCGAGTTTGTGGGTTTGCTCAAAGGAATATAGGAAGAAAGCTGGTAATGCATTATGCTCACTGGCTCAGCCTGCTGCCAGACGAGCAGATTGTTATTCACGAGCTTCACTCCACTCTGCCTTTTCCTGCGCCTCAGCCAAGGAGAGACCTCTTTTAATCGCTTCTTTTTATACTTGAAAGCCCACCGGCTGTGTCATACTTAAACAAGGACATTGGTGTTTGCAGTGCACCGCTACCAGTTCAGACTTCTAGCTAAACCCATCTCATGTTCAAAACCTGTCGTGGTGTCTTGTAATATTTTGGGACTGGGGTTGAATTGCTGGTAACATAAATTTTTTTTTATTATTTTTTGTATTTCTAATTTTGACCAAATGGCAAGCATGAATAGAAAGGGAAAAGAATAATAAAGTCTAGAAATTCTGGAAAACATTTAAAGACATTTAAGAAACAAATAGGAAATAGTTAGCCACATGTGCTGAAAGGGAAAATGAAACGACACTGTTTAAAAGATATTAGCTCCAAAACCTAGTGAGCTGACTACCTAGACAGCATTTCAAAACCTAGACAGATGTTCCAATAGGCAGTTAGATTTAGTCTCAAGGCAGCGTTGCATGTGTCCTTTGTTTTTAAGGCAAGTACAAAAAATTCAAGATGGCCAACAATTTGAGAGAGATGTTGATTATAAATATTTGTATATTTAATTCACTACTTTAAAGTATCAATAGTAGTTATCTGAACTACTATTATATGGACTCTTATCCAATATTTCTGTGCTATGTATTATGCATATTAGAGTATAGTGCATTTATAGCATAGCAACATGCTAACTGTATTACAATCAATTCTCTTATGTTATTTGTGTGCCATGCAGAGATCCAGATTAATCACTTATGATGGTTCATTCTCTTTAGGTTGCTGCCTAGCAAAGCAGCTCACTAGGTTTAGGAATGGAGCTACTGAGACTATGAAGAAGTTTATATATATATATATATATATATATATATATATATATATATATATATATATATATATATATATATATATATATATATAATAGTTTGAAAGCAACACATTATTTCATGGTACTATTCACAAAACAGTATAAAAAAAATTGTGAAAGCATACAGAAATGTGAACACTTGTCCCTTGCTAATTGTTGTACTTGAACAATGCCTAGTGTTTCAACACATGGAATAAAGTCCAGAAAATCGGTCAATTCAATTAATTTGTTTTCATGGTTAAAACAAAGAGTTGCATATGGACCATTCCTAAGAATGACAGTATTTATTTTAGTGCTGTGTTTATTAGAGGAGTATACATCCTCATGTTTGTCGGTGAAATAAATGCTTCAAGCGTAAAGCGGCATGAATGCTTAAAAAAAAAAAACGCATTACTTAAACATGCACTCAGACTCCTTTTTTTTTTTTTTTTTTAAGAAATGTAGTTAGTGCTGCAAGCACTACACATTGTGGTAAGGAAAGGTGACAACCCTTGTGAACAGCCTTTGCCCCGAGGGTCTCCCAAGCATGGGGCAACGTCGTAAGTGCTCTGAATGTGAAAGTCTGCAAGCTCCCTGAAATGCATTAAAGCCTGAAGGTGCATCATTTAGAGGTTGAAATGCACGTCAACCCATCATCTGGATACGTGAACTTCAAAGAGTGTCTATTTCTGGATGGATTGTGTTAATATGTCGGACATGATGGTGCATGGGCGCTTCACGTTAGCATCTGGTTTATGAGTCTGCCCCTGCTGTCACTCTTGGGGAAATCACTTGGGAATGGTCACCAAGATGAATAGATCAATTGTTTCAAGCTGTATAATATTGTCAAGCATATTCTGGATTATTTTACTGTCATTGAATGCAGTGAAAACATCCGTCTGACAATATCGCTGTATTTAAAAAGAACAATGATGAATGAAGAAAAAAATGCAATGTGTTTAATTGCATTGACATGCATCGTAAGGCTTTTATTTTTTTCTGAATGTTTGGACTCATTTGGACTTTTCGTTTGTTCTCAACACTGTGTTTCTAAATGCTTCTCTTTGAAAATGTAAATAAGATGACAAGAAATGGGCTGTAAATAAAATGCAAATGTAGATACCTTTTAGAGCTACAGCAGTGAATCTGTGTAGTCTTTAGTTAAAGACGAAAAAATAAAGAATATTTTGTGTTTACATTTATTTCACTTCATTGTGATTTGCATCGTATTTCATTTTTAAAAAATAACTGTTTTCAAAAAGGTTTCCAGAACACTACCCTTGACCACTGGTTTAATTGATTTTATGTGAAAACAGCTCTATGGAAGCCCATAATTCCATAATTGCACACATTTGAAAATTGTACTATATGCTGCAGTATGGTACAGTATTCACATCCTTTGCATTTATAGTTATATATTTATATTATATATTTATAATACTCCTGGATTAGTAAGCTATTTTACTCCAGAGCCCCAGGTTAAAGGATTTTAGATGCTTGCAAACACTATAAATCCAAATATCTCCAAAGCACAGAAAAAAGTACAATATCTTAAGCTATTACATGTCAATTTGCTTCTAAAGTGCAACTGCAAATTAAAGCCTTCAATGTGGAGTTTGATGGTAAGTGGTTCTGGCACCTAATTGTACATTGTGTAATGAGGTGTTTACAATTTTCGTTTGTAGTTTTGCACAAGTGATTGAAATATTCATACACAGAAATTAGGTTCTAGAGGAGGGTAGAGTCTGGCAAAACAAAATAGAGCTCCACCAAATATTTGTCCTTTTTTATTATTTTTTTGCACTGCAACATGCATTTGATTACAGAAGTATACTTCAGAAAGTCTGGATTAAAATGTCTTTATACTTGACAGAGACCCTTAGGATCTCAATCTCTGTATGTGAGCATCATTCCTGGAGAGATGAGAGTGTTTTAGACATGCCAATAAATAAACCAGTACATGAAAGCGCATTACACTCAACAGTGGTGAGAATAGTGAATATCATATGACAGACATGGCCAGCTGTATATGTTGTCTCATTTGTTCCATGATTTATTTATTTTTTTATTAACTTATTTTTTTTGGTAAACTTTCCAGTTTTGGGATTCAAATAAAATCTGAAAATTTAAAAAGTAAAAACTGTAATATAATGGATATATTGTAAAATAAGCAAATTATATTAGCCATATATATACACAAATACCAATGAAATGTAAGGTTGCCCTAAGAATGGATAACGTATGACTTTGCATATTTATAATGCATATTGCTGTGTGTGTGTGTGTGTGTGTGTGTGTGTGTGTGTGTGTGTGTGTGTGTGTGTGTGTGTGTGTGTGTGTGTGTGTGTGTGTGTGTGTGTGTGTGTGTGTGTGTGTGTGTGTGTGTGTGTGTGTGTGTGTACTGTATTCAAGCGAATGACTATTATTTCTGAAGCTCTTAGTCAGAAGCATGTTCTCCAATGAAATGCTTTTGAAGTTGAAGCTCGGGGCTGAAATACAGTACAGTCCTCCAGGACTTCCTCTTGCTCTCCATCTGTTCCTACTTGACTGTAAAATGAACCTTGAAAGAGTGTTGAGAAAACATTAGACAAGTGTGTACTATTAAAATCAGTGAAGAACTGATTCCATATTCATGCTTTGAGGCAGTTGGTTTTATTCATTTATTTATGCCCCATAAATACAGAAATTATAAAAATGAAAACTGAACTACCTGATTTGTTCACTTTCAAAAGAAAGTTCTGGAACTTATCTAAAGTCATTATAAAAAACGACGTTCACTAACCATGTCAGTGCTGTAAATTAAATGTGAGTCTAATGAAATATTCAGCAAGAAAGACAAAAACGTGGAACTTGATTTTATCCATTAAAAACTGATTGAGTTGTTGAAGAAGTTTAGGGATTCTTAACAGTAGAAGAATTGTGGCAAAGTTGTTTCAAAGAAGTTATTTAGATTTATGATGAACGATTACAAAAAACGTCATTTTTCTTTGGAATAACGCACTGGCTAATTCATTATATAGGTATAAGATAATAATAATATCATAATATCCCTATAAGAAACTAAACCGAGTATGTTCTGATTTATTTCAAATCTATGTGTGCAAAAAAATATAAGTTTAAAAAAAGAATGCAGTATATTCTGTATAAAAGTTCATGAGAAAGTATCCACAATAAAGTAAATATTAAATAAATGAATAAATAGTTTACAACACTTGCCAAGTTCTTAGAAATGTACAGGGCCCGGTTCCCCGATAACGTTCACTCTTAGCGCGCTAAGAAGACATCGAAAGATATATCTTACCAAAGTTGTTGATGTTTCTAAGTGTGTTCCCCGAAGTGTCCCTTAGGAAGCTTCTTAGCACGCTGCCTCTTACGTCCGACGTTACAAGAGCGCTGTCCAAAGTCAGGGTGCTGAATTAGTTGGCATCGATTGCTCATGAATCGATTTTCCACTTTACGCGAAGGTGCAATACAGCGTTAAGAAAGACTACACGTTTTATGCAAATGAAACATTCCTCAAACATTTATCAAAGGGTCAGTAATGTTCACACGATATGTTGTGACGGTAAGACAAACCGGACAAACGGTAAGACAAACCGTATCCCTCGCTAATCATCCATCCCGGTGTGCCACTTGTGCCGCTTCTTGACCATGGGTTTAACGACTTATAAAAATTATATAATACACTTTAATATTAATGGCAAGGTACTTTACAATTAGAATTGATTGGCAAGCAGCTGCAGTTACTTCTGTTTAATGCGGTATTGATTGCAATTGGTTTATGTTTTTAATAAAAAGCAACCTATCTACAATGAACAGAGAGAGAGAGAGAGAGAGAGAGAGAGTTAGATACAAAATATGCTGGGGAAGCAACGTAAAAAAGGGCACCAAGCCTCTCGTCAGAGGAACTTGAAGTGTTGCTGGACCTTGCCACCAGGTAAGATATCACACCCCTATGGTCCACTATAACCTGCACATTTATGGCCGTGTCTTCCTTTCGCGATAAGTAGCCTACGCCTGATCATTCACTGATGGATTGGCGATAGGGATGAGTGCCATCCACCAGGATGCAATCCCCGGCATGGCGCAGAAGGGCGTTGGTGACAGTGTGGACGCACTTCCACACAGAGGTCTTGATTAGGCTGTAGCCTTGTCCCACGACCTCGATGAATCTCTCTGTAGCAAAAAAAAAAAAAAAAAAAAAGTAGCGCTGGCCTTCAGGGCTTAAAGCAGAATTCCGCCGCATTAGTCTGGCCAGTGCAGGTCTGGGAAGGTCCAGCTGCTCCACAATGAGTTGTCTTGGGAGGGGATTTTTTTTAATATAGCCACGTCAGGCAAAATGTCAAAAGGGCTTAAGTTTTGCCGAATAAAAAAACTGACATGGACTAAACGGCTCCGAGTCCGACTCCGTCTTTGATTCAATACAAGAACACGTTGGATTGCTGCCATAGTTGGTCGCTTACTGGACACCACCATGCTTACCCATTTAAAGATCTTAGCCATTTAGAGCCAAATTGTTTGCCAGATTTTAATTATCAAAAAAATGATTGCCAATTCGCTTTAATTACATTACGAAAAAGCCTAGGCTAATTACCACCTTATTAGTTCTGTAACCACATAAAGTCAACTTCATAAATAGGCCTCTATCCATTGCGAACATAATTTATAATGAGTCTTAAAAAATAACAGAAAATCATTGTTGAGCCACAAAATTGTCAACATACCATAGTTTGACTTGTACTTCGCTGCGCTGGTTTCTAAAGACTGTTGTACAGTAGCGTCATGAGCTCAAATAACGCTAAGAGAGAGCTACGAATGGTCCAGACCAACCTTACGAAAGTATGACTTACAGAAGATATACTTAGCGTACGAACGTTTCGGGAACCGAAACGTTTTTTTTTTTTTTTTTTTTTTTTTTACTATCTTCATCAAAAGTGTAGGCTAATTATACACATTTTAATCTTTTTTTTTTTTTACATTTTTAAATACAAATTTCAGTAAAACTTATATTTCAATCAAAATGTTTTTCATAATTTATTGATTCATACAGTTTTGGGAGGAATCACACCACTACATTTTACAATCGAAGCTAACTTTGCCTTGTCATAAAAAGGTCAAATTGTCTTGATCAATGTATTTTGAATAATTTCATAGATATACTGTAATGTCATTGACCTATTACTTTTACCTATTAACTTTTCGAAATATTTTCCAAAAGTAAACTACTTTGAGCACATTCACTGTTATTCATCAAATACCCTTTATTGTATGTTTCCCAATAAATACAATTGATGAAATGTAAGCAGAAATGTAATGAAACCTAAGCAGAAACACGTTGGTTTGAAGACAACATGAGATCTCTGAAAGAGCCAATCAGCCATCTGTCACTGAAAAACTCAAAGCTGATGGAGAAAAAAAAAAGTTTTGCTTTGCGTCCAGAGGAGTGTTAGGAAATAGGAGGTGGGAGGGAGATGTCAACGCTCATTTTCTCTCCTCTCTTTATTTCTCCTGTTCCTGCTGTCTGTTTTCACAGGTCAGCATGAGGTCGCGTGATGTTCCTGCAAAGAAAGAACAGGTTTTTCCTGACAAAGATGTTGCCTCAGGATTGTCTGCATAAATGTCAAACTATGAGCACACCAGGATGCTAATTAGTTACCTATTCATCGTTGTATCAATTAATTCTGTCTTAAAGTGATAGTTCACTGATAATTCTGTCATTCCAAACCCCTTTTGGCGTCCTTCTGTGGAACACAAAAGAAGTAGTTCAGCAGAATGTTGATGAGGGAACAAATAATGCTAAAACAGTTGTTGAAGTTGATGGACATCTAGACAGACGGACAGTGAAAGGGCCTCAGCTGTGTTTTGTTGTCCCCGTCCCCCCACATTCCTCATGACAGGTGCGAACAACGTCAGGGCCCCGAGAAATGTCTCTGCACCAGTCTGTAAACCCGGCTGACACCGTGTGTGTTCGCCAGTTAGACTGACTTCACAAATTATGCAAATCATATTGACAGCATAGCTAATGCTTTTTATTAAGCTAATTATCCTTAAGGTCATTTCTGTTTTTGGCGCCAAGGCTAGGCTCCAGGAAAAGAGAAAACTAGTTTAGTAAGAAAGAGCACGTTGGAAAAAGGTTTAGAAACTGTGCTTTAAAGAAAGATCATTCCATTATTTAATTTGGTTGATTTTGGACCGTTTAGGATGAAGTCATCTTATGTTGAAATTGTGTCCTAAGATTTAACTGCTTGTTGCTGCCTCAAGCTGATTGTTACATAGCTTATTGTATTGATGTTTTATTTATTTGTGTCATTTAATATATTGTCTCCAACAGCCCAAGAACCTATCGACATATGGAGAATCTAAAAAATACACAAGGTATAATAAATAAGCTCAATATCAGATTCCAAGTGATCAAGGGCTTAAAGGCCTAAACCCAAAAAGGCAATCATTTACTCTTCCTCAATTTGTTCTAAACCTATATTAATTATCTTCTTCTGCAGAAAACAAAAGAAGATATTTCGCAAAGAATTTTGGTAAGCTTACATTTTTGGGTGAACTGTCCCTTTAAGACATCCCAATACAACCCACTGCAAAGGGTTTTGTCAGTAGTGGGCATTTATGCAATGTAAGTGGTGGTATACATCTGTGTCAATGAGATAGAAGTGTATAAGCAAGGGAAGGGAATCATAATAAATTATAATAAATGCAAAATTTTAGATTATACAGTCTACTCCACTTTCCTGCAATGGTCTTTTATTTCAGCTAAAGTCCAAAGTATACTTCAGTTTTTTTTTATGCATACGCTAGGTTATTTTGTCTTCTGTGTTCTTCTTTTGTGTTCTGCAGAAGAATGAATGTCATTTTCATTTTCCTTCAGCCGCTTATGTAGCTATAGTTGTACGAGTGGCTATTACACAAGTGCCAGTCACAGGGCATGATTTTTTTTTAAATTAAAATATAAAATATGTGAAGAACTTTTGTATAAAATGAAAATCCAGTCAGTTTAGTGTGTCACCAAACAAAATCCACTCTTGTGCTTCCCCATCCAAATGGATTCTGGAAAATGAGTCCAATCTTTTCACTGGTTTAAAAGGTTCCTTGATGCAACACTTTCCTATTTTCAATCGCTTTCTGAGACTAGCATGATGGACATAAAGTTAACTGTACATTCAGGAATGATCATTTCTGAATCTAGTAAGACTATCAAAATTATATGTTTCGACGTGTGTAAGCTTGCCATTCATTTTGGATCCAGGAGACTCTGAGCAACCAATAGATGTCAAAATTGTCCTGTTAGACATGTTCCCTTGTTAGGTTTGACATGCAGTGATTTCCAGAGGTTTCTGAAAAGCGTAATAAGCATTCTGTATTGGCATCTTTGGTTCCATGTAGAAAATGTACTTACCCTACATCCATCTGAGATGTTTGTATCTTCATCGAATCAGATTTGGAAAAATTTGGAATTATATCATTTGCTCACCAATAGATCCTCTGCAGTGAATTGGTGCCATCAGAATGAGAGTTGATAAAAACAATCACAGTAATTCACAAGTAATCCAGTCCAATTAACATCTCACCAGGTTAAAAGATGAGTGTTTGTGATAAACAAGTCCTCTGTCCATATTGCTTTATTCAGCGAAAAGGTTGCCTCGACTGAATCAGGAGAGAAATATGCATGGATCAAGCCCAGTTCACGGTAAAAAATAAATAAATAAAAAAATTATAAAAAACTTCTAAACAAATACATCAGTGGATTTTGATGTGAGAGGACAACATGTCAAGATGTGTAAATTTTCAGTAAATGTTTTGGTTTTGTGTGCACTATTATTTTAACATCCATGGAACCTTTCCACTGCACACAAAAAAAAAATGAAGAAAAAAAATCTTTATATTATTAAAATGTTGTGAGAATGAGAAAATTGTTATTTTAAGAACTCTTGACTGAAATGTTCTTTGGAGAGTCTTAACCTTTAATTTTAGGAGTGTATATGTGTTTTTTATATCACTTTTTATTTTATTTAAGAGGAGACTATACTGCAGAGCTGGGGCCCAAAAACTGGTATTTCTAAAGTTCAGTGCATTCATGAGATTAAAAATTTGATACATTAATACAGCATCTTCATTCAGTTCAGAAATTGACATATCAGTCTACATTCTGTACGCATGAAAAAGATTTCGACATTTTTTTTTTATTATTTTAGCATAGAACGACCTGTAACGATATGGGGGATATTTAAAGAAATAACTACAGCAAAGAAAAATTGAGATTTGATCTGATTTTTTTTTTAATCATATTATATATTACCTCAGTTCTACTAAAAATAATATAATCTAGCTAATAAATAATAAAGTCTTACAAAGCCCAGGAGGCACTAGAGTTACATTCTGTCATTTAAATGGCTCCATCCAAGTATTAAACCCAATTCTTCTGTACTTTAACTACATTTAGGCTCTTTTCCAAAACCTAGTGAGCTGCCCGGCTGTCTGCTGCCTACACAGGCATCTGCATTCTAACCGAGCAACTCTCTCATCGCCCACACATCACACAAACACTGCTCTTCAAATGAACCGCACAAGAGACTCAAATGGTTAGCATGTTGCTAAGCTCAAAATGTTTTAAATGTAAATCTCTAGTTCACTAAATTTTAGAACAAAGCCTTAGTCAAACTCAGACATCTCTGAAGTTGTTCTTCTCTCATTTTTCTATAAAAGAAATCTCTAAGCACATTTATTACATCAATAGTGAGCCACAGAAAGTTTTCAGGATTATCCTTCAGGGATTTCCTCAGGCTTTGTTCAAAATCCTGGTGTACTGCCTGCCTACTTAGGAATGTGCATTCTCACTGCTGTGGGTGTTCCAAAAGGTGGGTTCAAACGACATTAAAAGAGAAGGCTCTCGAATGAAAATTTCAGTGTAAAAAATAAATAATAATCATCCAAGATGGTGGACGAAGCTACTGTAATAAATACAGTTGAACATAGTTACAAATATTGACTGCTAAACTCAATATTTACTGTCTAATGTTATGTTTATTAGAGTAACATGCTGTTGATTTATTAACATGCTAACACAAACTCAACAGAGTGTGACAAATTGGGTTCTGGAAATGAAAAACTAATTTGTTTTTCTCTAAATGGGGATTGATTTTTACTGAAAAACTTGTATATCATTAAAGATGTGTGCAAATCTTGGTGAAAAACTACAATATCCATGATTCTGCTGAGAAAGCTCCACCCACTCCAAAGAAGCGCTGCAAATGACTTGATACTACCTATGCTCTGCTTAAACTTATTTATGGGTGTGGGTGTATGCATAAAAATGTAAAATGTATTGTCTCTGTGTACACACTCAACATGTTTAAATAGATAATTGTATATTTTTTATATAATCCTTTATTTATTATTATTATTATGACACAATGCTTCATGGGATTGTAGTTCTTTCCTTTACTAAACCCACTGCACAGTCATACGCAACAATAACAGAAGGTTCAAATGCTCACTGATGCTCCAGAAAGAAAAAACATGCATTAAAACATGCATTAATAACTTTTGAACAGAATGGAGATTTTTCTTATTTAATTTTTTTTTTACTGAAGAAGTACAGCTAAAGAAGACAAAATAAGTTAGATTTACCCTGATCTTCAAATTCAAAACGTGTTCACCCCTCTGCTCTTAAGGCATGGTTTTTCCTTCTGGAGCATCAGTGAGCGTTTGAACCTTCTGTAATCGTTGTGTATTAATACCTCAGTTGTCCTCAGTGTGAAAAGATGGATCTCAAAATTATACAGTCATTGTCGGAAAGGGTTCAAATACACACACACACACACACACACACACAGACACACACACACACACACACACAAAAAGGGGGACCTGAAAGATGGTTCAGCAGGCAGTTTAACTATTCAGGACAAACAAGGAACTCATGAATAACTACTGTATCACTAAACAATAATCAGGAAAAGGGCACAGTATTAAGGATCTTTTGAACAGGGTCGTTTTTATAAATTCAACTATTATTTTCTTAGTTGGACTATATGTAAACATTCTTTATGTGAAGTATCTTATTCAGGTCAGTACTAATTTAATAAACAATAACAAGCATTTTGTACGATCCTGTTACGGATCACTCGGGAACAGAGCCGGATTATCCATAAGGGCACTTGGGCCAGTGCCCAGGGGCACCAACCATTCACAACAACTAGGGGGGCACCACATGACACAAGCTTTAAAAATATTTTTCGTAAATTGTTTTACTATTTACTTGAAATTCTTGAAAGACCGTACATAACTCGTTTATGAACACTAACTTAACAACAATAATAATAATAAATTATAAATAAATAAGGATTACATGACCACTATCAGTCCCCCCCTTCCGTCCCCAATCTGTCAGAGTTGAGTTGGTCCACAACAAGAACGCGCAAATGTGTAGTTTTTTTAACGGCTACAGAAAATGAATCAAAATGGACAGACGTCAATTGAGTGGTTTTGCAAAAAGAAAGTTAAAGACAGACAAGGTCGCTAGACTTGCAGCTCAGTGCTCCTGTAGTCCACCACTGAACACATAGAGCGCCCTCTCGCGGCTGTAGATGGTAATGTTTTCTCTTGGTTCTTGGTTCTAAATCAATGCGACTTATAGTCCAGTGCGGGGGCTTCGGCTTCGCCAGGTTCTGTGGAGGGAGAGACAGAAGGATGGTGAGGTTTAAGAAGGGAAACATGGAATGTGGGGTGAATCCGGTACTCAGGGGGTAGTTGGAGTTTGTATGTGACCGGATTGATCTGCTGGATGATGGTGAATGGGCCAATGAATATGGGACTGAGCTTGCGGCAGGGTAGGCGTAGGCGGATGTCCCTGGTGGACAGCCAGACCTTCTGACCGGGTTGTTAATTCGTGGCCTCTGATCGGCGAAGGTCGGCTGTCGTTCTCCGTCTGCACAGTGCCCGTTGGAGTTGGTGATGTGCCGCGTCCCAGACCCTCTCACTCTCCCGGAATCAGTAGTCGATGGTGGGGACATCCGAGGGTTCACCTGACCAGGGGAATAGAGGTGGTTGGCCCACCCCAGGAATTGGTTCCAGGAGTTCTGGTGGCCGTGACAGAAGGTACGGAGGAAGCGTCCAATCTCCTGAACCGGAAAGGATTCCGTCTGCCCGTTTGACTTAGGATGGTACCCGGAAGAGAGGCTGATGGCCACACCTAGGAGGGAGTTGAAGGCCTTCCATACCCAGGAGATGAACTGGGGGCCTCGATCCGATACTATATCTTCTGGGATACCGAAGTACCTGAAGACATGGTTAAATAGTAGTTCAGCCATCTCCATGGCTGTGGGTAGGCCCTTTAAAGGAAGAAGACGACAGGATTTAGAAAATCTATCCACTATGACTAGAATACAGGTATTGTTATCTGAAGGTGGGAGATCCGTAATGAAATCCACCCCTAGGTGTGACCACGGGCGATTGGGAATGGGCAGAGGATGGAGCTTGCCTGATGGAAGATGGCGAGGGCTTTTGGATATGGCGCAGCTGGTACATCCATTCATGTATCTCCTGACATCCGAGCCCATGTTGGGCCACCAGAAGCATTCCTTCAGCAACGAGAGGGTTTCATTGACCCCCGGGTGACCAGTGCCAAGTGATGTATGAGTGGAGTGAATGAGTGGAGTGCGCCGTGTCCTGGGGATATATTGGTGTCCCATTGGGCAACCCGGCGGGGTGTTTGTAGTTGGATCAGTAGGAGGAAGAGTCTCAGAGGACCAGGTAATAGGAGAGACGATGATACTTTCAGGAAGAATGGTTTCCGGAGTCTCAGGCTTTTCTTCGAGGGCGTAGCATCTGGATAGGGCATCGGCCTTTACGTTTTTCACCCCTGGGCGGTACAAGATGGTGAATTGGAAGCGGGTGAAGAATAACGCCCAGCGGGCTTGTCTAGGGTTGAGTCTTTTGGCTACTCGAAGATACTCTAGGTTCTTATGGTCAGTGAGGACCAGAAAGGGGTGTCTGGCTCCCTCTAGCCAGTGCCTCCATTCTTCCAAAGCTAGTTTGATGGCCAACAGCTCCTGATTGCCTATGGCATAGTTAACCTCCGTCGGGTTGAGTTTCCGGGAGAAGAAGGCGCATGGATGGAGGCGGCTGGGATTCCCCTGCTGCTGAGACAGGACCGCTCCCACTCCGGTGGTTGAGGCATCAACTTCCACTAAGAAGGGTCGATCGGGATCGGGATGGACCAGGAGTGGGGCGGTCTTAAAGGCCTTCTTCAGGGTTTGGAAGGCTTCAGTGGTGGCAGGAGTCCAGGAGAGAGACTTAGGTTTATTGCGGAGGAGACTGATGAGAGGACTGGTGATGGTACTGAAGTTGCGTATAAACCGTCTGTAGAAGTTGGCAAAGCCTAGGAATCACTGTAACTCCTTGATGGTGGTTGGAGTGGGCCAATCCTTGACGGCGTTAACCTTCCCCTCTTCCATCCGGATGCCACTGCTACTGATGTTATAGCCAAGGAACTGCACTGAGGGCTGATGGAAGGAGCATTTTTCGGCCTTGAGGTAGAGCTGGTAGGCCCTCAGGCATTGCAGGACCTCCGCAACGTGGCGTTGATGTTCTGCCAGGCTCCGGGAGTAGATGAGGATGTCATCGATATAGACTAAGACGAACTTGTGGAGGAACTCCCGGAGCACCTCGTGGTTGAAATCCTGGAATACTGAGGGGGCGTTAACAAGTCCATACGGCATTACACAATATTCGTAGTGGCCAGTTGGAGTGATGAAGGCGGTCTTCCACTAGTCCCCCTCACGTATCCGGATGAGGTTATGCGCGCTGCGGAGGTCCAACTTGGTGAATACAGTGGCACCAAGGAGATGTTCCAAAGCAGCTGGGATGAGGGGAAGTGGATATCTGAACTTCACAGTAATGTTATTGAGAGCCCGGTAATCTATACATGGTCTCAAACCTCCGTCCTTCTTCTCCACGAAGAAGAAGCTCAAAGCAGCAGGGGATGTCGATGGACGAATATAACCCTGGGCCAGCGCCTCCTTGAGGTAATCCTCCATGGCCTTCTACTCAGGAATGGATAGGGGATATATCCTTCCCTTTGGCACTGGTTCACCCGGCAGCAGATCTATTGCACAGTCCCACGGCCGGTGTGGAGGCAGCTTGGAGGCCCGTTTGGGGCAGAAGACGTCACTGAAAGGGTCGTAGTAGTGAGGGATTGTGATGGACTGGTTTTCCACTGGGATCTCAATGGAAGTGGAATAGAGTGGAAGAGGTTCAGGGGAAGGTGTGACTGGAACTGGACAACCGGAGATACGTGACTTGAAACAGGCCTCGCCCCACTTCAGGATCTCGACTGTTTTCCAGGAAATTATGGGGTTGTGCTGCTCCAGCCACGGACGCCCTAGAATCACGTCAGCGGTGGATTCCTCCAGAACCAGCAGATGGATTTCCTTGTGGTGTAGTAGTCCGGTTTAGAGGGATATGGGACCCACACTATGGCGCACGCACCTCCTGCTTAGCGGCTTGCTGGTGATAGTGTGGACCTGGTAGGCTGCCGGCGTTGCCATGGTAGGGAGCTTGAGCTGACGGCAGAGGGCGCCGGAGATGAAGTTGCCGGCTGACCCAGAATCGAGGAGGGCGGAAACTGGAAGAGACATGTCAGTGGCAGTAAGTGTCACAACAGTGGTGAGTGGTTTCATTTGGTATCTTGAAGGGAGAATGGCACTCACCATGGGACGAGGAGGACGGACGGGGCATACAGCAATGGCATGCCCCGAGGCTGCACAGTAGAGGCACAGATTCTAGGCCAGTCGTCTTTGTCTCTCCGCCATAGTAAGGCGATAGGAGTTAAGAATCATGGGATCGCTGGCTGTTTCTGGGGAGCTGACGGCCTCTGGTCGGCAGAGTGGTGTGGAAGAATATGCTTGGCCCTGGTGCTCTTCTAAAGACGACTGAATACGAGTGGCGAAGCGGATGGACAGCTGGATGAATCGTTCAAGCCTGATGGTGTCCTCGTATGCAGCGAGATGCAATCCCTGAAGGTAGGTAGTCAGCAAAGCCTGTTCGTTCCATCCACTGGAGGCCGCTAGAGTCCTAAACTGAAGGGCATATTCATTGACAGACATTTTTCCCTGTTTTAGATTATACAGCTTCTCACCAATGGAAGAGTCCCAAGCTGGTCTGCCAAAAACTTCACAGAAATGGTCGATGAAGCTAGAATAAGACTGGATAACTGGGTTATTTTGAGTCCATATAGAATCTGCCCACAGTAGTGCTTTACCTTGCAGGTGGGAAATAACAAAGGCTACGTTCGATCGCTCAGTGGGGTATAAGTGCGGTTGCATCTCCAGGACCAGCGAACATTGTAGGAGTAAACCGCTGCATTCCTCCACCAAACCAGAGTAGGGCGCCGGCCTGGCCATGGGACTGGCGTGAACGGAAGGAGAGGAAGTGTTGACATGGTCGGCGGAAGTGCTCGCTGGTGTTGGGGATGCAGGTGTAGCCATGAGTGTTCTTCGGAGTGCATCAACCAGATCTTGAAAGGGATCCGTGAGGCTCATGCTTGTGCCTGGCGGTGCTGGTCCAGTCATCTGTTATGGATCACTCCGGAAGCTGAGGAGTAACAGATAAAGATGTTTATTGGAACAGACACAAGCAGAGGAGCAGGTAGTGAGGGATGAGTGAATGGATGGATCCGTGCAGGCTGGGTGAATACGTCTTGGAGTGAAGGTGAACCACACACACGCACACGGGGGATCTGGGTCTTCGGAGAATCGCTGGAGAGAGGTAAGTAGAAGAGGAGTTAGTCCTTAGAGTAAGCATACAGGAAATGACCTTGTCATGAACGTGACCGGACAATGACTGAGTGCGTGTGTGTGGCCTTTATGGTGCTGAGGTGATTGGATGGTGATGCGGATCAGGTGGATGTGATTTAGAATTCCGGTGAGGGTGTGCTTCGTGATTGCGTGGAGGTGGAACCTGGTGTGTTTGTAACAGATCCCTTTTATCTTGGTAAAATAATTCCCATTTTGAAGATTCTGAAAGGGGGATGTAAACTTTTGATCTCAATTGTACGTGTGAGGCATGCTATTTGTATGAACATTCCAAATCAGTCACTAATGGTCCAGTTCAGTTTGGATGCTACACTGTATGGCCAGCAAGGCAGCTGTTCAGGTTTTGGAATGGAGATTTATTCAATAAACAAAACTCACTTAAATTATGACTGAATCGTATTTGCATCTGCTACTGAATATAATTTGATAACAAATACATTGCATGCTTCAATTTGTAAATTAGGCCATGATGCAGTTTTACCACAGCCCTACCTTTAGTAAATAGATCTCACATGTGAATTGAGGGTACTCTTCAAATTAAGCTCTAGTGAAGGCCAAAGCTTTGTAATTTATATTTGGGCTAATTAGTGAGGTGTGGGTCTTGTCTTATAAATAGAGGCAATTACTCATGAATATGTGCGGGACTGTCCACTGAGGGTGAGCTCTTGGTATACATGATGCTGCTTTCTGCTTATGTGTGTGTGGTGTCTACAGTGGCCTCAAAACATATTTGGACACTGAAGACGCTCTTAAAATGGTATGAATGTCATTGCATTATATAATAAAATATTAAACCACATGGCATATAGTTCTCATATCAGCCCTGCAAAAATCTGTAAATATATTTTCCCTCATTAAGAAAGGTTTTAGCTCTAGGGAAATGAATAGTGGCATCCTTTTTTGCTCATTCATAATGTTCTAATTGCTTTGACGGTATTGTTGTGCTCTTGTTTGCTTTGTTAAAGACAATGTGTATATTTTTTACCTTTACCTTAAGAACTTGTTCACGCTTCCCTCTGCCAAAGTATCTCACAGAGTATGTCCGGCATATTTTTCCTTCTAACATGAAGTCATATGGCCTGTTTTATGAGCATGATAGTGCTGTAAATAAGAGCAATGCCACAGTGCTGTTAAGCTTTAAGCACACTCACCCTTCCACCAGCAGCAGCACCAATCTGTTCTTGACTCTCTGTGAAAGGCTGGCTGCAGCAGACGCATATGTTCTCTTGAACTCCACTGATGTATTAAGAACAACTTTGCTTTTTCAGGATAGTTTTACTAATCAAAATAATAATAATAATTATAATAACCGTAAATAGCCAGTCCCTCTTTTGTATTAATCTAATCTCGGTGATTGTGGATGACCTGACCATTTGACTGTGGCCCAAATATTGCTCCATCCAGCACCACTTTCTCTGAAAAATATTCACATATAGCTCTTTTCCATACAATAAAGGCATACAATGACCAGGGGCTATTTTTAAAAAAAGAAATAAAAGTAAAATATACGGTAAAACTTTATTTTAAGGTATCCTTGTTACACTTTACATGTACTTACTATTATAACAGCAATTAATAATGCATAATTGCATGCAAGTAACCCATAACCAAACCCTAATCCTAACCCTAACCATATAATGTATGTGTAGTTAATTAATATTACTCAGTACTTAAATGTATAATTACACTATAACAATGACAGCTTAAAATAAAGTGTAACCAAATGTTTATGGTAGTGCATCTGAGTAAATAATGCTGTACAATATTTTTTACATGTTACTGTATAATCCTTAATTTGTATACAAAATGAACTGTATGTTGATTAAATTTAAAAACAAATTGACCAATCAAATTCTTTCTAGATTAAGATTGCCCTTCCCCCTAATGCCACATGTTTTTGATAAGCAATAGCAAGTGGTAAATTATGGCTCCCAACTGTAATATATGTATATATATTTATTTATACACCCCAAATTCCTAAAATTAAATAACACTAAAGTCATAATCAACTACTTGTAGTATGTTTAGTATCAGTGTACTTCTTAAAAGCATAATAAAAGATTATTAAAACAAAAAGGAAGACATTTAAATTGACAATTACAAAGTGCACCACTTTTTAAAAGTGTATTTAAGCATGTTAAGGCACATGGTTATAAAACTGCATACTTTTCAAGTACTCCTACATGGAATTTTATTTCATGAATATTATATTATCTGCAAGTAGAGTTTATATATACTGTATTTTTATGATTTGAACCACTTCTTTTTAACAAGAGCTGTTTCAGTGCAAAAAATGCACTCATTAAGCCACTTCACTGAATCTTTAAAACTTCAGTTTGTTAGTAATAAAAAGAGTATTTTATATATATAATGCAGCGACTTGCTAATGTATTCAGAGCCAGTTACTGAATTGCAAATCCTGGACTAAAATTTATTTTCAGTGTGTAATATTTTTATATAATGAAATAGAAAATTTTGTGACATTGGTTTATGCTAGAAAAACATTATAACTTTGTTACATTAAAATAATTTTCCATTTCAGTCCACTTCAGGAAATTCTTCTGTTCTGCATTTATTTAATTAGCTTTTCTTCGTCTTCTTCTTCTTCTTCTTTTACCTCTTCTTCTCTCCCATTATCTATTAACAATCAAGTTCTTCAGCATGATTGTATACTTTAATGTTCCAATAAACATCTTCTGCTTCAGTGGAACCAAAAACATTTGACCTTTGGTAAAAACGTCAATATCACTCATTTACTTACATTTCTTGAAATGGTGCATGTTCATTTAACATTTATAGTTTGACCAAGATTTTCATTGTAGACATCTGAAGCCCTCTGTATACAGTATGCTGCTTGTGAAAGGATTTTGTCCCCGTCTTACAGAAGCACTTCTTTTGATATAAAAGCAGGTTTGGAGGTCATTATACAGGCTGTAAACTGCAGGACAGCTGTGAAAATAAGAACTGAAAAGCTTTTGAAAGAAGGAGATTTTTAAGAGGCCAAGGGTCACTCTGAAAGATCTCCAGAGAATGGAGAAAAGGTATCAAGGATCAAGAGATCTGCATAACACTGACCTGTTTGGGAGGACGGCACCAAAGAAGCCAGTTCTCAAAAAGATCCATGGGTAGAGATTGCATAATGACGAAGTTATGTGGGAGGACGTTTTGTGGTCAGATGAGAGTGATTTTGGGCAAAATTCAATAGTATGCATAGCACAACCTCTGCCCGACTGAGTGTTTGCCTCATGATATTTTAATTAACAAGCCCAGTATTTGAATTTCACATCTCTTTCATGTAAAAAGACATTTCTAAAAGCTGGTCAAAGTCCGCTCGATCCAGCTGTTTTTGACGATTAAAAGCTGACAGGAAAAAGAGCAAATCAAATGCAGAGAAATCAGTGTAATCTGCAAATTGAAGTCCCACTTTCCCTTATCAGCCTCTCGCAAACAAAGGGACGAATTGATATGTGGGTGTTAAGGTGCTGCTGTAAAGATATTGGGCCGCTCCTGAAGGATAATGCTAAGCTCATGAAACATTAAGCAGTGACAATTCCATAAGATCAATAGGACTAGCACACCCGCTGTTTTTCTTTCCTTCGCCTCTGAGGCCAAATTGAATGGTTATGGTAGCTTTTTTAGATATCATTTGATATATTTACCTTATTATTGATCCATTTAATATATGGAGTGTAAATGCAAGTATTTTTATGTGTACATGCGTTTAGTTGAACTTCAGTGGTCTATTAAGAGACTGTTTGTTTCATCATGACAGTTAGTTTTCATTGTGCTGCAATTTAAAGTAAGTATACATTGCACAATATGCATATACAATGTGTATGGCTACTGTGTCCATAATGCAATGCGTTTCACATATGAAGTGAAGGAAATATCAGCTGTAATGACATTTTTAACAGCTCTTTCTTCACTCAGTCTTGATTAGATTGAAATTCCAAGAGTTAATTTTACACAGGAATTTGAATTAAAATGCAGATTTACTGAATTTTGAATGTTATTTTTTTAAATGATAACTGGGCGGCACCCACTGGAACTGAACATACTGCTGTTTGAAACAATATTTGCTGCATAATGTGTTTCGTTCCACATACTGTTTAAAAAATATTCTGCAGTATACATTATAAACTGTGCTGTCGTGCTGTAATTGGTAAGCTAATGTGTGACCCTGGAGCACAAAACTAGTCGCTGGGGAATATTTGTAGCAATAACCAAAAAAAAAAAAAAATGGGTCAAAATTATACATTTTTCTTTTATGCCAAAAATCATTAGAATATTAATTAAAGATCATGTTCCATTGAGATATATTGTAAATTTCGTACCGTAAATATATCAAAACTTAATTTTTTATTAGTTATATGCATTGTTAAGAATTAATTTGGACAACTTTAAAGGCAATTTTCTCAATTTTTTTTTTTTGCACCCTCAGATTCCAGATTTTCAAATAGTTGTATCTCAGCCAAATATTGTCCGGTAAACCATACATCAATGGAAAGATTATTTATTCAGCTTTCAGAGGATGTATAAATCTCAAATTAAAAATTAACACTTAAGACTGATTTTGTGGTCCAGGGTCACATATTATATTTTCAACATCACATCTGTATATATATATATATATATATATATACCGTATATATACCGTATATATATATATATATATATATAGTATATGTGTGTTTGTGTGTGTGTGTGTTTATATATATCATATAATTAGTAAGAACACTATATTAGGATGCTATATTCTGATTGGAATGATTAAGAATTTCCTTTAAAGCAGCAACTGCAGTTAAATAATAATAATAATAATACAGTGTTTCTGTATTACATTTTAACTCATTTTAAGCAGAATTAACTTATAAGTTACAAATATTAAAGTTAATTATAAGTTACAAATAACAAATCTGTTATACACGTTATTGTAAGTTTTTGTCCTCTGTGGACACATTTTAAGATTAATTCATTTTAATCATACTAATTATGCTAAACAATATCCATGATAATATCCAGTATAAAACTTATTTCTGGTTTGGTGTCAGTGAAGGGGTTCTTGATCCATACTGATGTGCCTGTGAGGACAGCACAAAAAAAAAAAAAAAAGAAACACTTGTTCTCAAAGCTAACAAAACTCAAATTTTGTTTTCATGTGACCTTAAACATTAATCCTGTAGTCCTTTATGTTATTGCTATATGCAAAACTTCTTTTTCATCTTATTTTTGGCCTTTAAAACAATACTCAGACGATGTTAACCCAGTGGACGATGGAACATCCATCGAACAGATCAAACAGAGGTTACAAAGGCTTCTCTCAGCAGATGCTGTTTTGATCAATGTCAGGTTTGGGATGAGAGTCTTTCACTCAGATGACATCACTATTTTGGCTTCGTCAGAACTAAATGAGAAATCAATGCACATAGCGTGATCTGCGGAGGAATAGATGATAAGTTGTGAATTAAGGGTCAATAGAGCTGGTAGAGTCTGTCAGGAGAGAGGTGAGGACACCGCTGCCCTCTGAGCTCGGGGCTCTTAAAAACAAGATCCCTGTTTGTGTTGCTTAATCTCGTATTGATTGAGGCCAAGAAGTATGCTGAACTTGGCTATGCCGTCTCTTTATCATTCAGTAGCTAGAATAGTATGTGGATTTCTGTAGGTTAAAACATAAGTTAATGAATTTCGCATCACAGCTTCATCAAATCTGCTGTAAAATTAAATTTTACAAAAAGAGCAAACAAAGGCACAGATAGCCTATAGACTATAATTCTAAAACAAGCCGTAAAAATAACATCAGCGTTGCCTTTGGCGAGATGCAGTCCACAGAGACCCTAAAACTGCTTTAATAATTCATTGCTGAAGATGCTGAGCTAATAAATAAGTAATTAAATAGATTTGTCTCGTCAACGGCTGCTTCTGCGACGCGATGCGTGACAAAATGATGGAGTTACAGCGCCACCCTGTGGAGAAGAGGAGCACTGTAACTCTGCGCTTATGAGTCTACAGCATAGACTGTATAAAAACAGGTCTACAGTCGTGTTTAAATAAATTAAATCAATGTGAAACACCATTTCTTAAACCTAGAATGCATAAGCGAGTTAAATGTATGATGTATTGCTCTATATTTTACATAAAATGGATTGTATATTCATATGGGGTCAAAAAATGTTTAGGCCTAAATTTGCTATTCATGTATTTGTGGGTTACACAGATTTAGATAGATAGATAGATAGATAGATAGATAGATAGATAGATAGATAGATAGATAGATAGATAGATAGATAGATAGATAGATAGATAGATAGATAGATAGATAGATAGATAGATAGATAGATGTATTTTTGCATTCACACATTATATATGTTCACAGTAAAATGTATAAAGTCAAAAAGTATGAACATCGTTAAAATATGCCTAGCTGTAAAACAAGCGATATTCAGTTACTTAAAATATATGCATTCAAAACATATTTGATTTATATGTGATAATAGGATATATAAACCTGGTTACTGTAAATTTAAAACACATTCCCTTTATTCATATTTTATAGAAATCTGTTGTATTTCTTACCTGTTTCATTTAATAATCACATTATGTTCATAGTTTATGTAAAAACCAAATGAGAGTTTTATATTTAATTCTAATGGGCTACAGAAACCCTACACTTAGGCCTAAATATTGTTTTGAGTGTGTACAAACATTTTAACCAGAGACTCCTGCATTGACATGTTTCTCCTAAATGTTTTTTAAGGAAAAATCATGATCTTTATTTCGTTTTTAAATTATTTTTTTTTTAAGCATTTCAAAACTGATGTTTTTTTTTCAAGAGTGCAATTTTCAAAAGTGAACTTTTTAAAAGCACTCATCCAAGTAAATGTAATTTCTTGAAAAGCATTTGACATCTGAATATGTTAATCTCTGAGCAGCCCTTCTGCACCTCTCTGACACCCTTAAAATGCACATTTAAAAGCCTAGAGCTCAGTTGCGCTGACCTTTATTACCTATATTTTAGGTATAATCATTGACTGTAAATATCAAGGATATTGTGTCATCCTTGATATTTCTTCTTTATGTTAATTTTTTTGTAACCCTAATAGGCCTACTGTATGTAGGATTTGTGTATTTGTTGTCCTTTTCCTTCTGTATAAAAAAACATGTCAACTCTTTTTATTTAGGGGAAAAACAGGTCAGTGGAAAAAATAAATAAATGCCTTTTAATTAATTTTATGTTCCCAACTTGAAGGAATTATGTCCGTCTTAACTCAAACGCGTTTGAACGATTCGTTCACGAATGAGAATTAATCAGTTATGAAACTTGAACCAAGAACTTCCCGAGGATCTGTTTCATTACGCATTCCATTTCATTTGAGTTCTCATTCGTTTTCATTAATTTACTCAGTGAACTGTTTTAGTGAGTTAATGTTTAGTGTAGGCTATATGATTTCGATTTCGGTGATTTCGGCTCTGATTCATTGAACCGAGAAACACAAGTCAAGTTCGTAACTGAGCCGAGAACCGATAAGAACGGATTGATTAATATATTCAAAATGACCTTTTTTTAATGAACTGAATCAGCTGCAATTTCAAAACAAACTGTACCTAGACATAATAGACTCCGTGTAATTAAATAAAATTATTTTTGGCTTTTGTCATGTTATATGAATTACAATCGCATTAGAGAGTAAAACAGTATGTCATTGTTTATTAGTAAAGAACTGGGCTGAATCGTTTTTGAACCGATGCTTTGAAATGATTCCCTGAAATGACTAAGAGTAATCTACTGCGCATGTCAAAGTTCAACCAATGGCACGCTACGTACATGTGACGTAATTCGATTCAGGAAGCGGGTGGAGAGCAGCGTGAATGTCAAAACAGAGACGTATTAGACTAACTCGAGCTGTTATAGAAGTGCATTTGTTTAATTAGCATACTTTGTCAAAAATTACATTTCATCCCAGTACTGGACGTGAAACGTGCTTTCACTTAAAGCGGAAGAGGCATAGAAATCGAAGCTGGATCCAGACCTTCATGAGCCTCACTCTCTGCTGACATGATGTCGTTCACATTACAGCGGATTCCTGCTTTCAGCTCGGCGTTGTTCTGTCGATGTAGTTCAAAATCCTTTCAACGACACTGCAGTCGCATATTGTCCAAGAAAGTGAGAGTATCTGATGCGCTCTCAAGCAACGAGACGGGGTCAAATGTTAGAATACAGGTCAGAACATTGTCCCACATTATTTTTTAAAGTTGTTTCTTCAATTTGGAATCAATTAATTAAAACTACCAGATTTCATTTCTCCCCTTTACGCTAAGGCCAGTTTAAAGCTTATATTTTAAACATTTTACTATGCATTCATCATTTATTTTTGCTACTTGGACTTATTTCTTTTATTGTAGCGGAACCTGACTTCATTATTAACATATTATTATCACATATGTGTGCACATATAGAGAGAAGCAATTTAAGTATTTGTTTTTATTTAATTTATTTTTTGTATGAATTGCTTTATATCCCTTCTGTCAGTAATTTCTATCACAAATGTAATTTAGTCCTAATAAAGTTTTTCGTCAAAAGATACAGTATTTATTTACTAAAGAGAACATGCTTGAGATTAAATATGAGATTAAAATAAATATTAATTGTGAACAGAATAATATATTATTTTATGATTTTAATTCCAATCGAACTGTAAAAAAAGTGCAAAAAGTTGTTTGTTGAACCTCTTTTAACTAATTTATTTACTTAAGTACATGTACTTTTCGGTCCTGTTTTTGTTAAATTCACCAATCACTGGTTGGGAAACATTAATGTATTGTTTAAATCAATATGGTTCAAGAATATTTAAATATGACAAATTGAGTTGGGTCAAGTGTAATATAAAAGTAATCAAAACATAGTTTGATTAGATTATCTAATTTATGTTTAGTTTGAATTTCTTCTTTCTCCTTTTCAGTTATGTTTAGTTTGATGTGCTGAGATGCCTAAAACTGAAATAAAATTAAAAGGTAAATGCTAGATCTAAAAATTAAAACCAACAACATATATACATAAAAATAAAATAAAAACAAATACTAAACAGTATCACAGTGATACTAAAATAACAATGATACTTTAGTATACACTGTTGGAGATTGTTAATGGTCAAAGTATGTTAGTTTAATAAACATCTGTGCTCATGTTAACATGTTTGCTGTTCCTACAGGGATGGGTTCGATCCGTCAGGCCACAGAAAGACAACCTCTTCTTACATGTGAATGATGGAAGTTCATTGCAACCTCTACAGGTTGTTGCCAGCTCACACTTGAATACCAGGTGCTATTCTCTACACAGTCTTTGAGCTAGAACGAATATGAAATACTATTTCAAACATCATGCAAATCTTGATGTAAAGTTTACACTGACTCCCCTCACAGCCACACAAAAATGAATGAATGTCATTGTATTAAATAACAAAATAACAAACTAAGTGACATTCATTGTAATGAAATCTAGCACAAGTACTTTTCAAGCAAAACATGAATTCATATATATATATATATATATATATATATATATATATATATATATACACAGTCATGGCCAAAAATATCAGCACCCTTGGTAAATATGGTAAAAGAAGGCTGTGAAAAGTTAATCTGCATTGTTAATCCTTTTGATTTTATTAAAAAAAATCCACAAAATGTATCCTTTCATTGGATAATAAGAATTTAAAATGGGGGGAAATATCATTATGAAATAAAGGTTTTTCTCAAATACTCATTTGATACAATTATTGGCACCCCTAGAAAATCTTTAGAGTAAAATATCTCTGAAGTATATTCCCATTTATATTCACAATTTTGAGTACTCCAGCATGATTATAAACATGAAATTATCCAGCCATGGCTTCCTGTTTCACAGAAATATAAAGAGGAGGGAAAACAAAGCCCAAATTCCCCTAATCATCCATCAAAATGAGAAAAACCAAAAAAATATATTTCTGATGTGCAGCAAAAGATAATTGAGCTTCACAAATTAGTGAAGTGGCTTTAAGAAAAGAGCTAGAGCAGTGAAAATTCCCATTTCCACCATCAGGGCAATAATTAAGAATTTCCAATCAACATAAAATGTTACGAATCTGCCTGGAAGAGGACATGTGTCTATATAGCCCTAATACCTGGTGAGGAGGAGAGTTTGAGTGGCTAAAGACTCTCCAAGGATCACAGCTGGAAAATTTCAGGAAATAGTTGAGTTTCGGGGTCAGAAAACCTTTAAAAAAATGGTCAAACAGCATCTACATCACCACATGTTGTTTGGGAGGGTTTCAAGAAAAATTCTCCTAGCTCATCCAAAAACAAACTAAAGCATATTCAGTTATCAGACATGACTGGAACTTCAAATGGGACTGGCTTCTATGGTCAGATGAAACAAAAAAATTAGCTTTTTAGCAGCAAACACTCAAGATGGGTTTAGTGAACACAGAGATAAAATGTACCCCATGTGTACAATAAGATATACTGCTGTATTTTTGATGTTGTGGGCCTATATTTCTGCTGGAGGTCCTGGATATCTTGTTTAGACACATGGCATCTTTGATTCTATCAAATGCCAACAGATAAAAAATCACTAAGTGACTCAGTTAGAAATCTTATAATGGTCCCTGTTTGGATCTTTCGACCGTACAATAATCCAAACACAAACCTCAAAAACAACACAGAAATGGGTCACTGAGCACAAAACCAAGCTTCTGCTATAGCCATTCCAGTCCTCTGACCTGAACCCTATAGAAAATGAGAGGAGTGAACTGAAGAGAAGAAGCACCAATATGGAGCTGGGAATCTAAAGGGTCTGAAGTGATTCTGGATGAAGGAATGGTCTATGATCTCTTGTCAGGTGTTCTCTAACTCATCAGGTATAGGAGAAAATTTAGACCTGTTAAACAGGCAAATGCAGGTTTCAAAAAGTATTGAAAAAAAGGGTGCTGTTAATAATGGGCAACGTGTATTAGAGAAAAACTGTCTCAGGTTACGTATGTAACCATAGTTCCCTGAGTAGGGAACGAGACACTGCGTCCTCTAGGGGCCACTTTTGGGAACACCTCGTCATGACCCGTGTCTGAAGCATACATTGAAAAAACACCAACTTGTTGGCCTCCGACGTCACTACCGGCGCGACTATAAATAAGCACCGGGAGAGCACGTCATTATCTTCTTCGTCTGAAGCTTGCGTCCGAAGCATGGCAGGGAGCTAGAGGACGCAGTGTCTCGTTCCCTACTCTGGGAACTATGGTTACATACATATAACCTGAGACAGTTCCCTTTCGAGGGAACTTCGAACTGCATCCTCTAGGGGCCGCTTTGGGGAACAGTATACCCACGCCGCCATGCTGAGGGGAGTGCAGGCCAGAATCATGGCGAGCACTAAGTACCGACTCTACCATTTCCATGGGAGTTGCCCCTGGAACGTTAGACGGCTGTCTGTGACAGTACCTCTTACGGCCAAAAGGCCTAAGCTACATACCCAACTTAATTGTTAAGGCCTCGGCCCAGGGTAGAGCTGACGGCTTGGAATGAGGAAAGATTCCTTTAAAGGGATACGGCTAAGAACCTAGCATTTCTACCAAGTCTTGCCTGTCACACAGGGGCTACCGCTAGCTTACGCATAAGCTTGCTGAAAGAGCTGTCTCAACAGTTCTCTAGTAGCAACACCCTGTTTAGATAGGTATCCGAGGATACATAGGTGGAGTGGCGCCCAAGATGAACGGGACTTTTATCAACTCAAGAAAGGGCACGAAGCAACCGCGCGAAGCCCTCACCATATAGAATTTTAGAAAGAACGCAGAATACTAGCGTGCGAACTTACCACAGTGTGGATTTCAGAAAGTGTGCAAAGACTTCACGTGCACACTTACCATAGCATGGATTTTCAAATACTGTTCTAAGGAGGGGCTCTCGTGGCACTCTGATAGAGCAGCTCATAGAAGGAATGTTGCATCTCAAAACAGTATGATTGAGAGTCATCAACTCGATTTATGGAAACGAAACTGGAGCGCTCTGGGGAAAAAACAGAGAACTCAGTCTCAAATGAGAGGAGAACTCCGAGCTCAGAGTAGCGCGCTCATAGGCGACCCTTTTTGGAAAAAGGGGAGCGCTGCTAAGTTACCACGAGAATCACCCAAATAGCCCCTCATGTTGAGGGAAGCGATGCTTGAGGTGTATAAACAAATACACACTGGCTGAATGGAGCCCAAGGAACCAAGGTCTAATCATCTCAAGAAAGGGAACGAAGCGGAGCGCGTAACCCTTATCGTACAAGATTTCAGAAAGTTTGCAGAGTCTTGTGTGCAAACTTACCTCTTGTGGATTTTTAGAAAGTGCGCATAGTGTTCACGTGCACACTGACCACCATGTGGTTTTGAGAAAGTACACAAAGCTTAGCGTGTGTACTTAAAGGTTCTTAAGCATCGCAGAGGCGCTGAATCTCACGGGAGAGGCAAGCTCAATTTTACAAACCTCGGGCGAGGGGAGCATCACCTGAGGCAGCATATACAAGAAGACTTCTGTAACTGCCACCTCCACTTCCCGCTAGATGCGACAGCACCCCTGAGCGGCCAGGAGACCCCTCGGGGTGACCTGGCCGGACATCCATGAAATTCCCTGCAGTGCTGTGCCAGGCCTGATGATCAAGGAGGCTCCCTCAAAAACATGTGATCTCAGCCGCCTAATACCGGAACATGAAGCCGGATGGCTGGTGCTGGCGAGTGTTTAGTAAACGCTGTAACTGAGCACTGCAAAAGGAAACTCACAGAGTTTATTAGTAGACACGTAACCACCAGCAATTAAATACACATAAGTATATACAGAGAGGTAGGGCTGTGCCGATCACGATCGGCCGATCGTTAATGCGCATCTCGTCAGTAAAGCCGGTTCTCTAATCAGTGATAAATTCCATCAGGTGCTTGATTTCACATAGAGCAGCTGTTACTACACAGAGCCGTTGTTAACTGAGAAGATGCGCAAATAAACGCTGAAAATGAACGTGGATTTGCGCATCTTCTCAGTTAACAACGACTCTGTGTAGTAACAGCTGCTCTATGTGAAATCAAGCACCTGATGGAATTTACCGCTGATTAGAGAACCGGCTTTACTGACGAGATGCGCATAACGATCAGCCGATCGTGATCGGCACAGCCCTACAGAGAGGGTTACATTTACTCACCCACCCTCCTGCGCTGGAACCCTCTGAAGTCGATTAACGCATATACACGTTATGAGGCTATTTTCTTTTCTTTTTTGATAACCTCTTAGACTCCAAAGGGTTAAAAATCCCCAAAGGGAACGAGTAGATACCTCGGTATCACTCTGTTTCGGACGAGAACGTTGCCTCGTCTAGATCATATCCCTTAGGTTCTGCTTACCTCCTCGTGACCCACGATTCCTCTAACCCCTGCCCGCAGGTGGGGGAGGAGCGCGAGTTGCGACACTAGCCTTCTGTGCCCGTCTTTGATCCTCAGATCGAGACAGGCCAGGACCCCTATGTTGTTCGGGCTCAGACCTGGACTTTCGTGGAACGAAGAATCTGATAGCAGCAGAGTGCGCCTTCGTCTCCCTGAACTTCTCAAATCGCCGTCTCAACGGAAATACCGAAAAGCTCAGAAGGCGAAACCTGAGCATCAAGAAGAAAGCATTTTCTTTCCTCCCGATGTCTGCCAGTTTCATCCACAGATGTCTCTCTGCTGCCACCATGGCCGCCATAGTCCTGCCCATGGCAGAGGCGGGCTGCTTGGTAGCACGGAGAGAGATCTGTGGTGCGGCGCAGCTCAGCTACCTGATCAGAAAAAGGCCCCTGCCTCTATCCAGGTCTCTTAGCAGATCAGTCTGATATGCTTGAAGCACCAGCATTGTGTGTAATAAAGCCACAGCCTGACCTGCTACTGCGTATGCCTTGCCATTTAAGCGAGATGATTTTCTGAAGGGGCTTAAATGGCAAGGAGGGAGATTAAGAGAGGATGTTTCCCCTGCAGAAAGAAAAAATTTTCGCAGATAAAAATTATTTATACATTATTTATAAAAAATTTTGCTCTTTCAACAGGGGGCATTCCCTCATAGCCGCTTTCGCGCATCACCTCGATGTCGGCAGATTACTTTCATGCCGAAACCGATGGATGCGAGAAGAAAACGGCATCTTTCATTCCTTTTTAATCTCTGTATGGAGATCATGCAGAAATAAAAGGCTCACCTGAGCTGGAGGGTTATGGTCAAACGGTAATTTTTGCTCAATAACCTCCAACAGCTCTACATACGCAGGGCAGGAGAATTGAGAAGGCTCAGCCACAGCTTTTTCACCATCCTCAAATATCTCCTGCTTTTCCTGGGTAAAAACCCAGCAGAGCACTAACCTCAGTATCAGAAAGTGTTAAAGACATCATCCTCCCGAGGCTCTCTCTCTTGTCCGCCACCCTTCTTTCTTTTTTTTTTTCTTTTTTTTTTACGAGCTCGAAAGCGAATGTCCCTCTTTAAACCATTCAGACAGATCCACCTGTAATCTCACGAGCTCATTCTCTTCCATGCCTTAACACGGACAGGTTCTGAACCGCGGGTAGCAGATGACTGCCTTTTTTTCTCATTTTTCTTTCAGAAGAGAGACGAACGAGAGCGGAGCTTTTTCCATTGAAAAAAACGCTCACAATGCATGCAGATTGCCTCCTCAAAGACATCGCGTGCGTGCTCTTCACTAGGGCTGGGTATCGATTCAGATGTTCCAGATCGATTCGATTTCGATTCACAAGCTCTCAAATCGATTCGATTTCGATTCTCGATTCGATTTTCTATTAAGACCGACAGATTAAAAGTTAAGACCGACAGATTTCGGCCCGAGCCCGACAAGTACATTTTGATTGACAGCTTTTTAAAAGCCCGAACCCATTTACAGCCCGACATTATTCAAATGTACATGCACGCAGCTCTTTTGCCTTTTGTCAGGAATGAGTCATTTTACATGGTTTAATATAATTTATACATGACTAACGTAATAGGCCACTTGGAAGTTTGAACAAAGAAATAAAAGTCCTCTGTAACATCGTAACATCTCAGCACTCTATAAATAGCCCTAGGTATAGGCTCATTTAGCATATAAATAGGCCAACGCACCAATAAATACAAGTCTTTCTTAAAAAATTTAATTAAGATAAATTCTAAATTAAGATGGGTATTTGGCAATAACGAAATGAATTAAGATAAAGGCTCTGCCGGATTTGCTTCGCCATAGCAGCTGACATAATAAAATAATAATGCCAACATTAGCTTATATAGCCTACTCTGTCTACATTATGCATTTAAGACTCAAATAATATTTAGTTATTATTTGAAAAACATTTACTCACCAAGATTAGGTAAGGCCTACCTTTTTTTGTGGAGGAAAATGATTGAATCCACTGTAGATGGCTTCAGCGCGCTCCTGCGCTCACTGATGGTGCGTCATTATTCACTCATTATTCTCATTATAAACAAGGTCAAAACTTTTCCAAACCTCAGACTTTGCTTTAGTTGCTGGTGCTACAAAAAAACGTAATCGTCAGAGGAAAGCCTCCGTTTCAACTACTCAGCATACATTTTATAATCTTTCTCGCGCTAATCGAAACACATTTACATGACCGCTCATTTACCGCACAAGTCCGAGCCCGGCCCGTTTGGTTCGATTGGCAATGGGCTTCTTCACACTGCCTGAACATGTGCAATTGTGCTTTTGAAGACTACTGTCCACGCAGTCGTCTGCTCAGAGCCTCGGTACACACTCTCCGATGGTGATGTTTACATCATGCCTGCCTAGCGGTCCATAGCGGACTCGCGGACGCAAGATGCAGTCTGGACGCGAACGGGAGCATGACCTGACGCGCGACATTGCAGAAAATGTGCGTTCACAAATGTAGCCTATGTTGATCCAAATATAGAAAGCACTTTCGAATTTAATAATATGAGGTTCTCTCCAGAGATGTTTTGCCACATTTCTTCAATTAAGGATGATTGCTGCGTTGTATATGGTGTTTCCATTTGCTTTAACTTCTTCAAGTGAGTTGCAAAAGTTGTGTGTGTGTGTTCAGCAAATGGTGGGCAGCATTTGAATTCGTGACGGGCCGCGGGTTCAGAACCACTGCTTTAAACTGAAGGAATGAATGACAGGTTCGTTGGTAACATCGCACAAGGCACATAAGAGGGTGACATCTAGTGGAGAAGATTTGTAATTAGATTAACGCTAATCTTACGTTCAATGTCTGCGGAAATAAATATGGGAAAAAATCGATTCATGACCTTTGAGAATCGATTTTGAACCGACCACATTTTAAAAAACAATTAATCGAAAAATCTATTTTTTTACCCAGCCCTACTCTTCACCCAAACAAATGACGCAAAGATCGCGTGTGTCATCGGGTGTCAAATAATGCCGACACGGTTGCACACATCGTCTAAACGCTTGCTAGTTGTCGCCATGATAAACAGAGAAAGATCGCCCTTAACGGTTCTTTCAGATGCACGCTTCAAAGAAAACAGTCAGTGAAGATGAAGAAGATAATGACGTGCTCTCCCGGTGCTTATTTATAGTCACGCCGGTAGTGACGTCGGAGGCTGTCGCCAGCCAACAAGTTGGTGTTTTTTCAATGTATGCTTTAGGGCTGGGCGATATACAAAAAAAAATGATATCTCGATATTGTCAAATTTTTTACGATATTCGATATATATCTCGATATGTTTGCATTTAAATAATAAAAAATAAAACACGATTTTCTTCTGCCCATTAAAAAAAAAAAACATTTAGATTAAACAGCTAATTTAAGCAGTTAAAAAATCTAGACCAAGAGATCACTTACAGCTTTTTATTAAATGAATACATGTAGGCCTATATGTAACTGAAGCAGTGCAAATTAAGTAACAGTTACAGAAAGTGCATTCTGTCAACTTTTTAGTGCATGCAGTTCACAATTTAAACTATGCAACTGGGATAAGTATTTTATTTTAATTTTTTAACAAGTTTTTAAGCTAAGAACACAAGTCTGTCAACTGTCTGTGGTTTTAAGAGAAGCTCTGTGGCATGAAACTATGTTCCTACTGACACTAAAAACCCTCTTAGATGGGGAGCTAGTTGCTGAAGCACATAGCTATTTCTTATATATTAATATATATAAATGAATACCAAAGACTTTTGCATTCTCTCTGTCTATATTATGGAAACTGGTAAACATATCAGTGAAATTCCCCAATAGTAATTCCAAATGGCCATAGCCTATGTTTCTCTATTCAAACATCAGCGGTCGAGTAAGTGCATTTATTTTGCGATCACAAATGCAAACAATAGTTGAGATCTCACGACAGAACACAGACCGGCTGAACGACGCTTTCATTAGATCGCTCATTTCCAGCTTGTTAGTGTTTTCAGATTATCGACGGCGGCTCTTCCGCAATGAGGAGTGAGCACGTGCGCATGGTTGCCAGATTGCTTAAAATAAGCAAACACCGGGCAGAAAATGTATCCTTGTAACAGTGGAGCTCTGATTGGGAGATTTAAACTCTTGTTATCTGGCAACCGCTATCATTAAAGCTCTCGTAGCAGAGGGGCGTAGAGCAGTCAGCAGTTACAGGTTCCTTTTTTGGACATTCGGCGCGTTCTTTTGGGAAAGTATGCTTGAATTTGAAATATTTGATATTCCCGATATATTCAAATTGTACATCGTCGTCAAAATTATTCCGATAGTATCGCTAATATTCGATATATCGCCCAGCCCTAGTATGCTTCAGACACGGGTCACGACGAGGTGTTCCCCAAAGCGGCCCCTAGAGGACGCAGTTCAAAGTTTCCTTGAAAGGGAACATTTATTTAATAATGATATTTCCCCCCATTTTTAATTCTTATTATCCAATGAAAGGATACATTTTTCTGAAATTCTTAAATAAAAGATCAAAACGATTAACAATGCAGCTGAATTTTCACAGCCTTCTTCGATCATATCACCTGTGTAAATCTGTGGGAACTCATTTCTTACATCCACAAAAAAAATGAAATAATAATAAATAAATAAATAAATCACCTTTTAGTTGCAAAAATGGCAAGAAGATGTAACTTTGATTTGTTTTAATAGTCTTTGGGGCCTCTGTAGATGTATGGTTTTGATATATCCTCCCTTCTTGTCAAGAGACCTCACATTTGGCTGTGCTGTTGACATCACTGGCTCCTTAGAGAAGAGCCCAAGTAAGAGACAGAATTTGGAGTTACATGCTCAGCATATTAAAGTGGTTGGAGAATGCAATCCTGTGGTGAGTCTTTACTTTTAAAATGAATCAGTCAGATAAAACTGATGAAAAGTGATTAATAAAAGTCATGATTAGATCACGGTTAATATACTGATGCAGTATGTCTGCTCTAGGACTTTCCATTCAAGATCAAGGAGCGTCATTCTCTGGAGTACGTCAGGCAGTTTTCTCACCTCAGATGCCGAACAAATGCATTCAGCTCTTTGCTCAGGATACGAAGTGAGGCTTCTGCTGCGATCCAGTCATTCTTCAGAGTAAGAAGTGATCATTTACCGTTTAAAGATTGGCATTAGTAAGATTTCTCAAAAGAAGTCTCTTATGCCCACAAAGGCTGCATTTATTTGATCAAAGTATTGTGAAATATCTATACAATTTAAAAATAACTGTTTAGTTTTAATATATTTTAAGGATACATTTATTCCTTTAAAGTGCAGTTGAATTTAGTGTCATTACTTCAGTCTTCAGTGTCACATGATCCTTCAGAGATCATTAAAATATTCTGATTTGATGCTTAAGAAACCGTGTCTGTGTACTTATTAATTTTACATATTTTATTATACAGTTTTTAATATTAAAAAATGTGTTAAAAAACTTACTGCCTAAAACTTTTGAATAGTAAAAAAATAATTGTAATATATATACATATATATATATATATATATATATATATATATATATATATATATATATATATATATATATATATATATATATATATATATATATGTGTGTGTGTGTGTGTGTGTGTATGTATGTATTTATATATATATATATATATATATATATATATATATATATATATATATATGTGTGTATGTATGTATATATATGTATGTATATGTATGTATGTGTGTATATATATATATATATATATATATATATAAATAAATAAATTTTAATAGTTTATCATAGAGTTTGTAATAGAAATCTGTTTAATAAATCTTAGGGTGCTTTCACATCTCTAGTTTGGTTCATTTGGTACGAACCAAGGGCAAACAATTATACATTGTAGCATTTTTCACACCACACTGATTGCTTTGGTCTGAACCAGTTGAAACGAACCAAAATGCAGTCACATGACAACATCCACATCACTCATTGGCCATGACGTATTTCCTAAACTGCTTTTTGATTGGTCAGAATTTACGTGTGGGAATATTCCAACATAAGAAGAGGGAAAGCCAGCAAACAACACGGAGACAACACAACTATGGAGAGACGACTGCGCGGGCTGGTTTTGTCCCTGGCCATAATCTAGTACATTGTTTGTATACACCACAATATGCAAACAATACATTTCTATAATGAAGCGCGGATGCGGCTTGAAAACAATGTTCTAATGCACTGCAAACGGTGAGCAGGCATCGCTCGTAACTTCAAGCGGAGGCGTGCATTAATTCTTCTTAACTCTGACATGCTCATGGTCATCTGACCAAATTTCTATGAGGCTCCGCGCCTCCTCACTACTCCAAGTTTGTCCACGAGCTGCCATGCTAAAGTGGAAACTGTCAACAAACACTTCCTCATCCCATAATGCACAGCGCAGCTGACTACGGCAGCTGGTTTAGTCCAAAAATGATCAGTACTTTTGGCAGTTGGGTCTGTTTGAGGTCGGATCACGTTCTCACCACAAACGAACCGATCCAGAGTTCGTTTGAAAGCGTACCGAGACCACCTCTTCAAGCAGGTCTTGTTTGGTCCGCTTTTGGTGCACACCCGAGTGTGATTGCTGCTTTCACACCTGCCCAAACGAACCGCACCAAACGGGGAAACGAACTCTGGTACGATTCAACCGAACTAAATGAGGCAGGTGTGAAAGCACCCTTACTGCCCCAAAACTGTTGAATAATACTAAAAAAAAACATTTTTAAATGTATTTTCATTATTTTATTCTTATATTATCTGCATAATGTGCAAATTAATAACAAATCAGGATTTAAAAAAATGATAATAGTAAGTTTCTCATATGGCTTATATTTCCAATCTGAGTGATGTTGTTAATTGTTGTTGCAGGATAATGGTTATGTGCAGATACACACACCAGTGATCACCTCAAATGACTGTGAGGGAGCTGGAGAACTCTTCCAAGTTGAGGTACGGTCTAGTTAATGGGTGACGTGAGATATAGCAACAAGCAAAATTATATTTCAAAATATGGTACATGGATGCTATTGATTCTTCTGTAAAACACTGAAAACTTATGTTTGTGCTCTCTGAAGCCTGCAGGGCATAAAACCGACACAGATGACCCAAACCCACATTTCTTCTCTGTGCCGGCTTATCTAACCGTCTCAGGACAACTGCACCTGGAGGTGATGGCAGGGTAAATAGTTCAGGCACAACTATACCACAAACAGCAGAGTAAATATCCTGTATGTCTATTTTGTTGGTCAATGGTTTGAGATCAACCGGAACAGACATTACAAAATGGATAATGAATCACTAGCTAAAGTTGAATGCTAAACTGTTTTGTGATTGCTCTGCGTCTGCTGTTGTCTGTTGTAGGGCTTTTTCTGCAGTGTACACATTTGGTCCCACGTTCAGAGCAGAGAACTCTCAAAGCAGGAGACACTTGGCAGAGTTTTACATGGTAGAGGCAGAGATTGCCTTCACTGAGTCACTAGACGACCTTATGAAGGTAGAAAACTCTTTCCTTTCCACATACACTGAAGACTCGATCAAGCAACTGATTATGGCTTTGAAAGTGTGTACATATCATAATGCATAATTTTAATTGTAAAAGCTTGTTTCTCATTCTTCAGGTAATGGAGGACTTATTCAAAGCTGCCACGGAGCATGTGCTGTCCTCTTGCGCAGAGGATGTAGAGTTATTTCACAGATATATTGCTCCAGGACACAGGGTACGACACACACTGCTGTTGTTCCGTATGCTTTATAACAGCATTGAGAGTTTCTCCACTATAATGGCTGTAATAAAGTGATCTTATTTGAACATCCTCAGGATCAAGTGGATCTCATGTTGAAAAGAAAATTTAATGTGTACGTATTATATTTCAGTTCCGTCTACTTTTCCCAAAGCTGAAGTCATTTTACTTCTAAAAAAAAAAAAAAAAAAAACCTACATACTTTCTTCTTCTAAAAAGTTATCTATTAAAAGTAAGAATCAGTCATTTTTGTATCTCATCTCTCTTTGAGCCATGAATTTTTTTTTATTGCACTATTTTAAATTGTTATATTTGCATTTTACAGCATTTCTTACACCGAGGCCATAGACATTCTAAAGAGCAGTTCACAGAACTTTACATTCAGCACCGAGGCAAGTAAAGTACAGCATATGTTTGTTTTAAATAATTACTATACATAATATAAGAGATACTTTAAGAAATGCACATTAAATAAAAAATATGCTATTCATTAGCATTCAAAAGTTTAGTGTCAGTAAGAACTCACTACTTTTATTCAGAAAGGATGCATTAAATCAGGTCAAAAGTGACTAAAGACAATGTTACAAAATATTTTAATTTCAAACTTTTAATCAAAGAATCCTGAAACAAACATAACATATCACAGTTTGCACAAAATATTAAGCAGCACAATGTTTTTTTTTTTCTTTTTTTCTCAACATTTCAAATGTTTCTTAAGCAGCAAAATCAGTATATTAGAACTGTGGTAATGATGCTGAAAATTCAGCTTAGCATCACAGGAATAAATTGCATTTTAAAATATCTTAAAATAGAAAGCTGTTATTTTCATTTCTAATAATATTTCAACATAATAATGATTTTATGGTATTTTTATAATCAAGTAAAATCACCCTGGATGAGGCCAAGGCTGTATTACATTAAAAACCTTACTGACTTTTTAATTGTAGTATATATGTCAGGTTTTTAATATTGTCTGTTTTCCCTTTCTTTGGCATATGCTTTACATTAGTGGGGCTGTGATCTTCAGACAGAACATGAGAAGTTCCTAGTGAAACATTGTGGAAATGTCCCAGTGTTTGTCATCAACTATCCCTACGAGTTAAAGCCTTTCTATGCCCGAGACAACCAGGACCAGCCCAACCACACAGTATGAGCTCTCACCCTCAGTCTGTGGTCCTCAACTGCTCATCTGTTTGAAATATGTTTATATTATGTCTTTAAAGCCTAGAGTAAATGATCAGATGTGATAAAGATGTTATGGCATGTCTTTCAGAATTAGACCTTCTTTTCCTCACCTCCGTGTGCTCAATGCTTATTCACTGATGATTTTTTGTGCAGGCAGCTGCTGTGGATCTCTTGGTGCCTGAAGTGGGGGAGCTTTGTGGTGGATCCCTGAGAGAGGAGAGACTAGAACTTCTGCGTCAACGACTAGCACAGTAAGAATTACAGAAGAGTCCCTTTTCACATAGTAATAACAATATATGCTGTAATTATTTAAGACGTGGATAAACTACTGTTTAGAAGTGCTCACTAAGGCTGCACTTATTGAATCAAAAATTTACAAACAATAATGTTGAAAAATATTACAATTTACCTACAATTAAAATGATATATTTTTAATTATGTTAATGTCACTGCAATCTTCAGTGTCACATGATCCTTCAGAAATAGTGTTAATATGCTGATTTGATGTAAAAAAAAAAAAAACGACAACAACATTTATTAATAATAATAATGCTGAAAAGTTTTTATTTTTGTTTTTTGGAAATTGTGATGCATTTTTCCAGGATTTGTTACAATGTCAAATGTATTCTTTTCATTATCAAAATTCTGTACATGAATATGGCACCAGAAATGTAATATGTTGCTTTATATACATATTACATGTTTGCTGATGTATTACTGAGTACTATTCACTTGCATCTCCTGCATGTTTTCCCTCTTTACATAGGGCTGGATTGGAGGACACATATGCATGGTAGGTTTCTAAGAACAACTTTCGCTGCTTAGCCATACTTTTATTCCAGAATTAAGAGGTATTTGCGTTTTGTGTGTTTGAGTAGTATTTCTTTACTAAGTGACATCGCCAACTAGAGGCCTGGCATGCATAATGCAGCATTGTAAGTTGTGTTCTTGGATCTGTGTGAATGGGGGTCTCTTTGACAACATTGCCATTTGTACATGAAAAATGCAAAGAAGGAAAAACGTCACAATTTTGTCATAGCCTTAAAGAGCATCTCTGTGATTGACAGGTATCTGCAGCTGAGAGAGTTTGGCTCAGTCCCCCATGGTGGGTTTGGGATGGGCTTTGAGAGGTACCTGCTGTGCATTCTGGGACTCCACAATATTAAAGATGTGATTCCATTTGCAAGGTTCTCACACTCCTGCCTGCTTTGAAGAAGTGTTTTCCTGAAGCCACCCAACACTGCACATTTTGAATGTCTTTAATGCGTGACACCCGTTTCAGATCTTGATGTCTAAATCAATGAGCTGAGTCAGGTGTGTTTGATTTGGTAAGCATATAAAATGAGCAATATTGATGAAGCTAGAAAGAAATTTTAGGAACCACTGATCTAGTGTCACAGGATGACTAATGTGTTTCATGCAGTTTTATGTAACATATTCATCTTCTCTGTTATAGATAGGAGCAGATATTACTGTAGTTAACCTCCCTAAAACAAGTAGTCATTTGTTTTTTTTTTATTATTATTATTTCTGACCACTATCATCAATCACATTAACATTTTTTAAATAAAATCATTCTCTTGGTCTTCTGACAGCATCTTTGATCTAGTGATACAGAAAAGTTATTTTTGAATTTAATTGCATTTTGTTACATTCTGTGAATATAAAATGTAAAATATAGAAGTTTAAGTTAAGTGAGTGAACTTAACTTTTTTTTTTACTAAAAGGTAAAATTCTGTGAAGGCTGTCTGCAGCCTTTCAGATGCAGTAATAACATTTTTTAGTTTATTTACAAAATTACATAAATTTTCGCATCCTTCAGCAAGCAACATCTCCAGTCGTTAATATTGCTGCCTCAAGCCAAAGGCACAGAATGCCACCAGAGCTTGCTGGCCCTGTAAGATGTTAAAGTGGATGGACAAAGACTCAGTTCTTCCTGGAAGACGAAACATCTCCACAGATGACACTTTCAGAGTGACAGTGATCGGTCTTACACCTGGAACAAAACACAGAAATTAGCTTTATTGTTAAATGCATTATTAGAACAGGTGGCATTTTTAACTGTTTTTAGCTCATCTTAGGCTCAGTACCTAAAACCAGTCATGATGAATAATCCTGTCCAGATCAAGCTGAAGTTCTGGCTTTTGCTGCAGAAAGGAGCAGATCAAATGGCAGCATTCTGTGCAGAAAGATGGAAGAGACGTCTGATTATTAATGTAAACTACATTATCCATGCATTATCCATATGCCACCTCCAGTAAATCCTATAAAGTTTTGTAGTAGAATTGTACTTCTGAAGAAAAACTCACCTTCTGTCAAGCCAGATTTGGACCAGGTGTTCATGTTGGTCCTGTCGATGTTGAAACTATCTGGAATATATCCACACAGCATTCTGAACAAGAGGATGCTCAAAGCTGCCTTTGATTGTGTTACACAAAGTGGAACGCATCCATGCAATGTGATAAACGCTGGACGAGTGAAAAACTAGACGTCCTGATGGTCCTTCCAGTCCAGCAGCTTAATAATGTCCATCACTGGATTGATAGGTCGATGTTTTGGGGAAGGGCCTTGGGCTGTTTAGACTGGATGAAAGAAACATTTTTGGCTTTTAAATGGTTATAAATAGTGATTTTTACTCAGTCTTAGGTAATTAATTTTTCTATTGAAAAATCACCTGTACTCACAATACTGATACTTTCCACTTGTTTCGACTTTTTGACAAATTTTACTGCTACCTGATGGACAAAACAAAAAAGCAATTAATATACCAGAGGATGGAATACCATAACAAATCAAAATACAAAAAATTTATAAATTTGAAGTGTGCATTTTCATCCTAAATTTTATTGTGAATTTGCAATAGAAGAATCATTCAGAATTCTCCAAAGAACATTTCAGTGATCAGTTCTTAAAGGTGGGGTAAGTGATTTCTGGTAGCCAATGTTGATATTTCAAATCACCAAAACAAACACGCCCCTAACCCCAAAAGAGTCTCGCCCCTATTTTAATAGCTCCGCACCACACATATGTACACAACCCAGACAATGATTATGGTGGAATCAGCTGTGGCAGCTGGCCGAGGGTATGATGCCATCATTAAGTGAAAGCAATATGTGTTACAGGTCAAATATGTTTTTGTAGTACTGTGTGTTTTAATGTGCGTATACTATTTATTTTGACAACATATATTAGTTCTGTGAAATAAAGCAAAACCAATGTTACTCGCCTATCGAGAAGAAACAAAGCAACCTCAAGCTGATCCGATATTTACACGGGTTCTACTTCTTGCCTTATCGTAAGCATTCTCTTGTTCTGCAGACGTTTTTTTTTTTCTTGCCATCTCTATCTTTCTGTCGTCATTTGGCTTGGCTAATGTCTGTCCTGTGCACTGAGCGCATCATGAGTAGACACGCCCCTTACTGCTGATTGGCTACATGTTTGTTTTTGTCCGACCTGGTTTTCTAAAGCATTTTTTTAAAAATCCATACCCCACCTTTAAAAGAACCAATTCATTCTTATTATGATTCAAATATTCAATTAATCTAAATAAGCTTTTGTGCAGTGGATGTTGAAAGGTTCTTCATGGAACCTTAGATGCCAATAAAGAACCCTTATTTTAAAGAACAAGTTTAGTCAAATCTCAAATCAAATTGTTTTCAGCTCATCTTGGGCTCAGTACCTAAAACCAGTCATGGTAAACAATCCTGTCCAGATCAATCCGATGTTCTGGCTTTTGCTGCAGAAGGGAGCAGATCAAATGGCAGCATTCTGTGCAGAAAGATGGAAGAGACGTCTGATTATTACTGTAAACTACATCTGCTTTTATTCTAAACTGTAAAATCTGCTGGATTATCCATATGTCCATCTCCAATAAATGTTTGTAATAGAATTGTACTTGTGTAGAAGAACTCGCCTTCTGTCAAGCCAGGTTTGGACCAGGTGTTCAAGTTGGTCCTGTAGAAGTCGAAACTATCTGGAAAGTGTCCACACAGCATTCTGAACAAGAGGATCCCTAAAGACCAGACAGTCGCTGGCTTTCCATGGAACTCACCCTTCAGTATGTACTCGGGAGGGCGGTACATAACTGTTCCTGGAGGAAAAAGAGTTTGTCTGGTGTTTTAGTCATTACCACATCATGCCTTTATGTGTTTTAGTCATTACCACATCAATACTTTATTACCATTAAGTATTGAGTTAACTGAATCACAAGAGTTTTTAGAGATAAAACACACCACTGAATCTCGTGTAGGCAGATTCTGTCAGGACACTGCCACATCCAAAGTCAATTAGTTTGATTTGGAGGTTCTCCAAGTTTATCAGCAGGTTCTCTAACTTGATGTCCCCATGGTAAACTCCACGTCTACAACATGCACTGGCGGCTAGTGTTGCCCCAAACATGATGAGCCTCGCTAACTTCTCATCGATGCTGCCTCCATTGCGTTGCACAAAGCGGAAAACATCCATGCAGTGTGAGAAGCGCTGGACGACAATAACGTAGAAGTTCTGCTGGTCCTGCCAGTCCAGCAGCCTAATAATATCCATCACTGGGTCTTTATTGGCCAGAATTGTCAGGGCGACTTCTTTGGGAAGGGGCTTGGGATGATCAAGCTGGAAGAAAGAAACATTTTATGATGTAGAATTGGAATTTAACTCTTGGGAAAATGTTTCTATTCTAGTGAAATCACACTCACAATGCTTATATATTCTGTGTGTTTTGTCTTTTTGACGAATTTCACAGCCACCTGATGAATGAAACAAAAAATTCATATGTGTGAGATGCCATAAATTATAACAAAACAAAGCGAAAAAGATAGCCAAAGCATGAATTTTAATCCTACACACTTAAAAATAAAGCTTCTCCAAAGAACATTTCAGTGAATATTTCTTCTTAAAATAATTTTTTTTTTCTTCTTAATGTGAAGAATATTTTGATCATTCTTCATGAAGCCGATAAAGAATCTTTTATTTTTAAGAGTCTAAAGGCCAAGAACAGTTGATGTAAGTTAAAAAATCAAACCTTAAGTCTATCCTCCAAACGAGTCGCCTTATAGACGGCGCCAAATCCACCTTGACCCAGCTTGCTGCCAATTGCATATCGGCAGCAAATGTTGTCTATTAAAAGATGAAAAAAAAAAAATGTTTTGTGGTACTGCTTCAAAGATAAGGGCATGTGTGTGTTATGTTTGGGATTGTGGCAATAAACTCACCTTCAGGTCTCGTGTCCACTTCATTGCTGTCCAACTCTATCATCAGAGGAGACACTTCACCTGCTCTCACACTGACTGGAGCATCGTGGACTTGAGTTTGGAGATCTTTCTGCACCAGAGGCTCAGTAGCAGGAGGGACTTGAAGAACACTGGTGTGAGGTTCCTCGAGATCAGTGACCTCCACAGATCTGCAGATGGGCTGTTGAGGCTTCTGATCTGAATAGGAGAATACCAGCACAAGATGTTAGGTAACAGTGACTAAATAAATAATAAATACATTTAACAGCGACATAATTTGTTCACCTTTTAAACATGCAAAGTATAACTATCCTGTTTCTCTCTTAAATTTCGAAGTAGGCCTAATGTATTATAGAAGAAAAGCTAAAAAGACTTTTTAGTCTTTTTAAAAGTCTTACAATCATGGAACAGGAAAGTTCCCGTAGATATTCATATTTAGGTGTGAATAATTAAGTGACACTTAAATGTAAAGAGCTCCAGAAAATAAATTACAGTTTTTACCGTCGGTTCTCCCGGATGTTTCTGTCTCAGTATCTTGGTCTTTCATCTCACCCTGACCTGAGCTCTTGCTTTTGGTGATTTTTTTCCTCAAACGGGAAGAGAACCACTTAAAGAAGTGGCCCACTTTCTTTTTATTGCTCTTCTTCTCCTCTTTCAGAGGAGAGGTGGGAAGCACAGTTCCCTCCCCATCATCAACAGGCTTCTCATCAGGCCGATGAGGATGATGTTTCTCTGTCATGTCGGGGCTGGATTTTGGGGGTTTACTGTGAGGGAGGTCGTAGACCTGCTCGCTCTCCGTAAACGGTTGTACTCGTGAAGTACTCTGCCCCATGATAAATTTCTGTCGTGTATTAATCAGACTTCAGCAGCAACAAACTGAGAAACCTAAATGAGTGAAGTGAGGAGCGCTGTAAGGTTTTACACACACAACGTTCTAAAAGTTCTAAGTTTCTTTGTGACATCACAGTGGCTCTGACGTTGCTGAGAAAATCGAAAAAAATAAAATCAGCATATTTTTTTTTCTTTCAGGAGCTAGCTTCCCCGACGGAACATGACCGACCTTCAACGTTGAAATATGGTTGAAATAAGGTCAGTTGTTTTAATGAAACAACGTTAAAAATGTTTGATGGTAAATGGTTGAAAAAGGTTAAACTTTTAAATTATTTATATTAAATTATTTAAGATTATTATTATTTTAATAGCATTTTAAAATATTTTAGTCATGATACCTATTATAAAATCTAAAGGTATATGTTAAATATTATCATCAACAACAATAAAACTAAATACATTTCGCTGCTTTATCACACTGAAACAACTCCTATTGGTAGTTTTGTTTTATTACTTAATCATTATTGGTTAATCTTGCTGTCATTCAGGAAACTGGACATGGTTCGCGCCTTTCTACATTTAAAAATATGACCGTTATTGTCGTGTTTCTGTGAGTGAGGCAGCTAACTGAGCTGCTGCTCGTTATAACTGACTGCTCGGTCGGTCCCGAATTATTTAATATTTGCCAGTTAATATTTTTTTTATTTTGAGCGAATTTGAGTCGTGACATGTCAAAGGAAATAAAAAACTGTGGATAACAACAAGAAGGGTCAGATGTGTTCTTCGAGGTCCTGCAAACATACTGGCAAAATGAGGTTTGAAAATCGCTATCTTAATTATCTTTTGAAAATAGTAAAGTATAACCAGAGTTTACAAATGGGTAGCTTAAAGGACATGTAACCTGCAGAAGATAAATAAATACCCGTGTGTGTATTTTTGCATTGCTTTATCACAGATGATCAAGTTAGATGCTCACCTACTGTGTTGCTGGTAAGTTAATGTATTAAAGGTGCCATGTGTCATGTCTGGCAAAAAAATCAAGTCATACTCCACATTCCATACCAGATGGGGGCAGTATGCCTCAATAAAGTGAATTGGTCTACTCTAGAGTAACAAAAGAGAAACCGGCATAGTCTCTATGTTCCGCCCCTACCTTCACAACAACCCTACAGCCATAGCCGAAGGCTAAGAGGACTGTCGGTACACATCCGCTCCACCTGCACGATCCGTTCTACGCATGCGCGAGTCATTACATCAAAATACATGATCACTTTCCTCCATACTTTGTGATTCATTACTGGTATTAGGCTTAATTTACTTAACTTGCTGTGTTTTAGTCTGAGGTCAGTAGTATTGTCAAAGGCCGTTTGTGTAGTTATTTATTTATTTATTAAAAGCTGCTAATCGAACTGGCGTCATTCTACCAACTCATCAGTCAGTTAAATAAAATAACTGCTCTTGAGCCCTTTGTCAATATAATCAGACTGAATAAGCTTCTTTTTGCACTAAAAATCTTTTATCTGCACTGTTTGTTCACTTCACTGATTTGCACTCGATCTGCCTTGTGCCACTTTATTTAACTTGATTTTTAATTTTATTATGTCTTTTTTACATTCCCTTATTGTATAGTTGTATCTACATTTTATATTTGACCTAGATTTTTAGGCTGCACTGTTAATGTTATCTGTATGCACCGGGGGTCTTCGATTCTCTGTATGTATGTACTGTACATGTGGAAGAATTGACAATAAAGCAGACTTGACTAATAGTTAACCTTTAAGTTAGTAATTTTGTATTAGTATGGGTCTATATAGACTAATATATATATAAATCGAAGTGAGGAAAATAATCCCTTCAATGTTGTTTACAGAAGACAAGGAACATAATGCATTTCTGCCAAGACTATCTGCACTTACATGAAGAAAGAACTACAAACAAGTGTGGGGAAACGTTATAGAGTATTTCAAACTGACAATGGAAATGACTTGAAAGAAGCATGTGTGCACACAGTAGTTTTATTTAAGAGTAAAAATTATCTCTCGCTTTCTCTCTCACACACACAAACACTCTCACTCTCTCACACACACAAACACACACACTCACTCTCTCACCCACCCACACACTCCCTCCCCCTCTCTCTCACACAATCTCCCTCTCACACATACACACTCTCTCTCTCTCTCTCTCTCTCTCTCAGATAACGTGACAGCAGTGTATAAAACTGTTACAGGCACCGACATAATATTTTGGTCTTCATCACGTCACAAAATAACAAAATACATCCATAAGAACCCGTTTGTTATTTAATATACATAAATTAAAACAGTGGACAGTATAGAGGTTCATCATTTGTGCTCTGCATTAGGCTATGTGTGAATAATCAGAAAATAAAAACTGCATGTAGAAGTGAAGAGGTTTGCTCCAGTCATCCTGCGATTAAATCCTTACTCTGATCATTGGAAAGAATCGCATTATTGGTGTACATCTGACCCACCTTGACTTGAACTGTTTGTTATGATCTTCTATTTTTGAATATATCATATGATGTAACATGTTGTATAAATCTATATAATGTATCGGTTTCAAGTTGTACATTTAAAGGCGTCATTTGCGATGATTGCCCTTGATCGAAGCCTTCGGTTTACCCGCGCTCATAACACTAGCACAGAATCAGTTCAGAATCAATCACCAAAAGAATCAGTTCATTTCAGAAGCCCTGTGTGTCGGTCTGCTTCACGCTGAATCACACATGCGCAGTATCATCAGCTCCTCGGTTCACGAATCGGACGCGTCTGACAGAAACGGTTCTTGACTCGAGAACGAGTCAGTCTTTTGTTCGTTACCTGGCTCGGCTCGGTGTTCATCTTCAGCTATCTCTTCACAGAAGTTCAGTCAGTGTACTGTTTGAGTAAATGAATTACTCCGGGATATTGGTTTGTTTGAACTCAGAGGGAGTGTCAGCCACATTAAAGAAGTTAACAGCTTAAATCATTTGTGGATTAATGCGTATTAGAGATGCGAACCGTTTAAAACGATTCAGTTTGATTTGGTGAACTGAATGATTCGTTCGCGAACCGGATATCCAGACTGCTTTGATTTGAACTTCCTCTCACAACAGACACGGAAGAGAAGACAATGCTGAATAAAGTCGTCGTTTTTGCTATTTTTGGACCAAAATGTATTTTTGATGCTTCAAAAAATTCTAACTGACCCTCTGATGTCACATGGACTACTTTGATGATGTTTTTCTTACCTTTCTGGACATAGACAGTAGACCGTACACACAGCTTCAATGGAGGGAGTGACTAAGAACTCTCGGACTAAATCTAAAATATCTTAAACCGTGTTCCAAAGATAAACGGAGGTTTTACGAGTTTGAAACAACATGAGGGTAAGTTATTAATTACATAAATTTGCTATCTGGGTGAACTAACCCTTTAATTCAGTAATTCACACACTTTTGCACAATATTCAATTTTTTTTGACCTACCTATATAGAATGCATACGTAAAAATGGTTGTCTGGTTAGTTCGGCCATACCTTGACTATTTGGGGTCGATAAATCCTATAAATAGGTGGTAGGGTGCCTGCCATCAGCTGTTCTGCCTCCTCTGTCCAGAAAGCAAAGCGCTGCCCAAAGTTCTGCCCATGCCTATTCAAAAGTATGGTACTTTTAATGTAGCATAATTGTAAAGCAGAGCAGTGTTTCTCTGCTTGAAATGTGTCCTACCTTGCAATCGAGAATTTCTCCAGAATCTGGATACACCACCACTTACGAATAGATGGGATGTCAGTCTGTAATACACATGTATTATTGGAGTCTTGCATTGTTTGTTTCTTAACATTCTTGGATACATACATTCCATGAATTACAACTTACATCCAAAAAGTTAAACATGGCACCATTACAGATGCAGAGGGCATACTGTTAAAGAGAAAAATAATGATTACGGAGATTTAGGAATCAAGCAGGAAAAAACAAGTAGAAATTGTATAAGTTTACCATAAGCATGAATATCCCACAGCTCTGTCCATCTGACTGAACTGGAAATGGCTGAAAAGTAATATACAGTTACTCCCCACAACAACCCTGTCCATGGTCGCCCTCACGCCCCCATGGTTCCCTGTGCCAGGGTTGTTGTGGCACTCCTCCAGGACAGCCCACCTCTGCTCATCAGACAGCCCAACCAGTCTCATGAATTGTGCACTGGGGCTAGTGTAGAATAATTGATTTTCTGTGATAGACAAAAAAAGTTTTTACATAATGATTTTGCTGCTTTGTTTGGTATTACAATACAGCACTTACGTGCATGTGCCTTTGTTCAGGGATGCAAACACGCGTGGTGAAAAATGTTGGGGGTTACTATGTCTGACTAGATGGAACGTTACTAACATGCTCACATGTGTTAAAACAATGCTAATATTAGGGCTGGGTATTATTCAAACTATTTCGATACCGGTTCCTGAACGATACTTTTTTTCGATACCAATTTTATGAAATCCATTTTTAGCAAGATTACATAACACATTACCTCAGAAAACATTGGTTTTATTTTTCAGTTTGACTCATGCTCCTTAGCTAGTGCACTTTTTTTTTTTTTATAAAGAGCTCATGATCACCAAAGCTGAATTTGTTTGATCAAAAATACAGTAAAATTTGTAACATTGTGATATAGTATTATAATTTAAAATCTTATTTGAATATATTTCAAAATGTAATTTATTCCTGTGATGTCAAAGCTGAGTTTTCAAAATCATTACTTCAGTGTCACATTTCCTTCAGAAATATAAAAACAGTTTGCAACTTTATATTTTGGAAACTATGATAAATGTTTTCATGATTCTTTGAATTAGAATTTCAAAAGAACAGCATTTATTTGAAACAGAAATCATTTGTAACATTACACGTTAAGTTCACGATTTTGATCACTTTTTCTTACTGGAAAAAAAAAAATCTGACTAACCAACACATTTTTGAATTATTGCAATATAAACACTGTCAGCGTGATCAACAAGGTATCTCTTCATTTACCAGTCGGAGACGGAACAACTTTCTGCTCTTATGTTTACTCCGTGCACTGTCAAGGTCTTCATCATATCTGTCGTGGTACCAGTCTTTGGAGTAAATATTTTACTGCAAATACTGCATCGCGCGCTGTTGGCATCGAGCCTGGAGAAATGTAGCCACACCTTTGATAGACTTTTCCACATCTTTAGTGTGTGTGTGTGCGCCTCATAGGAGTATGTTTTAGGTGTGTCGTTGTGCATTTCTTACGTATATGTTTAAGCACTGACGTTGACGAGTTAAATCTTTAGGTAGCGGAATCTGATACCAAACAAGAAGTCATTTTTTCGATAGTATTGAGGCAATTCGGTCGGTACCTAAAAAGTATCGAACTCGGTACCCAGCCCTAGCTAATATTATTTCAAATTCACACACTCACTTACCTCTTATAACGAAATTTGCAGCCATTCGTGAGACCTTCTTCTTTAACGCCGTATCCACTAACCCGTGGAAACTTCTCATTTCTTCCGCTGAACTTCCTTTTCTTTCGCTGTGAGGGAATTAAAGTCTCGCGGTACAAATATGCGCATGCGTGGAACGGATCGTGCAGCGTCGTAAATCGTCACAAAACAGAATTATCATATGCGCATGTGCGTTTTCTAAAGAGTCTACTACGCATGCGTAGAACGGATCGTGCAGGTGGACGGATCGTGTACCAACAAGGACGTTTTGCCTCCAGAGGAATGTTGGGTGATGTCAAGTGATTTTGAAACATGACATCTTCAAGCTACTCCCCTTCACCTTTACCAGTGAATATGTTCATATTCGTTTTGTTCATATTACATTTTGAGTTGTATATACACATTATTTGAATTAAATTAATTTGACAGACAGCATTCTGTCAACATCATTGGTCAACATCAGACACCTGATGTTGACCAAGCTAGCGCCAACCAACGTAACCAGAGCTGCCAACTCTCAAGCATTCACCGTGAGACACACGCAATTGACTCTTTTCACAAGCTTTCACGCCACACATCAATTTTCTCACGCACAGAAAAACCACGAAGCAAAGAGGACACGGAGACCAACAGACTAGACAGAGCAGGTTAGTTGTGATATAAAAAAATATCAGATTCTGTCAATTTTATTACGCAATTCAAACAATACCGTTTTGGCACTTGTAAATGTTACACTGTGGTGACCCACAAGGATGTCTGAAAGAGACATTCACCAAAGGACTGCACCTTTAAGAAAAGGGGGGTTTAGACGATGACGAGTTCCGGTTGGTTCGTGTGTTTTGGTTTTGATATCACTCGCTGTACTGTGTGAAAGATATATATTGAAGTGGATAGTAAAGCTGACTCGACGCATCTCCGTCTCTTGTCTCCTCACTTACTGCACTCCACATTTGGTGACCCCGTCGCGAGTTGAACACTGCTGAATTATGTCACACAACGACGGTGGTGAAAACGCTGCTAGCGGCGCGGCTAATGTCGGCGCTATCTATGCAGCCACCATCAAGTTACCAGACTTTTGGCAGAATAATCCACGGCCGTGGTTTCAGCACATCGAGGCACAGTTCCAGCTGAGAGGAATAACACAGGACGTTACAAAGTATTTCCACGTGGTAGCGGCCTTAGATGCCTCGACGACGGCCAGGGCTATGGCGCTGTTAGAGGCTCCTCCTGCTGACGGCAAGTACGACGCACTAAAAACGTTCCTGTTGAGCCTCATTGAACTGTCAGAACTGGAGAAGGCAGACCGCCTGCTGTCCCTGAACGGCCTTGGCGACAGCAAGCCGTCCGAGTTAATGGAGAGGATGCTGGCGGTGCTGGGCGCGGCGGATCCCTCATTCCTTTTCGCCCACATATTCCTGCGGCAGCTTCCAGCACCCGTGCGCACTGCATTGGCTAGTTCCCCCCTCCCTTCCTCCAGAGACTACCGAGCACTGGCGGTGGAGGCAGACAGGATTTTCCTCGCCAACCGACAGCAGTTTGTCCATGCACTGCTGCCCACCCAGCGCACATCGGTTCCACCCTTGGAGGACCAAAGCCAAGCAGTGTCGTCAGCCTTGCAGTTTTGGAGCCCAGGGAAAAGCCAGGGCCGGCGCTCATTAGCAGCTATGGGCACTGGCCGTGACTGCAAGCTGTTGTTCATCACTGACACCTTGTCTGGCCGGCGGCTGCTGGTCGATTCTGGGGCTCAGCGCAGCATCCTGCCGGCGCAGCCGGTGGACACCATGGCTGGCGGGCACGGCCCCCCGATGGACGCCGCTAACGGCACACCCATTCGTACCTATGGCACGAGGCATGTGGAAGTGTGTTTCGGCGGGCGGCGTTTCAGCTGGGACTTCGTCATGGCTGCTGTGTCTACGTCGCTCCTGGGGGCGGATTTTCTCTGCGCTTATAGACTGTTGGTGGATGTTACAAACTGCCGCCTGATTGACGCCCTCTCTTTTGCTTCGTACCCCTGCACGCTGGGAGGGGCAGGGGTGCTTTGTCTGTCAAACACGCTGGCCAACGGGGACCTGTATCAACGCCTACTTGCTGAGTTCCCCGACATCACCACGCCCACGTTTTCATCGGCGGTGGCTAAGCATGGCGTGGAGCACTACATCACCACGGTGGGCCCCCCAGTCTACGCACGAGCCCGGCGCCTCGACTCTGCCAAGCTCGCTATCGCCAGGGAGGAGTTCGCCACCATGGAGCACCTCGGCATCGTGCGCCGCTCCACCAGCCCGTGGGCTTCTCCCCTGCACATGGTGACCAAGGCTGATGGCGGATGGCGTCCCTGTGGAGATTTCCGTCGCCTGAACGACTCCACCACACCCGACCGGTACCCAGTGCCGCACATCCAGGACTTCTCCGCCCACCTAGCCGGCGCCACCATTTTCTCAAAGGTGGACCTGGTGCGCGGTTACCACCAGGTGCCTGTCCACCCGCAGGATGTCCCCAAAACAGCGGTCATCACACCCTTTGGCCTTTTCGAATTCCTACGGATGCCTTTCGGCCTCAAGGGGGCAGTGCAGACGTTCCAGCGTCTCATGGACTCGGTGCTGCGAGATATGCCGTTCATGTTTGTTTACTTGGACGACATTCTCGTGGCCAGCGCATCTGCAGATGACCACCGAACTCATCTCCGGAAGCTGTTCGGCCGGCTCAGTGAGCATGGCCTCATCATCAACCCCGCCAAGTGCGAGTTTGGCCGGTCATCCATCATCTTCCTCGGCCACCACGTCACCCCACAGGGGGCAGTCCCCCTCCCTGCCAAGGTGGAGGCCGTCGCCAGTTTTCCACGCCCACGCACTGTGAAGTCCCTGCAGGAGTTCCTGGGCATGGTGAACTTCTACAACCGTTTCCTCCCCCGTGCGGCCCAGCTCATGCGTCCATTGTACTACGCCTTGCGGGGTAGGAGACCGGCGGACACGTTGGATTGGTCCCCAGAGATGACTGATGCGTTTGATGCTGCCAAAACTGCGCTGGCCAACGCTGCTCTGCTGGCACACCCGTCTCCGACCGCCCCAGTTGCTCTTACTACGGACGCCTCTGATTACGCCGTGGGGGCTGTGTGTGAGCAGTGGGTGAGCGGAGCCTGGCAGCCGCTGGCCTTTTTCAGCAGGAAGCTCCGGGACAATGAGAGGAAGTACAGCGCCTTCGACAGGGAGCTCCTGGGTCTTTTCCTCGCCACCCGTCATTTCCGTTTCCTGTTGGAGGGTCGGCGGTTCACGGCTTTCGTTGACCACAAGCCGCTGACGTTTGCTATGGCCAAGTCTACGGAGCCATGGTCTGGTCGACAGCAGCGTCAGCTCTCGGCCATCTCCGAGTTTACCACTGACATTCAGCACGTGGCTGGCAAGGACAATTTCGTCGCCGACTGCCTCTCCCGGGCGGTCGTTGGTTCCGTCCACTTGGGCCTCGACTATGCGGCTATGGCTGCGGATCAAACGGCGGACTCTGAGGTGCAAGCCTACAGGATGGCCCCCACGGCACTGCTCATGGAAGATGTGATGTTTGGCGCGGCTAACGCTACACTCCTCTGCGACGTCTCCACTGGGCAACCTCGCCCCATGGTACCTGCTGCCTGGAGGCATAAAGTTTTTGATGCCATCCATGGTCTTTCCCACCCGGGGGTGAAGGCCTCTACCAAGCTGGTGGGGGCCAAGTTCGTCTGGCTGGGCCTGCGGAGGGATGTCAGGGCCTGGGCTGCGGCCTGTGTGGCGTGCCAGCGCGCAAAGGTGACTCGTCATACCAAGGCTCCTTTGGCACCCTTCAAAGTGCCAGAGAGACGTTTTGATCATGTGAATGTGGACCTGGTGGGCCCACTTCCCCCCTCTCGTGGTTACACATACCTCCTCACCATGGTGGACAGGACCACCAGGTGGCCAGAAGTAGTTCCCCTGTCCTCCACTACATCAGCGGAAGTGGCCCGGGCGTTCATTACGGCTTGGGTGGCCCGTTTCGGCACACCGTCCGACCTCTCCTCGGACCGGGGTCCGCAGTTCACATCGGAGCTTTGGTCTGCGTTCGCCGAGGTCCTTGGGGTGAAGGTCCATCGTACCACAGCCTATAACCCACAGAGCAACGGATTGTGCGAGCGGTTTCATCGTGACATGAAGGCCGCGCTCAGGGCCAGCCTTACGGGCAGCGACTGGGCTGACCGCCTCCCATGGGTTATGCTTGGCCTTCGCTCCGCCCCCAAGGAAGATCTTCAAGTCTCATCTGCCGAGCTGGTGTATGGCCAGCCGCTGCGTGTCCCGGGGGAGTTTCTTCCGGATGCCACGGCCCCGTGGTCAGTTGCCTCACATCGGGCTGCGTCTCGGGACATTGCAGACGCTTTTGTTCCTATTCCAACGTCCCACCATGGCCTTCCCCGGTCCTACGTGCCCAAGGATTTACCATCAGCCAAGTATGTTTTCATCCGCCACGATGGCCATCGGACACCGCTGCAGCCCCCATACGATGGGCCCTTCCGTGTCCTGGAGGGGGGGTCTAAGAACTTTGTTGTGGATATGGGGGGCAAGCCTGCTCATGTGGATATTGGCGAACCGTTTCAGCTGGCCCTGCCCCCACGGCGAGGGCGCCCACCTGCGGCAACCTTGCCCCCTGCCCCGCCCCTTGCCCTTGGCCCCTCTACTGTTAGGCGCAGCCGGTATGGCCGCCCAGTCTGCCCCCCTGTGCGTTGACTTTGTTATGTGCTGGACTGTTCTGTTTTGCACTAGTGCATAGTGTCACATGTTCTATTTGGGGTACATGTTCGGCCTGGCCCTGTTATTATGGGTGAATTCTGGGGGGGCCTGTGTGGTGACCCACAAGGATGTCTGAAAGAGACATTCACCAAGGGACTGCACCTTTAAGAAAAGGGGGGTTTAGACGATGACGAGTTCCGGTTGGTTCGTGTGTTTTGGTTTTGATATCACTTGCTGTACTGTGTGATAGATATATATTGAAGTGGATAGTAAAGCTGACTCGACGCATCTCCGTCTCTTGTCTCCTCACTTACTGCACTCCACAACACGACAGATCCCTAGTGCACGTGAACCGATCATCTCTACTATAGTAAAAAAAACACGAACACTGTTGAAAGATACAGTAGGCTACAAATGACCAAAATGTATTCCTCATACATAATATCGATCAATCAGTGTTTTTTTTTTATCAACGTTAAGAGGTCAATAGGGCTGATAGGACTCTCTGTATGTTTACAGCATTAGCTTTTTAGGTAATGTTACATTTTTGCATCAGCTTGGTAGAGACGGGCTTTGGTAGATAACAGGTGAAAACCGGATCGGATCTTTGGGTAAGTTATAGCTAGCTAATTATCAAACGCAGCTACGGTTAGCCATTGCTAACATTAGCACGTTTATCAAACAGCCTTCGATACATTTCTATGTTGTAACTTCCCGAAAAAAATACGCAAACATATAAAGCAAACTTCTAGCGAAATACTAACAGCATCTTACTTACCAATCCAAAAGAAATGTTGCAAGTTCGGAGTCGAACCTCATTTCTTTCAAGTCCATCAGTTGTCTCCAGCGATGGAAAGCAGTGCCGATGTTTACTCTGGTTCGGCTCCTTTTCTTATCGGATTTGATTTGTGATTCCGAGCGCGGTTTTTTCCCTGTAGCGGGTGGTGGTGGTAGGGGTCTCTTGCCAAGGGCTTCAGCCATCCTTCCGCTCTCTTCCCTGAACTGAAATGAAGTAGTGGGCTGTACTTTGCACACGATTGACATCAGGTTCAAGTACGCCCACAAGCCGTGCGAGTTATTCATATATTGCATGTTGGCTGGTGGTTATGTTGCCCGCATACCACCTCCCATGGCCGAAACTGGTATTACGACACCTGTCGGGCCGTGGCTAGTAATGCTAATGCTAATTAAGGTTGATATCTCTGCAGCACTATAACTTGACATTTTTTAATGACATCATCGCCCCTTATTTCTTCTCATTCTTTTGATGCGTGTAGGTCATTTTTTTGGATATTTTTACCTAAATTTTTACACATGGCACCTTTAATGTCTGTGTTTTAGAGATTTTTCCACATTTTCCTGATATGAATCCCATGCATTAGGTGTGTTATATATGTTTTTATTCTAATAATAGTTTCAAAGTGTTTTCTGAAACATAAGTGCAAATGTCGATACAATTTAAATGAATTAATGAAAATTAATTGAAAAAATGAATTAGGATTGTTTAAAGCGGTTCTCAGTGTCAGACCCTCTCTAGTGGTTACGAATGTGAATCATTAAATTAAATATTAATGTTAATACATTTTAATTTAATCGTTGAGTAAGGTTTTTTTTTGTACATTTAGTTAATGTACAGTAAAGTTGTGTAACTTTTGTTATAACGCATTTTAATTTAAACTTAAGTTTTCATTTACCTGTATGTAAGCACAGTGTAGTGTTAAAGGGTTAGTTCACCCAGATAGCAAATTTATGTAATTAATAACTTACCCTGATGTTGTTTCTAACCCGTAAAACCTCCGTTTATCTTTGGAACACAGTTTAAGATATTTTAGATTTAGTCTGAGAGCTCTCAGTCCCTCCATTGAAGCTGTGTGAACGGTATACTGTCTATGTCCAGAAAGGTAAGAAAAACATCATCAAAGTAGTCCATGTGACATCAGAGGGTCAGTTAGAATATTTTGAAGCATTGAAAATACATTTTGGTCCAAAAATAGCAAAAACTACGACTTTATTCAGCATTGTCTTCTCTTCCGTGTCTGTTGTGAGAGAGAGTTCAAAACAAAGCAGTCTGGATATCCGGTTCACGAACAAATCATTCAGTTCACCAAATCGAACTGAATCGTTTTAAACCTGGCTATGCGTTCTGTACTAGACTAACTGAGACTTGTCATGGCACTTGTATACTGTTGTTTTTCTCTTGTTGACCTGACTGCTTCTATTGTTCTCATTTGTAAGTAGCTTTGGATAAAAGCGTCTGTTAAATGATTAAATGTAAATGTTTATACAGGACGGTACAGAAAGTGCACAAGTGGGAGAGAGTGGAGGGGACTGCGTTAGAAAGGACCTAGCACTGGGACTCTTTCAAGGATCACCCGAAGCACAACCACACTATATGCACAAGGCTGTTGGTTCTAACATTTTAGAGTCCCCTTTGGTAGAAATCTCATTCTGCATTCCCCACGGTAAAGAAGAAGTTCAGTCTTAACTGGGCCCTTTGAATTGTCCTAATCTTCCCTCCCCTTACAGCGGTCCTGGTTGAAGGTTCCCTTCTCAAACTGTGCAACACATTTTCACTGCACAAATGTACACATCTCTTGTCCTGAGACACATTACTAAAACATGTTTTTACAGAAACTGTAGTTTTCCACCAAAATAAAAGATCAACTGGTTTCAGTCATAAAGGTACAAGGGTTTCTCTTGCAAGTGCCGCAAAAAATATGCATTTATATGCCAAATTATTTTACAAAAACCATTTAAATATTATTGTATTTGGATTGTTCTACTACATGTTTTTAACAATACATCCATGCATACTCTGCAAAAATAAAGTTTGGGATTATTTTTTATCTGTTTTATACAGTATGTTTCCAAAATAAAACTGCTGTTATACAATTTTGAGCATGTGGTAGTTTATTGAAGTTGATTGTAAAGCCATTGCTGCCAGTCATTTGATTGTTAGCCTTGATCCTGTACTGTTGATCATACAAGTGTGTATTTATACATGGTGCCAGGTACGATGGTAAAACAACATCGTGTTATCAACGTTGATTAACTTTTCAAAATCAGCACCTCATTCATTGTTAATCCAAGGTCTGCAGAACGACCGTAATTCACCCATGATGAAGGTAAAACTGTGAAACAGCGTCGCGATTTCAACAGTGAATCAACATTGTGATTTCAACTTGCAAACTTCAACTTGATCCAATTTGCAAAATCGAAAGGTAATTCAACGTTGATTCAACCGTGGTACCTGACGTTGTTTCAACGTACTATGGAAGCGTATGGGTAGCATAATTCAATTTGGAATGTAATATGCAAAATGACAATGCAATATGTAAAATGACAATGCATTTCTGTATTTACATTTACATTTTCCAATACATTGGTGCAACGTTTGGTGCAAAATGAAAATGAAAATTAAATTACATAATTTTCATTTGCCATTTCATACACCAGTTTTAATATGTAAAATGAATACTAATTTTAACGCTTTATAATTTGCAAAATTAAAATGTATTACAAAAATTATTAGATATGTATAACATGTTCAAGCAAAAACTGTGGCAAAATTATCATTTAAATGCTATTTTTCTTAAATGCATTAACATTCACAGTCAAGACACTTCGATTGCATTTTCATTCAGTGTTCCGCAATGAATGTAGCAAAATTCAATGTGCACATTGAAATGCATTCCGAGCCAATCACGTGTCCGCCCTCTCCCGCCATGTCAATCACTGCGTGAACAAGGCGGGGCTTGCAGAAGGTCTGAGACTCAAATCTCAAGAAGAGGATTCAAGTGAGAGAACATGGACAAGACAGTTGGTCCGTGTACGTTTTGATCATTTCAGTTTATTGCTTTAATATTTCATTCGCACTGGTGGGCGGAGCTGAAACGCTGCTTTCATCTGATTGGTCGAATCGCTCCACCTTCAACTCGGTCTTTTCATTCTTTCAGGCAGAATAAGAGTCTGTGCGAGTGAAGCACTGTAATGTCTGAAACCACCGCTCACTGTTAATTAACATAATATTTGAATCAGATGTAACTGGGCACATAATTCATGCTGCTGAGACCTGCAAATTATTTCTAGGTTGTAGTATTGTATGAATATTGTCCCACTGATAAATACAGTGCAAATAGTTCTGTCTCTTTGGATAACAGTGAAGTGGAAATAAAAATCAATAATAGACTGAACAGTTCCATGTCTGTAACATGTACCACTCTCATCTTTTAAGTCACAATGCACTAGGTATGTGTGTGTGACATTAATAAATAATTGTAAAAATTAAAATTGTTACATTTCTGAAATAAAAATAGTAAAATTAGCTCTATGCTGCTCAGTGCTCCTGTAGCCTACCCTAGAGCGCCCTCTCGCGGCTGTAGACGGTAATGCTTTCTCTTGGTTCTGAATAAATGCGACTTACATGTTTTTTTCCTCGTCATGACGTATTTTTGGACTGATGCAACTTATACCGAAAAATACGGGTAACATTATTATTATTATTTATTATGAGAGTAATTGACACAGACTAGAACTTTAATGTTTCACCAAATTCAGCTCAGATCTTCAGACTCGTCTGACTCGTGTTGCTGTATAACTGGCCAGACTTATCTTGCCAAAAAATCCTATTTAATTTTATTTTATAAATTTAACTATATTTATTTCCACTTCACTGTTATCCAAGGAGACAGAACTATTTGCACTGTTTTTATCAGTGGGACAATATACAATACTATAACCTAGAAATAATTTAACGGGGTCTCTTGCAAGTCGCAGCAGCACGAATTATGTGACCAGCATAATCGGATTCAAATATTATGCTAATTAACAGTGAGCGGTTTCAGACATTACAGTGTTTCACTCGCACTGACTCTTATTCTGCCTGAAAGAATGAAAAGACTGTGCTGAAGGTGGAGTGATTCGACCAATCAGATGAAAGGAGCGTTTCAGCCCCGCCCACAAGTGCGAATGTAATATTGAAGCCATAAACCGAAATGATCAAAACGTACACGGACCAACGGTCTTGTCCATGTTCTCTCACTTGAATCCTCTTCTTAAGATTTGAGTCTCTGACCTCCTGCAAGCCCCGCCTTGTTCACGCAGTGATTGACATGGCGGGAGAGGGCGGACACGTAATCGACTCGGAATGCATTTTCAATGTGAACATTGAATTTTGCTACATTCATTGCGGGACACTGAATGAAAATGCAATCGAAGTGTCTTGACCGAGCGCCAACCTCCCGCTCTCTCTCGTGAGGCCAATAAGGAAGTGACTAAAACTGCAATTCATCGACTGGCCGCTTGAGGCTGGCTGCAAAAGGAGTCAGTCCCATAGACTCCCCTTGTTAAAATGCCCAACTTTACAGCAGGAAAAAACATGTTTACAGCCTGGTTCAAAAAATGACTTTGGTCTAAATAGCTAATTTTGCCCTTCATGACAACTGTGAGGGGGGTGAATTTTTTTATAACTCATCCGTTTAAATTATATTAAGACTTAAAGTTCTGCATAATTAAGGGCGTAGCCACTTGAGTGACAGGTGGATTGCTGCTGCTGACACAGCCGTCGTGCTAGGTGGGTGTGGCTACAGCAACTAGCTCCCGCCTTTTTGCCCATTTTTGATTGTCCGGGAGAGTCGCGCGGTGACGCGCTGCCAAGATGGCGACGGCCCGCTCTACACACTTTAGGCTTCAAAAACTCTCTTCAGGAGTCTACGGGTGACGTCACGGACACTACGTCCATGTTTTTATACAGTCTATGGTCTTGACTGTGAGTGTTAATGCATTTAAGAAAAATAGCATTTAAATTATAATTTTGCCACAGTTTTTGCTTGAAGATGTTATACATATCTAATCATTTCTGTAATACATTTTCATTTTAATTTTGCAACTTATAAAGCGTTAAAATCAGTATTCATTTTACATATTAAAACTGGTGTATGAAATGGCAAATGAAAATTATGTAATTTAATTTTCATTTTGCACCAAACGTTGCACAAATGTATTGGAAAATGTAAATGTAAATACAGAAATGAATTGTCATTTTGCATATTACATTCCAAATTGAATATCGCTACCCATATGCTTCCATAACGTAGCCTAAATAAATAAATAAATAAAGAAAATGTAGTGGAGTAAAAGTAGAAGTTTTACTTTTACTTTTCTACCTTTAGAAATATTTTTACTTTGTTAAATTACACCACTGATGAAGTGGTTGGAGAATGCAATCCTGTGGTGAGTCTTTACTTTGAAAATGAATCAGTCAGATAAAACTGATGAAAAGTGATTTATAAAAGTCATGATTAGATCACGGTTAATATACTGATGCAGTATGTCTGCTCTAGGACTTTCCATTCAAGATCAAGGAGCGTCATTCTCTGGAGTACGTCAGGCAGTTTTCTCACCTCAGATGCCGAACAAATGCATTCAGCTCTTTGCTCAGGATACGAAGTGAGGCTTCTGCTGCGATCCAGACATTCTTCAGAGTAAGAAGTGATCATTTACCGTTTAAAGATTGGCATCAGTAAGATTTCTCAAAAGAAGTCTCTTATGCCCACAAAGGCTGCATTTATTTGATAAAAGTATTGTGAAATATCTATACAATTTAAAAATGTACTTATTAATTTTACATATTTTATTATACAGTTTGTAATATTAGAAATGTTTAAAAAACCTTACTGCCTAAAACTTTTGAATATTAGTAAAAATTATTATTATATTATTTTAAAAGTATTTTCATTCTTTTATTCTTAAATTAGCTGTATAATGTGCAATTAATAACAGATCATGATTATAAAGAATAATAATAATAAAATTATAACCAATTCATGATCCTTCAGAAATAATTTGAATATTCTTACTATAATATAGTTTTTTTATATAGTTTTATATAGTTTATATATAGTTTTTTTAATTACTTAAAAAAACAATTATTTTTATAAACCGTTCTTCTGCTTATTATTTTTTGAAAAACTTGATGCCTTTTTTCAGGATTATTTGTTAAATAGAAAGTTTAAAAGAACAGCATTTATTTGAAATACAGTTACCTAAATGTATTAGTAGATTGTGTCTGTTTGAAGGCTCTCTCTTCACCTTTCAGATGAAGTAATGTTTTTATTATTATTTACAAAAGTACATAAATTTTTGCATCCTTCAGCAAGCGACATCTCCAGTCGTTAATATTGCTGCCTCAAGCCAAAGGCACAGAATGCTACCAGAGCTTGCTGGCCCTGTAAGATGTCAAGATGTCATGAAAACCAGTCATGATGAATAATCCTGTCCAGATCAAGCTGAAGTTCTGGCTTTTGTTGCAGAAGGGAGCAGATCAAATGGCAGCATTCTGTGTAGAAAGATGGAAGAGACGTCTGATTATTAATGTAAACTACATTCACTCTTCTTATTCCAAGCTGAAAGTTCTTTAGGTCTGTAAAACAGGATAAATTGCTGCATTATCCATATGCCATCTCCAGTAAATCCTATAAAGTTTTGTAGTAGAATTGTACTTCAAGTTCAAGTTCAGTTTATTTATAAAGCACAAATTAAAACGGCCACAGGCCGACCAAAGTGCTGTACAAGTTAGGAAAAATAAAAGGTTAAGTACTCTAAAGTCAGCAAGATAGTTTAAAACAGAACACTTATAAAGTACACAAATAGTAGCAAACAATTTATGATAGAACACTCTTATAAGTTAAAAGCAACCGAGAATAGATAAGTTTTGAGACATGATTTGAACTCAGACAAAGTGGAGGCAGATCTAATATGGAGTGGGAGCTTATTCCACAGTGTTGGGCCGGCCACTTCAAAGGCTCGGTTACCCCTCGATTTTAGCCGGGTTGAACTGATTTAGAGATTCAAGGTCAGGGTGATTACTTAGCCTGGATTCTGAGGAGTTAAAAACAATGACTTCTGTTTTGTCTGAGTTCAGAAAAAGAAAATTATTGGCAAGCCAAGCTTTAACATCCTCAAGACACGCTGTTAAGTTGCCTAGAGAACTGTTATTTTTACTAGACACAGGCATAAAGATTTGCATATCGTCAGCATAGCAGTGGAATGAGACATTATGTTTCCTGAGAATGAAACCCAAAGGGAGAAGATAAAGAGAAAAAAGGACGGGAGCTAAAACAGAGCCTTGTGGCACACCACAGGAAAGATTACTAGTAGAAGAAGAGAAATTTCCTATTTTTACTTGGAAAAATCTATTGGTAAGAAAAGATTTAAACCAGCTTAAAACAGCCCCCCCTAACCCAACGCAGTGTTCCAGCCGAGAGATAAGAATTGAGGGATCGATGGTGTCAAAAGCAGAGGATAGGTCTAACATTATTAAAATGACAGAGTCCCCCGAATCTGTAGCCATATAAATATCATTGAGAACTTTTACAAGAGCGGTTTCTGTGCTGTGCAGTGATTTAAACCCAGACTGGAACTTCTCAAGAACCTGATTATCAGTCAGGAAGGTCTGGAGTTGTAAAAACACAATTTTTTCCAGTATCTTAGAAATAAATGGCAAAATGGAAACCGGACGAAAATTTGATAAAATAGAAGCATCAAGTGAGGGTTTCTTTAAAACAGGTGTAACCGTGGCAATTTTCAAGTTAGATGGCACAGCTCCTTCTAACAAGGATTTGTTAAATAGTGACACCAGCCCTGGGCCGACAGTGTCAAATATTAGTCTCAGATGGTACGGATGTATGGTGTCGTGTGAGCTAAAGGAAGGTTTGAGTTTAAGCATAACTTCCTTAACATACTGCAGAGAGACAGGACCTTAGCTTTCTTAACAGCATACTGATATGATGATAGGCAATTTTTTAAGATCTCATAAGAAATCTGTAGTTTGTCCTTTTTCCACTTCCTTTCTGCTTTTCTGCATGACTGTCTCAGGGAACGAATACTGTGGTCAACCCATGGCTCCGATTTAGATGTAGGTTTAGGTTTAAAGAGTTTAAAAGGAGCTGTAAGGTTTAATGCATCTGTCCATGTGGTATTTAAAACAGTAAAATGATTTTCAGAATTAAGATCAGATAATAGAGATTCTAGTGGTACAGGAGGGTTGACCTCATTATAAAGTTTGGCACAAAAAAAAAATTCTCACAAAAGTGAGGCAAATATTCGCGGGCATGTGTGCCTTCTGAGGCAGGTGTAAGAGAAGGCGGTGGGAGGGATAATTTAAATAAAACAGGAAAATGGTCAGAGATGGCAGAATCAACAACTTCAATGTCAGTTACAGATAGACCATGTGACAAAATTAAGTCCAAAGTATGTCCATGAGTATGAGTAGGATGGTTAACCCACTGCAGTAGGTTAAAAGAGTCAATTATGTTTAAAAACTCAGGAGTTAGCTGCTTAGAGGGGCAACATATATGGACGTTAAAGTCACTTAAAATGAGGATGCGATCGTGTTTAGTGATCAGTTCCCCCACAAACTCTGAAAACTCTACTATGAAGTCTTTGATTAGATGTGGTGGTCGACAGATCAAGGCTAAGACCATGGGTCTGAATCTGAGCTTCAAAACTAGAGACAGTGGCACAAGATAATGGTCGACATTGAGGTCTAAAATAATCTTTGGCAATTATTGCTAGCCCGCCACCTCTGCCTGATGATCGCGGAGCGTTGTAATAGTGATAGTTGGCTGGAACGAGTTCAGAATATGGACTGAAATCCCCTACCTTCACCCACGTCTCGTGATAAGTAGAAAATCCAGGTCGTGAGCAGTGATAAAATCGTACTTGTGGAAAAAAGTACTTGTGGAGAAGAACTCACCTTCTGTCAAGCCAGGTTTGGACCAGGTGTTCATGTTGGTCCTGTAGATGTTGAAACTATCTAGAATATATCCACACAGCATTCTGAACAAGAGGATGCTCAAAGCTGCCTTTGATTGTGTTACACAAAGTGGAACGCATCCATGCAGTGTGATAAACGCTGGACGAGTGAAAAACTAGACGTCCTGATGGTCCTTCCAGTCCAGCAGCTTAATAATGTCCATCACTGGATTGATAGCTCGATGTTTTGGGGAAGGGCCTTGGGCTGTTTAGACTGGATGAAAGAAACATTTTTGCCTTTTAAATGGTTATAATTAGTGATTTTTGCTCAGTCTTAGGTAATTAATTTTTCTATTGAAAAATCACCTGTACTCACAATACTGATACTTTCCACTTGTTTCGACTTTTTGACCATTTCATTTGCTACCTGATGGACAAAACAAAAAAGCAATTAATATACCAGAGGATGGAATACCATAACAAATCAAAATACAAAAAATTTATAAATTTGAAGTGTGCATTTTCATCCTAAATTTTAAAAAGAATACACTATTTAAGTTTTTTTGTCAATTTGCAATAGAACCATTCAGAATTCTCCAAAGAACATTTCAGTGATCAGTTCTTAAAGGTGGGCGGGGTAAGTGATTTCTGGTAGCCAATGTTGATATTTCAAATCACCAAAACAAACACGCCCCTACCCCAAAAGGGTCTCGCCCCTATTTTAATAGCTCCGCCCCACACATATGTACACAACCCATACAACGATTATGGTGGAATCAGCTGTGGCAGCTGGCCGAGGGTATGATGCTATCATTAAGTGAAAGCAATATGTGTTACAGGTCAAATGTGTTTTTTTAGTACTGTGTGTTTTAATGTGCATATACTATGTATTTAAACAACATATATTAGTTCTGTGAATTAAAGCAAAACCAATGTTATTCGCCTATCGAGAAGAAACAAAGCAACCTCGATGCGGATCGAAGGCCGTCCCGCTTCTTGAGTTCTCTTCAGCGCTGTAAAGCTGATCCGATATTTACACTGGTTCTCCTTCTTGTCTTATCGTAAGCCTTCTTTTGTTCTGCAGACGTTTTCCTCTTTTTTTTTTTTATTCGCCATCTCTATCTTTCTGTCGTCATTTGGCTTGGGTAATGTCTGTCCTGTGCACAGAACAGAGTGCTTTCTCTTTCATCCCCATCATGAGTAGACACGCCCCTTACTGCTGATTGGCTACATGTTTGTTTTAGTACTCGGTCTGACTCAGTTTTCTAAAGAGTTTTTGAAAAAATACATACCCCACCTTTAAAAGAACCAATTTATTCTTACTGTGATTCAAATATTTAATTAATCTAAATAACCTTTTGTGCGGTGGATGTTGAAAGGTTCTTCATGGAACCTTAGATGCCAATAAAGAACCCTTATTTCAAAGAACAAGTTTAGTCTCACATCAAATAGTTTTTAGCTCATCTTGGGCTCAGTACCTAAAACCAGTCATGGTAAACAATCCAGTCCAGATCAATCCGACGTTCTGGCTTTTGCTGCAGAAGGGAGCAGATCAAATGGCAGCATTCTGTGCAGAAAGATGTAAGAGACTGATTATTACTGTATACTACATCTACTTTTATTCTAAACTGTAAAATCTGCTGGATTATCCATATGTCCATCTCCAATAAAATTTTGTTGTAGAATTGTACTTGTGAAGAGGAACTCACCTTCTGTCAAGCCTGGCTTGGACCAGGTGTTCAAGTTGATCCTGTAGAAGTCGAAACTATCTGGAAAGTGTCCACACAGCATTCTGAACAAGAGGATCCCTAAAGACCAGACCGTCGCTGGCTTTCCATGGAACTCACCCTTCAGTATGTACTCGGGAGGGCGGTACATAACTGTTCCTGGAGGAAAAAAAGTTTGTCTGGTGTTTTAGTCATTACCACATCATGTCTTCTTACCATTAAGTATTGAGTTAACTGATTCACAAGAGTTTTTAGAGATAAAACACACCACTGAATCTTGTGTAGGCAGATTCTGTCAGGACACTGCCACATCCAAAGTCAATTAGTTTGATTTGGAGGTTCTCCAAATTTATCAGCAGGTTCTCTAACTTGATGTCCCCATGGTAAACTCCACGTCTACAACATGCACTGGCGGCTAGTGTTGCCCCAAACATGATGAGCCTCGCTAACTTCTCATCGATGCTGCCTCCATTGCGTTGCACAAAGCGGAAAACATCCATGCAGTGTGAGAAGCGCTGGACAACAATGACGTAGAAGTTCTGCTGGTCCTGCCAGTCCAACAGCCTAATAATATCCATCACTGGGTCTTTATTGGCCAGAATTGTCAGGGCGACTTCTTTGGGAAGAGGCTTGGGATGATCAGGCTGGAAGAAAGAAACATTTTATGATGTAGAATTGGAATTTAACTCCAAATGTGTCTATTCTAGTGAAAAATCACACTCACAATGCTGATATATTCTGTGTGTTTTGTCTTTTTGACAAATTTCACAGCCACCTGATGAACGAAACAAAAAGCAATTCATATTTGTGAGAATGTGAAGAATATTTTGATCATTCTTCATGAAGCCGATAAAGAATCTTTATTTTTAAGAGTGTAAAGGCCAAGAACAGTTGATGTAAGTTAAAAAATCAAACCTTAAGTCTATCCTCCAAACGAGTCGCCTTATAGACGGCACCAAATCCACCTTGACCCAGTTTGCTGCCAATTGCATATCGGCAGCAAATGTTGTCTATTAAAAGATGAAAAAAAAAACAGTTTAGTGATACTGCTTTAAAAAGATAAGGGCATGTGTGTGTTATGTTTGGGATATTGGCAATAAACTCACCTTCAGGTCTCGTGTCCACTTCATTGCTGTCCAACTCTATCATCAGAGGAGACACTTCACCTGCTCTCACACTGACTGGAGCATCGTGGACTTGAGTTTGGAGATCTTTCTGCACCAGAGGCTCAGCAGCAGGAGGGACTTGAAGAACACTGGTGTGAGGTTCCTCGAGATCAGTGACCTCCACAGATCTGCAGATGGGCTGTTGAGGCTTCTGATCTAAATAGGAGAATACCAGCACAAGATGTTAGTTAGCAGTAACTAAATAAATAATAAATACATTTAACAGCGACATAATTTGTTCACCTTTTAAACATGCAAACATAACTATCCTGTTTCACTCTTACATTTCGAAGTAGGCCAATGTATTATAGAAGAGAAGCTAAAAAGACTGTCTTACAATTATGGGACAGGAAAGTTATTCATATTTAGGTGTGAATAATTAAGTGACACTTAAATGTAAAGAGCTCCAGAAAATGAATTACAGTTTTTACCATCGGTTCTCCCGGATGTTTCTGTCTCAGTACCTTGGTCTTTCATCTCACCCTGACCTGAGCTCTTGCTTTTGGTGATTTTTTTCCTCAAACGGGAAGAGAACCACTTAAAGAAGTGGCCCACTTTCTTTTTATTGCTCTTCTTCTCCTCTTTCAGAGGAGAGGTGGGAAGCACAGTTCCCTCCCCATCATCAACAGGCTTCTCATCAGGCCGATGAGGATGATGTTTCTCTGTCATGTCGGGGCTGGATTTTGGGGGTTTACTGTGAGGGAGGTCGTAGACCTGCTCGCTCTCCGTAAACGGTTGTACTCGTGAAGTACTCTGCCCCATGATAAATTTCTGTTGTGTATTAATCAGACTTCAGCAGCAACAAACTGAGAAACCTAAATGAGTGAAGTGAGGAGCGCTGTACGGTTTTACACACACAACGTTCTAAAAGTTCTAAGTTTCTTTGTGACATCACAGTGGCTCTGACGTAGCTGAAAAAATCGAAAAAAATAAAAATAAGATCAGCATCTTTTTCTTTTTTCAGGAGCTAGCTTATTAAAATAATCCGGCTAAATTGTACCGTAACACACACACCCTACGGGGGCGTTGAAATAGACTCCGTGTAATTAAAATAAATTATTGTTGGCATGTTAGATTAATTAAATATTGCAGAAAAACACTAGGCTATGTCATATATGGATGTTTGTTATTAAAGAACTGGACTGAATGGTTTTAGAACCGATTCTTTGAAGTGATTCATTTAAATGACTCGGACGCTTCAGTACTGAAAGTTTAACCAATGGGACGGTACGTACATGTGAAGTTATTAGAGCAGCGTGAATGTCAAAACAGAGACGTATGAGACTAATCGAGCTGTGATAGAAGTGCATTTGTTTTATTATCATACTCTGTCAAAAATTACATTTCATCCCAGTACTGGACGTGAACCGTGCCTTCACTTAAAGCGGAAGAAGCAGAGAAATCGAAGCTGGATCCAGACCTTCATGAGCCTCACTCTCTGCTGACATGATGTCGTTCACATTACAGCGGATTCCTGCTTTCAGCTCGGCGTTGTTCTGTCGATGTAGTTCAAAATCCTTTCAACGACACTGCAGTCGCATATTGTCCAAGAAAGTGAGAGTATCTGATGCGCTCTCAAGCAACGAGACGGGGTCAAATGTTAGAATCCAGGTGAGAACATTGTCCGACATTATTTTATAAAGTTGTTTCTTCAGTTTTGAATCGATTTATTAAAGCTACCAGATTTCATTTCCCCCCTTTACGCTAAAGCCAGTTTAAAGCTTATATTTTTTTTTTTTACATTTTATTATGCATTCATCATTTATTTTAGCTACTTGGACTTATTTTATCGTAGCAAAACTGTTCTTTATTAACATATTATTAATACATATAGAGAGAAGTATTGGCACATACAGAGAGAAGGAATTATATTTGTTTTTTCATCCCATCATTTTCCATTTATTTATTTCCATCTCAACTATTAATTTTGTCCTAATAAAGTTTTTGTGAAGTTATAGTAATTATTTACCAAAAAGAGCATGCTTGAAATGAAAGATGGGATTAATTACAATTTACAAATAAATATTAATTGTGAACAGAATATTATATTATTTTATGCTTTTAATTCCAATCAAACTGTATAAACATGCAAAAAGTGTAAAAAAAAAAGTTGTCAATTGAACCTCTTTTAACTAGCATATTTACTTAAGTACATCTTCTTTTCGGTCCTGTTTTCGTTAAATTCACCAACCATTGATTGGGAAACATTAATGTATTGTTTATATCAATATGGTACAAGAATATTTACATATGAAAAATTGAGTTGGGTCAAGTGTACAAACCCGATTCCAAAAAAAGTTGGGACACTGTACAAATTGTGAATAAAAACAGAATGAAATTATGTGGAATTTTCAAATTTCAATATTTTATTCAGAATTCAACATGACATATCAAATGTTTAAACTGAGGAAATGTATAATTTTAAGGGAAAAATAAGTTGATAAGTGGCTTCTAGTAAACTGAGACGATGCACATCAAAGTTTTATCAGAAAAAAGAGTAGTCATAAATATTGCGTCTTTTTTTCTCTCACGCTGAACAATATTTAATGTATGTATTACTGTCAGGGTAGGTTTATGGTTGGGGTAGATGTAGACTTAAATAAAAAACTATCTAATATGTAGAAAAATATTTATTGTTGGTTTCCTGTAGCTCTATCCCTTCTCGCTACAACTGCGAATATAACATATAATTACTGTATTTGCATTACTGTAAGGGTAGGTTTAGGGTTGTGGTAGGTGTAGACATTAATAAACCATAACAATACAGTAGCATTTTTCATTGTCGAATTGTACTACCCACTGTTTTAATGGGAGGCATCAAAATTTGACAAGGTAGGACAAATCACCAGAACACTGAATCAGGCAATGAATCTGAAGAACATTCTTTTGCCACAAAGAACCTTTTGTGAAATGTAAAGCTTCATCAGATGTTAAAGGTTTTTTATTAAACCATTTGGACAAAAAAGGTTCTTCAATGGATTTGTGAAGCACCTTTATTTTTATGACAAAATTTACAGGATGAATTGAGGAGGAGCCCAAACTACACTCAGTGGCCAAGTGATGCTTATGGTCCATGATATTGGTACAGATAATGAACATTTCTTTGTGACTGTATTTTTCAATTTGGAAAAGACATTTAGTTCCCACTTTAACCAAACCTTAGTTCCCAGGACATCTACAAGTTGGATTAAAAAACTGATAAAGTCAAGAAAAGAAAAGACATAAACACATGACAGTATGACTGAAATGTTAAAATGTAAATAATAATAATAATAATAAACTAATAAAATAAATAAAAAGCATTTATTCTGTGGCACCTAAAAAAATTAATTTGGCGCCTAAGGTTTTTTGTTACAGGAGCCAATGCCTCCTTCCTCGAAGCCCTGAACACAAGCACTTTTCAAGCAAAACATAATCAATTATATAAATATATATAGTTCCAGCTTCAGCAAGACAAAAAGTACACGTGTAAATCTGTGAGAACTCATTTCTTACATCCACAAAAAAAAAATCACCTTTTCATTGGTAAAAATGGCAAGAAGATGTAACTTTGATTTGTTTAAAAAGTCTTTGGGGCCTCTGGAGATGTATAGTTTTGATATATATCCTCCCTTCTTGTCAAGAGACCTCACATTTGGCTGTGCTGTTGACATCACTGGCTCCTTAGAGAAGAGCCCAAGTAAGAGACAGAATGTGGAGTTACATGCTCAGCATATTAAAGTGCAGTGGTGTATAAAGTACCTGAAAGTCATTCTCATGTAAAAGTACAGATATCTTATCAGAAAATGACTTTGGTAGAAGTTGAAGTCACCGTTTAGAATATTGCTTGAGTAAAAGTCTTAAGTATGTGATATTTATTGTACTTGCGTATGGAAAGTATTTATTAAATCTTAAACATACTTAAGTATTGAAAGTAACTGTACAAATGTGGAAAAATAGAAAAGTATTTTTGGGTAAGAATAAGCACTTCTTCCAGTACTAAGTGTCTTTCATTCCAACATAAGAAAACATTTCTGGAATCTGCATCTGACAAAGCATGTATTTACACAGTGTATGTATCTAAGAGGGGACATGGATGCATTTAAACTGCAGATACAGATGTATAAATAGTTCTAATGTTTTATTTTTAAAATAAAATATTGAATGCTGATATATTAAATAATTCAAAACATAAAAAAAAATAGTCTAAATGTGAAATTAAAACTGCCAGCAGGTGACAGCAAGTGAATGTTAATGAGTGAGTCATTGAGATTCAACCGATTCATTAAAACAACTGATTCATTCAGAATTAGAATTATTATTTAATGTGTTCATGTATGATATAGATTAAGTTAACTAAGCCTATATTAAATTATATAAATATAAAAAGCATTCAAAAACATTTTTGCCATCTACATTTTAGAATGCCTGGAATTTTGAGTTTTAATAGACTAATAAATCAATGTGCGTGCACTCTGCATGTGATTTGGTGAAACAGCCTACTTGATGTCCGATTGCACATCATTACAACAACACTTACCATATTTTCACAGACGATGCTGTATATCGCACACCCTTGACTTGACTTAAGTGGAAAATGAAATAATCAGAGGTTGTGCATGGTGCTCACTTGTTTGCACGAGCAAAGGTGTTTTTTTAGGAGTCTAACTTGCAAACACCAGACCACTGATTCATCAAACCTGCTTTCCTAGTCTGTGTTCTTCTGACTATTTTGTAGTGAGTAACGATTATACTTAGGGGAAATGTATCAGAGTAAAAGTATACATTTTAATTAGAAAATGTAGTGGAGTAAAAGTAGAAGTTTTACTTTTACTTTTCTACCTTTAGAAATATTTTTACTTTGTTAAATTACACCACTGATGAAGTAGCTGGAGAATGCAATCCTATGGTGAACTTTACTTTGAAAATGAATCAGTCAGATAAAACTGATGAAAAGTGATTAATAAAAGTCATGATTAGATCACGGTTAATATACTGATGCAGTATGTCTGCTCTAGGACTTTCCATTCAAGATCAAGGAGCGTCATTCTCTGGAGTACGTCAGGCAGTTTTCTCACCTCAGATGCCGAACAAATGCATTCAGCTCTTTGCTCAGGATACGAAGTGAGGCTTCTGCTGCGATCCAGACATTCTTCAGAGTAAGAAGTGATCATTTACCGTTTAAAGATTGGCATTAGTAAGATTTCTCAAAAGAAGTCTCTTATGCCCACAAAGGCTGCATTTATTTGATCAAGTATTATGAAATATCTATACAATTTAAAAAAGTAAATTTTACATATTTTATTATACAGTTTGTAATATTAGAAATGTTTAAAAAACCTTACTGCCTAAAACTTTTGAATAGTAGTAAAAATGATTATTATATTATTTTAAAAGTATTTTCATTCTTAAATTAGCTGTATAATGTGCAATTAATAACAGATCATGATTATAAAGAATAATAATAATAAAATTATAACCAATTCATGATCCTTCAGAAATAATTTGAATATTCTTACTATAATATAATTACTTAAAAAACAATTATTTTTATCAGTGGTAAACCGTTCTTCTGCTTATTTTTTTGAAAAACTTGATGCCTTTTTTCAGGATTATTTGTTAAATAGAAAGTTTAAAAGAAAAGCATTTATTTGAAATACAGTTAACTAAATGTATTAGTAGATTGTGTCTGTTTGAAGGCTCTCTCTTCACCTTTCAGATGAAGTAATGTTTTTATTATTATTTACAAAAGTACATAAATTTTCGCATCCTTCAGCAAGCGACATCTCCAGTCGTTAATATTGCTGCCTCAAGCCAAAGGCACAGAATGCTACCAGAGCTTGCTGGCCCTGTAAGATGTTAAAGTGGATGGACGAAGACTCAGTTCTTCCTGGAAGACGAAACATCTCCACAGATGACACTTTCAGAGTGACAGTGATCGGTCTTACACCTGGAACAAAACACAGAAATTAGCTTTATTGTTAAATGCATTATTAGAACAGGTGGCATTTTTAACTGTTTTTAGCTCATCTTAGGCTCAGTACCTAAAACCAGTCATGATGAATAATCCTGTCCAGATCAAGCTGAAGTTCTGGCTTTTGCTGCAGAAGGGAGCAGATCAAATGGCAGCATTCTGTGTAGAAAGATGGAAGAGACGTCTGATTATTAATGTAAACTACATTCACTCTTCTTATTCCAAGCTGAAAGTTCTTTAGGTCTGTAAAACAGGATAAATTGCTGCATTATCCATATGCCATCTCCAGTAAATCCTATAAAGTTTTGTAGTAGAATTGTACTTCAAGTTCAAGTTCAGTTTATTTATAAAGCACAAATTAAAACGGCCACAGGCCGACCAAAGTGCTGTACAAGTTAGGAAAAATAAAAGGTTAAGTACTCTAAAGTCAGCAAGATAGTTTAAAACAGAACACTTATAAAGTACACAAATAGTAGCAAACAATTTATGATAGAACACTCTTATAAGTTAAAAGCAACCGAGAATAGATAAGTTTTGAGACATGATTTGAACTCAGACAAAGTGGAGGCAGATCTAATATGGAGTGGGAGCTTATTCCACAGTGTTGGGCCGGCCACTTCAAAGGCTCGGTTACCCCTCGATTTTAGCCGGGTTGAACTGATTTAGAGATTCAAGGTCAGGGTGATTACTTAGCCTGGATTCTGAGGAGTTAAAAACAATGACTTCTGTTTTGTCTGAGTTCAGAAAAATAAAATTATTGGCAAGCCAAGCTTTCACATCCTCAAGACACGCTGTTAAGTTGCCTAGAGAACTGTTATTTTTCCTAGACACAGGCATATAGATTTGCATATCGTCAGCATAGCAGTGGAATGAGACATTATGTTTCCTGAGAATGAAACCCAAAGGGAGAAGATAAAGAGAAAAAAGGACGGGAGCTAAAACAGAGCCTTGTGGCACACCACAAGAAATATTACTAGTAGAAGAAGAGAAATTTCCTATTTTTACTTGGAAAAATCTATTGGTAAGAAAAGATTTAAACCAGCTTAAAACAGCCCCCCCTAACCCAACGCAGTGTTCCAGCCGAGAGATAAGAATTGAGTGATCGATGGTGTCAAAAGCAGAGGATAGGTCTAACATTATTAAAATGACAGAGTCCCCCGAATCTGTAGCCATATAAATATCATTGAGAACTTTTACAAGAGCGGTTTCTGTGCTGTGCAGTGATTTAAACCCAGACTGGAACTTCTCAAGAACCTGATTATCAGTCAGGAAGGTCTGGAGCTGTAAAAACACAATTTTTTCCAGTATCTTAGAAATAAATGGCAAAATGGAAATCAGACGAAAATTTGATAAAATAGAAGCATCAAGTGAGGGTTTCTTTAAAACAGGTGTAACCGTGGCAATTTTCAAGTTTAGATGGCACAGCTCCTTCTAACAAGGATTTGTTAAATAGTGACACCAGCCCTGGGCCGACAGTGTCAAATATTAGTCTCAGATGGTACGGATGTATGGTGTCGTGTGAGCTAAAGGAGGGTTTGAGTTTAAGCATAACTTCCTTAACATACTGCAGAGAGACAGGACCTTAGCTTTCTTAACAGCATACTGATATGATGATAGGCAATTTTTTAAGATCTCATAAGAAATCTGTAGTTTGTCCTTTTTCCACTTCCTTTCTGCTTTTCTGCATGACTGTCTCAGGGAACGAATACTGTGGTCAACCCATGGCTCCGATTTAGATGTAGGTTTAGGTTTAAAGAGTTTAAAAGGAGCTGTAAGGTTTAATGCATCTGTCCATGTGGTATTTAAAACAGTAAAATGATTTTCAGAATTAAGATCAGATAATAGAGATTCTAGTGGTACAGGAGGGTTGACCTCATTATAAAGTTTGGCAAAATTCTCACAAAAGTGAGGCAAATATTCGCGGACATGTGTGCCTTCTGAGGCAGGTGTAAGAGAAGGCGGTGGAAGGGATAATTTAAATAAAACAGGAAAATGGTCAGAGATGGCAGAATCAACAACTTCAATGTCAGTTACAGATAGACCATGTGACAAAATTAAGTCCAAAGTATGTCCATGAGTATGAGTAGGATGGTTAACCCACTGCAGTAGGTTAAAAGAGTCAATTATGTTTAAAAACTCAGGAGTTAGCTGCTTAGAGGGGCAACATATATGGACGTTAAAGTCACCTAAAATGAGGATGCGATCGTGTTTAGTGATCAGTTCCCCCACAAACTCTGGAAAAACTCTACTATGAAGTCTTTGATTAGATGTGGTGGTCGACAGATCAAGGCTAAGACCATCTGAGCTTCAAAACTAGAGACAGTGGCACAAGATAATGGTCGACATTGAGGTCTAAAATAATCTTTGGCAATTATTGCTAGCCCGCCACCTCTGCCTGATGATCGCGGAGCGTTGTAATAGTAATAGTTGGCTGGAACGAGTTCAGAATATGGACTGAAATCCCCTACCTTCACCCACGTCTCGTGATAAGTAGAAAATCCAGGTCGTGAGCAGTGATAAAATCGTACTTGTGGAAAAAAGTACTTGTGGAGAAGAACTCAGCTTCTGTCAAGCCAGATTTGGACCAGGTGTTCATGTTGGTCCTGTAGATGTTGAAACTATCTAGAATATATCCACACAGCATTCTGAACAAGAGGATGCTCAAAGCTGCCTTTGATTGTGTTACACAAAGTGGAACGCATCCATGCAGTGTGATAAACGCTGGACGAGTGAAAAACTAGACGTCCTGATGGTCCTTCCAGTCCAGCAGCTTAATAATGTCCATCACTGGATTGATAGCTCGATGTTTTGGGGAAGGGCCTTGGGCTGTTTAGACTGGATGAAAGAAACATTTTTGGCTTTTAAATGGTTATAATTAGTGATTTTTACTCAGTCTTAGGTAATTAATTTTTCTATTGAAAAATCACTTGTACTCACAATACTGATACTTTCCACTTGTTTCGACTTTTTGACCATTTCATTTGCTACCTGATGGACAAAACAAAAAAGCAATTAATATACCAGAGGATGGAATACCATAACAAATCAAAATACAAAAAATATATAAATTTGAAGTGTGCATTTTCATCCTAAATTTGAAAAAGAATACACTATTTAAGTTTTTTTGTCAATTTGCAATAGAAGAACCATTCAGGATTCTCCAAAGAACATTTCAGTGATCAGTTCTTAAAGGTGGGGTAAGTGATTTCTGGTAGCCAATGTTGTTATTTCAAATCACCAAAACAAACACGCCCCTACCCCAAAAGGGTCTCGCCCCTATTTTAATAGCTCCGCCCCACACATATGTACACAACCCATACAACGATTATGGTGGAATCAGCTGTGGCAGCTGGCCGAGGGTATGATGCCATCATTAAGTGAAAGCAATATCTGTTACAGGTCAAATGTGTTTTGGTAGTACTGTGTGTTTTAATGTGTGTATACTATTTATTTAAACAACATATATTAGTTCTGTGAATTAAAGCAAAACCAATGTTACTCGCCTATCAAGAAGAAACAAAGCAACCTCGATGCGGATCGAAGGCCGTCCCGCTTCTTGAGTTTTCTTCAGCGCTGTAAAGCTGATCCGATATTTACACGGGTTCTACTTCTTGTCTTATCGTAAGCATTCTCTTGTTCTGCAGATGTTTTCCTCTTTTTTTTTTTATTCGCCATCTCTATCTTTCTGTCGTCATTTGGCTTGGCTAATGTCTGTCCTGTGCACAGAACTGAGTGCTTTCTCTTTCATCCCCATCATGAGTAGACACGCCCCTTACTGCTGATTGGCTACATGTTTGTTATAGTACTCGGTCTGACTCAGTTTTCTAAAGAGTTTTTGAAAAAATACATACCCCACCTTTAAAAGAACCAATTTATTCTTACTGTGATTCAAATATTTAATTAATCTAAATAACCTTTTGTGCGGTAGATGTTGAAAGGTTCTTCATGGAACCTTAGATGCCAATAAAGAACCCTTATTTTAAAGAACAAGTTTAGTCAAATCTCAAATCAAATTGTTTTTAGCTCATCTTGGGCTCAGTACCTAAAACCAGTCATGGTAAACAATCCTGTCCAGATCAATCCGACGTTTTGGCTTTTGCTGCAGAAGGGAGCAGATCAAATGGCAGCATTCTGTGCAGAAAGATGGAAGAGACGTCTGATTATTACTGTAAACTACATCTGCTTTTATTCTAAACTGTAAAATCTGCTGGATTATCCATATGTCCATCTCCAATAAATGTTTGTAATAGAATTGTACTTGTGAAGAGGAACTCACCTTCTGTCAAGCCAGGTTTGGACCAGGTGTTCAAGTTGGTCCTGTAGAAGTCGAAACTATCTGGAAAGTGTCCACACAGCATTCTGAACAAGAGGATCCCTAAAGACCAGACCGTCGCTGGCTTTCCATGGAACTCACCCTTCAGTATGTACTCGGGAGGGCGGTACATAACTGTTCCTGGAGGAAAAAGAGTTTGTCTGGTGTTTTAGTCATTACCACATCATGTCTTCTTACCATTAAGTATTGAGTTAACTGAATCACAAGAGTTTTTAGAGATAAAACACACCACTGAATCTCGTGTAGGCAGATTCTGTCAGGACACTTCCACATCCAAAGTCAATTAGTTTGATTTGGAGGTTCTCCAAGTTTATCAGCAGGTTCTCTAACTTGATGTCCCCATGGTAAACTCCACGTCTACAACATGCACTGGCGGCTAGTGTTGCCCCAAACATGATGAGCCTCGCTAACTTCTCATCGATGCTGCCTCCATTGCGTTGCACAAAGCGGAAAACATCCATGCAGTGTGAGAAGCGCTGGACAACAATGACGTAGAAGTTCTGCTGGTCCTGCCAGTCCAGCAGCCTAATAATATCCATCACTGGGCCTTTATTGGCCAGAATTGTCAGGGCGACTTCTTTGGGAAGGGGCTTGGGATGATCAGGCTGGAAGAAAGAAACATTTCATGATGTAGAATTGGAATTTAACTCAGTCTTGGGAAAATGTGTCTATTCTAGTGAAAAATCACACTCACAATGCTGATATATTCCGTGTGTTTTGTCTTTTTGACGAATTTCACAGCCACCTGATGAACGAAACAAAAAACAATTAATATGTGTGAGATGCCATAAATTATATATATAAAAAAAAAACATAGCCAAAGCATGAATTTTAATCCTACACTCTTAAAAATAAAGCTTCTTTAAAGAACATTTCAGTGAACACTTCTTAAAAAGACATTTTTTTCTTAATGTGAATAATATTTTGATCTTCATGCAGCCATTCTTCATGAAGCCGATAAAGAATCTTTATTTTTAAGAGTGTAAAGGCCAAGAACAGTTGATGTTAAGTTAAAAAATCAAACCTTAAGTCTATCCTCCAAACGAGTCGCCTTATAGACGGCGCCAAATCCACCTTGACCCAGCTTGCTGCCAATTGCATATCGGGAGCAAATGTTGTCTATTAAAAGATGAAAAAAAAAAAAACAATGTTTAGTGGTACTGCTTCAAAGATAAGGGCATGTGTGTGTTATGTTTGGGATTGTGGCAATAAACTCACCTTCAGGTCTCGTGTCCACTTCATTGCTGTCCAACTCTATCATCAGAGGAGACACTTCACCTGCTCTCACACTGACTGGAGCATCGTGGACTTGAGTTTGGAGATCTTTCTGCACCAGAGGCTCAGCAGCAGGAGGGACTTGAAGAACACTGGTGTGAGGTTCCTCGAGATCAGTGACCTCCACAGATCTGCAGATGGGCTGTTGAGGCTTCTGATCTGAATAGGAGAATACCAGCACAAGATGTTAGTTAGCAGTGACTAAATAAATAATAAATACATTTCATAGCGACAGAATTTGGAATTGTTCACCTATTAAACATGCAAAGTATAACTATCCTGTCTCACTCTTGAATTTCGAAGTAGGCCTAATGTATTATAGAAGAGAAGCTAAAAAGACTGTTTTACAATTATGAGACAGGAAAGTTCCTGTAGATATTCATATTTAGGTGTGAATAATTAAGTGACACTTAAATATAAAGAGCTCCAGAAAATAAATTACAGTTTTTACCGTCGGTTCTCCCGGATGTTTCTGTCTCAGTATCTTGGTCTTTCATCTCACCCTGACCTGAGCTCTTGCTTTTGGTGATTTTTTTCCTCAAACGGGAAGAGAACCACTTAAAGAAGTGGCCCACTTTCTTTTTATTGCTCTTCTTCTCCTCTTTCAGAGGAGAGGTGGGAAGCACAGTTCCCTCCCCATCATCAACAGGCTTCTCATCAGGCCGATGAGGATGATGTTTCTCTGTCATGTCGGGGCTGGATTTTGGGGGTTTACTGTGAGGGAGGTCGTAGACCTGCTCGCTCTCCGTAAACGGTTGTACTCGTGAAGTACTCTGCCCCATGATAAATTTCTGTCGTGTATTAATCAGACTTCAGCAGCAACAAACTGAAAACCTAAATGAGTGAAGTGAAGAGCACTGCAAGGGTTTTAATACACGCGCAACATTCTAAAAGTTCTAAGTTTCTTTGTGACATCACAGTGGCTCTGACGTAGCTGAGGAAATATTTTTTTTTTTTTTGCACAGTAGTTTATTAAATTCAACCGTCTAAATATTGTACAGATGTTGTAAACATCACGTTTTGTATATGTATTAAATATATTAAGTATTACAATTACAAATTATGTAGTCTTGATTAAATATATCTGTTATATTGACAAATATCGTCACAACATAAGGACACAAACGTGAAAGTCTTCATTTAACAAGCAGCTAGTTAACATATCCACTGTTACTGAACAAGAATAAAATCTCTCTCTCTCTCTCTCTCCCTCTCTCCCTCAGGAAGCAATTTCTAGAAGTCTATTAGATTACTTTCCAATTCATATATAATGCAATAAAATCTTTTGTTTGTTTGTTTTGTTAACCCAACATAATACAAGGGAACAACTTGTTAATTGCGTGTGAAATGAGATCTTCCATTACATAAATTCGTCCACTAAGTGGCGTGTTTCTCAAACAAATTAATACGCTCGTTAAAGTTACGGCTGGTTCAATTTCTGGGAAAACACTCGGTGCCCTCTGCCAGCTGAGGCTCATTTTATAACATGAGGCAACAGGCTGCACCTTAAAAAAAATATTTTCTGAGAAATGCTTACAAACTTTATGAGACTTAAAAAAGGGCTGAGATAAACTAACTTGGCTATATGTGCGAGTCGGTGTCGACGCAGTGAACTCCACGCTTGTGCTTCATTGTCTCTGTTCATCCCTACAGTGAGAAAGAGTCCCGTCCCTTCAGTTCAGAGGGCGTGGTGTATGTGTGTGTATGTGTGAGTGGGAAAACAAACAGCATACAACCAACAGTAGCCTACTTCCTACATCTGCGTACAACTCGAGCATTTCTTCCCCTCAGCTCGCGTCAAGCGTCTCTCCTGCGCGTAGTGTTTACACTCAGTCCTGCTGAGCTCAGAGGACGCGTCCCATCATCACTAAATGACGCGCCGCAGCGCTGCAGTTTTACATCCACACCACAGCTCCACGCGCGCTCAACATAGATGGACCAGCATCATCTGAGGACTTCAGAGTGATATTACCGTCGTGATTGTGTTGTTTTTTTTTTTTTGTAAAATGAGCGGAGGGGAAATCATCTGTCAGGGATGGTTGAGAAAGTCTCCACCCGAGAAGAAGCTCCGGAGATATGTAAGTGTTTCAAACGCTTTGTTCTTCTATGTTAGAATATTGTGCTTTATGTACAGTTACAGTGATGCAGAAAGCTGTGCATTACTTTTATTAAACAATTATCTGAAAGGAATCCATTCATTCTTATAATGACAATTAAAATGCAGGTGAATGTTAATTTCTAATTCAACAATATGTGCTTGACTTGGGTTTTGTATGAGAAAAAAAAAAGTTGAAAATAGAAAACAACTTTGGACCGGCTTAATGTGCCTTGTCGGTCATGCATGTGTTTAGATAAGAAGTGCCCCAAATCCATCTAAAACCAGAAAACAGACCAGCCTGCTTAGACTAGTCTAAAGGTTTTTTTTTTCTTTTTTTCTTTTAAGAAGATAATCCTGATATTTAAAGAGCAGGGTGTCTGAAGACTGCTTATAGACCTATTTTTTTTATAAGTAGTGTGCATAAAGATGAGCTTTACATTAACTTGATGATGGCAATTGAGATGTACACTAAAATGAAACAAGGTGCATCTGACTGATATTGTTTTTAATGCAGATCATTATGTCAATATCTACACAGCAGGGCACAATATATAATGCTGATTTCTACATTACACAAATTAAAAGTGCAGTTTGAATATTTTTGCTAACGGTACACATTTTGCACATAAAGAAATTGAAAGCATTTCTGAGAAATTGATCAGTCTTCTAAAAAAAAAAAAAAAAAAACCCTGAAGGCTTCTATATGGAAAGGGTCGGCCACTCTTGGGTGATGCCATGTTGAAATCACATGACCTGTCATTCACTGAATGTTCATTCAGTACTCCTATTTTGTACCATAACCTTAAATGTTTTTTTTTATTGTATAACAAAAACGAATAAAACCGAAGTACTGTATGAAACTATGGCACAAAGTACATTTTCATTTAGTCATTTAGCAGATGCTTTTATCCAAAGCAACTTACAAAGTAGAAGCAATTAGACCAATGAGAGAGCAACAATATAAAATTGCTGTGACATGTCTGGGTTAGTCTAGCACAGTGAGCATAGCTTTTTTATATTTATATACATATATTAGACCAAAACAAATAGAATAGAATAGAAGTGCTAGTATTAATTGGTCAGGTGATGATGAAAAATATGTGTCTTTAGATGTATAAGATGTAAAGATGTGAGATGCATCCAGACCAGTAGGTGTCAGTATAGTCCAAAACACTTCAGGGCAAATTAGATCCAGCTAGCTGAACATAAACAAAAACTTACTGAGTGAACTTTTAATGATAAAGAGACACAAAACAGCTGAAATCAAACAAGTACTTTTTTTACACAATATTTCTTCAGTTGACTAAAAGCATTAAAACCAAAATGTGATGACAAGGTAGTGGATACATTTGACACAAAGAGAAACTAACTGCTGTTTATCGGTCATGTTGGCATGCTTAGTGGCTGTTGCTGATAATAGATCGACATATATATATATATATATATATATATATATATATATATATATATATATATATATATATATATATATATATATATATATATATATATATATATATATGTATATATATGTGTGTGTATATTATCAGTCAGGACAAGGTTACTAATAAGCCAAGTATATTTATCTCTTTATTGTTGTCCTAGCTTTAGCAGGTGCAGTCTGTTTTGCACTGCCATCTAATGTAAAACTAGTTCATTTTAAAAACACACAACTATGCATTTATTATTTGGGATGACCACCAATAATAGCTGCTTTTTAATAAGATTATGAGTATTATAATCTGGACTTAATTGAACTAAAGAAGTGCACAAAGGGGTTTGAAGACACCACAGAGACACCGTCTGTCTCCTAATTCTGTTTTAGACAGCTGTCTACGCAACTGTTCCTATTAAAAGAGCAGAAACCGTTTACTATCCCTCTCTCATCCGATATTAGCTTGTTAGTAGCCAGTTGCTGCATTATTCTAAACTGGAGACCACCGTTGGACATGTGGAGTCCTTCTATCCTTCTTTGGTGGCTGAACGTTGGAGACTGTTGCTTTCCGGTTTGCCAAAGCAGATAATGCGTCCTTCACAAAAGCCGGGAAGGCCTTTAGTCCTAGATTCCATAAATACAGCTGTCTCATGTTTATCTACAGCGTTGCATTACAGGACTTCTCCATCCTCCTACCTAACTTTGCCATGATGTCATCTCACTTTCCCATTCTCTCGTTCTCCTTCCTTCTCTCTCGGTTTCATCAGGAGAGCCCGTATCTGTATGTCCTCAGATGCACACATGCTAGGTCATTTCCTCATTGTCTTCCACATAAAGCAGCCCTGTCTTATGTGGAGCTGCACAGGAACTGTTCATGTCAAAATAAGTGGGCAGCTGGGGCTGGGAAGAGGAAAAGCAGACACATGTTTACCTTATAAGTGAAGGTCAGTACTCCTTAAATCAAAAAACGAGTTCACTCACAAATGCAACATAGGCTCATTGGAAAAACACACGCCGACTACGTTTTTGTGAAACTCTAAAAACATTCCCATTGTATCTATACAATTGTCTGCAGTACCCAGCCCAAATCAACACTAGAGGCAGTGAAACAACAACATATTTTATTATGATTACATAAACAGATTTTACATTAAAAAGGCTTAAGCCATGTTCACGCCAAGAACGATAGCTATAAAGATAACGATATTAGCGTTCACACCATTGGACTGTTTATTCTAAACACACACTTGTCTGCTGCTTTTAATTCTTGTGCTCATTATAGCAGGATGGATTCTGTGATTGGGTGTCAGTGTTTGTATCGTTCGTCGTTTGTATCGTTCGTCAGTTTGTATCGTTCGTCAAAAAGTCGTGAAGTGATTCCAACGGTATCGTTTCTCTGTGCCTTTATCCTTATAGTTTTGGTGTGAACTCTGCTATTCTTTAATTTTGAGGAAAATTTTTAGAACTGTATCTTTTTCCATATATTTACAGTTATCGTCCTTGTTGTTTTTGTTTTATTTACGTACAAAAAGTATAGTCCTCACTTCATAACTTAACTGTTGAACCACTGATGGCAGATGGATTATTCTGACGATGTCTTTCATACTTTTCTGGACCTTGACAGTGTCATTTACTTGGCAGTCTATGAGCCTACAAGCCTCGCGGTTTTTATCCAAAATATCTTAAATTGTGTTCCGAAGATGAACAAAGCTTTTATGGGTTTGGAATGACATGGTGGTTAGTGATTAATGACAACATTTTCATTTTGGGGTCGAGTATCCCTTTAAATAATCAGCTCCATATCCGTTGCTTTTCAAACATAGTAAACTTGCTCGGTAGCTCACTTGGTACTGTATTGTAAATGTTTTTATTTGATGTTTGTTTTGGTTAACCTGTCTGTTTACTGTAGGTGTACTTTATTGTTTTAAACGTGAAAGAGTATTAACCCTTTAGTGCCTCTCACTGGACAATTTAATCCTGAATTGCTGTGATAGTAACAACAACCATCATTATAAAATGTTGCCAGATTCCCATTAATCTGTTTTGGATAAAACTGAACAGACTTTTAGCGCCACTCACTGGATATTTCACTTGTAAGTGTTATTATGTCATATTTTGCACAAATGTCAATACAGGCATGTATTTGCAATTAGCCTGGGTTGCAAAAATGTACATTTCGTCATTATTTTTACACACTTTTAAACCTGTGTGTTGGAATATTAAATGTGTTATGGTGCTTTATTGTTGTTTTTATTCTTATTTGTTTGTCTTTGTGGCTCAGTTGTTTTATGTCACAAGGCTTGCGTAACAATTGGAAAAAATTATAAAATTTTTGTATTTAATGGTGTCTATAATGATAGAATTTTCACTTTTGGCCCAACTATTCCTTGTGTTTAGTCCACAAGCTGGACATTGTGATCCTGAGGTCTTGCATCCAAAAATCCACATAACTAAGGGTTAAAAAGGCCAGGTAAGGACATTCAACAGACATTCTCAAATCAGCTAGACAGGGAAAAACCTGTGCCAAAGGGACTAATTGTTTCATCTAAAAAAATTCCTTCCACTTAAACAGGCTGCGCTGGACAATGACAACCATTAAGGGCACTGAATTGCTGTCATCTGACATTACTGACATTCTAATGCAGAGAGATATTTTAAGCGGCTGTGGATGTCAGCATTCCTCTTGTAAGGTGTTTTTGGGAGAAAAAGAACTGGAGCGGTTGGGCTGGTTAATGATTGGTCCTTTCGCATGTTTTTGGATTAACGAAGAGTTTGACTCGCATTTAGTTTGTCGTTGGCCTAGAAGTACTATGGCTTCAGGTAATAATTTTGTTTTCTATAGGAAAAAAAAACAACAACAAAAAAACAAGCTTTTCATGCTTTCCAAGTTCAGGTGTCCTTAAAGTAGAACAGGTAAATACACGCTTTGAAGGTATCTCCTTAACGTCAATCCTCTCATGTAAATAGTATGCAAATCCTCATGGCAAACACCCTGGGCAGTTACAGCCTAGTAACAACAGTTGAAAACTGACGTAATGCATTTGTTGATGCTTTTTATGTCCTTTCTGAGAGAGTAGTCTATATTTGCTTTAATGTTTTTTATTATATTTTTTCCTGTTTTTCTTCATTTAATCATGTCTTATATATATATATATATATATATAAGTATGTATTTGCAATAAAAGTATGACGGAGATAAAGATATCTGTTTATATGTATGATGCCTTAGAGAGAGCATGAAAGCAAATGAGTAAATGAACACACATCTGCAGCAATATCAGTCTCAGGCCCCCACTTGTTTTATCAGATGGAACATTCCGTATATTAAGGTCCTAAATAGCCTCCTAATTCATGATTGTAATCCAAGAGAAAACCGATTCTCATGAAAAAAAAAGGGGGGGGGGGGGGGTCATAAGAAACATGTCTACATCAAGCTTAAACACAAAACTGACAGGAAAAAAAGAAAGAAAATAAGTATTTTGAAAATGTTTTGCATAAGAAAAAGAAAACTTATAGCACAATTTTGACCTATTTAGTACCTATTTTAGGATCATTTAGATTTTTTTGCATTGATTATTATTTTCAAGACCATTAAGCACATTTATCTGTAGTACTGCAATGTGTCATGATGTTGTCATTGTTTTTAATTAAATATGATCTTATACTGTACCTAAAAATACTGTGAAACCATGATTTTTTTTAATTATTATTTACTGAAGAAAATGTATTCAGGAAATCAACCAATATTATATATAAATAAATGAAAACATACATTAAAAAAGCATTTTGAAATAAAAATTAAATTTAAATATATATATATATATTTTTTAATGAATTAGAAAAAATAATACTTTTATAAAACCCTTAGGGACCTAAAATAGACTTTGTGATATTAGACTGGTGATATTCACCCATATATTTAACTCCATTATTAAGATTGTCCCACTTGTCCGTCTAACCTGTGAAGCCTTGCCAAAGGCTTTGTCACTACTGACTGCAATAAAACTGAAGGTCGGAAATGGACAATTCTGGCATTTCCCACCACAGCTTCTCATTTCCTTTTCCTACAACTGCCACTGCCTTCCTCTGTGTCGGCTGTCATTTGAATCTGTTAATCTTTTGTAGGCATTATAAATGCCTGAGCAGAAAAAGGTGAGAATATCTCAACTGTGCTTGTGTAACATGAGCGTTAGCAGTAGTTGGTACCACCCACTCTCCTGGTCCTGATCTGACATCACCTCCAAAACACGTTTGTTTGCATAATCCATCACTACATTCCTGCATGATCATATCGGGGGAAATGTTCTCTCCCTACACCACATGTCCTCCCTATATTGTGTTGTTGTCTGGAAAGTGTACTTCATGTGCATTTGAAGTTGTTTGTGTGTCTGGGTGGGGGTCAGCAAGTTTCCAGAGCCGGCACACAGACAGGCTCAGAGTCACTGTGTCAGCTGCCGACCGTGCTGTTGTTTTGCAGAGGGGCGCTGGGAAGTCCTTGCCCTCCGAGGTCAGAATCGAACACCTCCCAGTTCCTGCTTTGACAGGCAAACCAACGCTCAAACAGACATTCTCCTTGTTTCACATCATCTGACACACATTGGATTTGCTCTCAATTCCGAAATTGCAGACAGCTGGATGTCCTTTGAGTGCTGGGAGATGCTCAGCGAAATGTGTGCACTAGGGTTGAGTTAATGAGTCTGTGTAGATTACTATTCAATGCCTGGGAGTTCAGCAATAGTCACGACTAGGGATGCTTTTTGAGATTTGAACAAACCCATGACCTATTCTGGGTTTGGTACAGTTTAAGCTCAATTGACAGCCCTTGTGGCATAATGTTGGTCACCACAAAAAATCTGTTTCCATGTGTGCCTCCTTTTCTAAAAAAGTAAATTAATCAATACGTATACATAGCTGGGTTGCAGTGAGACACTTGCAGTGAAAGTGAATGTAAACACTGTATTGCCACAAGACTAATAAACAATGTGGGAAAGCTGCAAGTTTCACATCCTCCAAAATTTGCCCCATTTATTTCAATTCTAAATGTCTTAAAAACTGAACAAAAAGATGCAACAATCAAGGTTATTTTACTATTACTTAATATTATTTTATTGTCTGTTTCAATAGTATGGCCACAAGAGATTGGCTAAATAAAATCAGTGTTTTTAGTGTGAAAAAATAACTTGACTTTTGTGTGTAACCTTTTGTGTTGTGCTTTTACCATCAAGAATTACTAGCCTTTTAAAAATTCCTTGTAAATCTTTCATTATACAATTGGCGTAATGGGAAGCTCCTCCTCTTAAATGAACGCAGATGAGCCAATGGCAGTCGAGTATCAGTTGCATGGGGACCAGAACTCGGACATCTTTAAGTTCCAGTGCCATAGAGAATTTTTTTTATGCTAAAAAAAAAAAAAAACACTTTTGGAAAAGATGTGCCATGGTTACTTGTAATACTGATTTCAGGATGGGCGGTGGAATTTATTTGATTCCATTTTCTAAACCCAAACAAGAGACTTTAAGGCCCAATTCCCGTTTTGCGTGTTCATGTGAAGGGGTAGGGGTGTCTCTATTCTCTTTTGGTTGGAGGGGAAGGGGTAAGGGGTAAGGGGAAGGGCCAGATGGCCCTTCAAACGAAGATGTTTTGGGACCACACTACAAACGAAGGGCTATGAATTATCTCGGCAACATGGCTGCTACATTGAACAAAATAGACACATAAATGTAAGTTTTTTTGGCATAAATAAAGATTTTAACGAAAAGTAATCAATTGTTTTGTGTTACATTTCAATTGTGAGTTCATATTAATGGTCATGTTACTCAAAGAAATGTTCGCTAATATTTGCTAACATCATATCATTACAGACTGCATGATAGTTCCACAGCATATGTCTGATCAGGGCGATAACTGCTGTAGACTAATCCCCCCAATAATTAGAAATCGCTAAACCATTTTCTCAAATATTGTCGATTCGAGAGAGAGAGAGATAGAGAGAGAGAGAGAGAAAGAGAAATAGAAGTTGCGTGTATTCGCGTCTGTGCGTTTTTCTCTTTAGAGTGAGTTTACTTAATAACAGTGATCGTATCCTCTCGTCGCTGGAAAATATACTGTAGCGATTCAGTATTTAAACTGGATTTAATGAAAGTCGTGGGGCAGTGTTGACAAGTTTATTTTCTCCTGGATGTGTGAGCTGCGCGATTTTCCGATATATGTGTGTCAGTAAGCAGCTCATTAATCCAGAACGATAATTAAAGGCTCTAATGCACACCAGTATATGTGTGTATTGTAAGAGCTAGACGACGAATAATGACGTGTGATGGCATAGTAGTGATGTCCCAATCCTTAGGGGACTATTTTCTCCCCTACCCCTTGACACTCTATTTTAAGGGACAAGGGGAAGGGGTAGGGGAAGGGGTATAAAATAGAATTGGGATTGGGCCTAAGACTTTCATTTGCTTCAGCAAGTTATCTCGGGCTAAAACTAGCTAACTAAACTAAAACTAGCTTTCCCGCTTTCATTATGATCTGAAAAACCTAAATTCAAATTCTAAATTAATCTAGTTACCCACCATATTCATTTTAAAATCTTTTATATAGCCTATCCCTCCATGGCATTTTTAAGTCCCACTTGAATGCATCTTGACAAGGTGGTCCAAGGTGGATGTATCACAAACATCTTGGGACCAGGTTTTCACACTGACAGCTGTCATTGTAGGACAGTTAGCAACTTCGTTTGTTTGTCCGAAATTAGCGACAGTAACTAAGGGGGGCGGGGCTTACAGGTCAAACGTGGATTTAAACTTTTCATCAGCTTGTTTTCTTTTGGTTAGCACAAGTTTTGTATTTCTTTATAGAACTGATTGATTGTAGGCCTCGATTATCAGCTTTAGTCCAGTGCGATAACAGTCGGGGTCAAAAAGGCTGGAGAACAACATGAAGGTTAAAGTTATTTGTAACACTTTTGTTGCTATGAGATAATAAAACTGTGAATCCAGATACGCTAAAACTGAATCAGGCTTGGCGTTAGTTCTGGCAGGTCACGTTAGTCAAGCTTGCATCAGCTTACTCTCAGCTGATCCCCATCTACCTATAGGAATATGGCACCTAAGCATTCATATATATAAGGTCCCTCGGTATTATCAGCAGTTTTTGCATTGCTCTTAAGCTAATTAGCCCCCTCCGTCCCCAGCTCCTCCTCTGTCAGTCAGGATTCAGCCTTCGGATTTTCTTTTGCATCGGACTAATTCTAAAATGTGTACATAAAATTATTTAACTTTAACGATTTCTGCAGTACTTTTTATGTTGGTTCTGTTATCTTTACCCTGGGGGGTTATCGCTGCTCTCCCTGTTCTCCTCCGTGCTAGGCTGCATTGCCCAGCAAAGAACCATACCGCCAATCCAAACTGTATGCTAATTCTCAATCATCTTTGACGATAGTGGTCCTGACAGAAATGTATATATTTGCAGCTTAAGTAATGCATGTTTTCACAGAAGAATAAATATCTATATTTTTTTAAATAAACCTTTTTTTAAAGAAAACAAATCAGAATTTTTTACTCCGTTTCAATATTATAGCCACAAAACATGAACAATATGAGTGTAACATGGCTTTAGCGTTAAAAAAGTACTAGCTAACCTTTTCTCTGTAAAGTTATTTCCAGTTTAACTAAATTGTTGCCATGACGTATTGCTATAAATCTTAAAACTATATGTATTTATTTAATCATTGTGGGTGTGTGTGTGGGTGTTCTTTTATTTTTATTTTTTATTTTTTTTTTAGAAAAATGAGGAACAAAAAATCTATAGAAGGAGGAACCCATTACCTCATCCATATCTAGCTACTGCAATATCATATCTTTCACCTGGTAGCCGACAAAACAAGCAAAAACAGAAAAGAACAGTATAGATGACTGGTGATTGTTTTGTTTCCTGCTTGTCTCTGTCATACTTTGTATGAGACATAAATTACATCATTAACCCACAACAGGTTATTGCTTTCTTTATATGAGCCTCTTATTTGACACACTTTTTCTGACCTTTCTTTAGCCAGGAAATTACAGTCAAGATGAAGGATCTTTATATAGTAAATAGCCTGGCCTTCAGCATGTCCTGTGGAGCTACCTGTTTGTGTTGTAAGCTGAAAGCTCAACAGCAGCGGCAGCGTGTTCCAGACTTCCTCTGGATGGCACCTACAGGAAATGTTCAGCCCGAGGTCTCATGAGGAGGGGAAATGAGTGGGACATGTTTTGGGTTTCTTGTGACTTTTTTTTTAAGTGTGTTTTTATCATAGGAAATCAAATGCCACTGATAGTGATCTTGTGACTAAAAAAAAGTTTGAGTGCCTTTTATTAGTTTTTATTGTCAAGGTGTCAATGTTTGTTTTGATCATGTCCATATATACTTTATACACTATAACTGGCCATGATCAAACTTTAACAATTGACAGGAAAATTACATAAAAGTAGCTCTATCTATCTATCTATACACACACACTAGGGATGTAACGATTAACCGCAAGCCGGTTGAAATAAATAAATGCATAAACGTGACGACACAAACCATACAAAGTCCCTATAAGGCAAGTCATGTCACTTTGGAAAGCCTCTCATGCATGCAAGTGCAACTCCAACTCCTATCACTTTGTGTCATATCATCACTTTGAACATCATATTCTCCCAAACTGTAAATTTCATATTTGAAATCACCAATGAAATCTGACAACAACTGTGCCATGAATGTTGTTAATTTTTCTCATATAGTGTTATAAAAAGCTTATTTCATAATTAAAAAGCTTATTTTCAGCTTATTTTAGGTCAGCTAGTGCGCATGCGCAGTCCTAGGCGCACATCTCCGAAGGCTGACTGTTTCTATAGCAACCGGGACTTCTAATGACAGCTGCAGTGACGCGCTGATGTTACAGATTAGCGATTGGCTCTTTAATTCAGAAGGCGGAGCTTCCTGTGATTGATTGGCCATGTTAAGCATTGCATTTTTCCCCTTTCGAAACTATACGAGTGACACGTGTTGGGAATTCTGTAAACTGTGTCTCATTTAGAAGGCTGCGCCCTCTGGAGGTCACATCCTCTGTAGGATGCATATACGAAGTGTCCTCAACCTAGAATTAAATGAGACAAACTTCGTCGGACGGGCAGAAAAGGAAACAGGAAGTATAACGTTGCTATGCCAACACATTTAGAGCATTGTTTCACTCTCACACTACTTAAATGAAGGAAAATTTTTCTAAATTTGCAAAATAATAATAATAAAAAATGCTTTTGCTTCTTTTATTTTGTTCAGTGTTTGATGAGCTGCAGTGTTTGTAAAACAGACATCTGTTAGAGAAAAAAAGGAGGAGGATATTAATAACAAAGTTTATTCGTTTTTACCAGGGCGATTTAAGGTAAGTTGTGAACACCACATCTGCGCTTGTGTGTACATCTGCCAGTGCCGGCATTTTTCAAATGAACAACGTTTTTTACGGCAACACAAATAATTCTGGGTTATCTGTAGCAGTGAAGGATACACCTCATGCATCCTCTGAATTCATGTGAAAGAATGTCACATTCGGAGTGTCCTACTGGCTTTTCTGAAATGAGACCGTCTCGATGACATATGCAGCCTTCAAATGCGACCTCCAGAGAGCGCAGCCTTCTAAAAGAGACACAGCTGTATAGTATATATATACTATAAACTTTTTGATATTAAAGTCCATAAGTGCAGCGCTGGAAACCAAGGAAACACTTTAAGCGCCACCTGCTGGCAGAGAGTGAATCTGCTCAACTGCTGTTTCTTTTTCATGCAGATATTTTTTATCTAGTTTCACAAAACTGAAGTCAGACCGCTCTTCAATTTTTTGCTTCAAATTTAGAAATTATAACAATCTAATTTAGATTAAAAACTACTCATGCTGCATTGCTCATTTCAAGCAATACTAAAAGTACACATCTCATTTATAATTTTTAACCAAGGCTGACTGTTTCTATAGCAACCGGGACTTCTAATGACAGCTGCAGTGACGCGCTGATGTTACAGATTAGCGATTGGCTCTTTCATTCAGAAGGCGGAGCTTCCTATTATTCGTAAAATAATCTAAATAAAAAAAATCCAATCGTGAATCAAATCCAATCGTGAAATAAAAACCGAGAATTGTATCGAATCATGAGTTGAGTGAATCATTACATCCCTAACACACACACACACACACAAACTTGAAGAAGTTTAATGTAAGTCAAAATAAGGTCTCTTATCACTGTCTCTCAAAACCTCCATTGTGTCTTGCTGCCTGTTTTAGAAGTTAATTTACAACTGGGTGACATTAATTTAAGTCTTATGCATGTGTCTGTAGTCTTCAGAATTTGCAAAGTACGCTGACTAATTATGTAGACTGATAAGAAGTACTTTTTTTGTCCTACAGCTTGAATAGATTGATAAAACATAAATAAAATTTACATTTATACTATGTTTTTCCCATGAATGCTAAATGCTAAATTGAATTATGGATGTAATCATGAAAAAAAAAAGAGTATTTGAATCGTTTTGCAGATATTGTTGGGTAAATTATGTTGATATTATTTCTAATTTACTGCATTAGGACATTCATACATTTTAGGTTGAAAATTTACTTATGTGTTTTATTATTTATGCAGATGCTTTGAAAGACCATGTATTTATTTAGTCATTCATTTTCGTAATCCACCTAACTTTTTATTCTATTTTACTTTAATGCACAGAAGTATTTGTTTATTTTATAAAAAGGCTTAAGATGTCAATAGTTAAGCTGCAGTATATTGTCTACTCCTTCATAGAATACAAAGCGTTTGGGATGCAAAATGTTGCACTGGTATCGACTGATTCTGAAATGACCCTGATACCCTCCCCATCACTTTCCAGAAAAATTGGTTTATTCAAATGGACACAAATTCCCAATGTTCTCTGTGTCCAAATGCTCCAGTGCTCAAGGGCTTTGTGGAGATCTATTAGTCGATTACGTTCTGAGATGATGAGCAGTTATTATGGAAAGTGATCATTAAAACATTTGTCTGTTTTGACAGTTGAGGCCACCCGTGCATGTGATGTCATCATATTAAGGATGTGATTGCGGCGTTTGGGGGTCACATTGCACACAGAGGGCCGCGCTTGATTAAAATGATGGGAGAGGGGCTGTGTTGGCTTTGCTCCATGTCTACTTCACAAATGGGTCCAGGACAAAGCCCTGTCTTCTTATCACAGGCGGTAACACACGTCCCTCTCACAATATATTGCTTTACAGATCATATATTTGCACAATCATGCAGTTCAATTCAATTCAATTCAAGTTTATTTGTATAGCGCTTTTTACAATACAAATCGTTACAAAGCAACTTTACAGAAAATTATGTTTCTACAATATTTAGTAGTAGCTAGTAGTTTGTGCACGTTTGACAGGATTTTAGAAAAATAAAAATAATAATAATAATACAAGACGTAGTCGGCTAGATGATGAACTATCAATATTATTAATTAATAGTAATTATATGATGCAGTCACACATGTAGCAATATTTGTTAGTTCTGTTTGTTGATTCAAGGTTAGGATCATCTGGGGTCCTCTGAGGGTCAGCATCATCTCTTCTCAGGTGTTCTGGATCCAGACTGGAGCTTGTGTAAATCCTAGTGCAAAACATAGAAACAAAATAGAGACATCATTAGCATAGCTGCTGATCCAACAAAGTAAAATTAGTTTAACCCAAGCTAAAGAATAAAAATGCAGATGCAACTACACTCACAATTTACGAGATACATTATTCGAATGCTTGGCGAAAGAGATGCGTTTTTAATCTAGATTTAAACGGAGAGAGTGTGTCTGAACCCCGAACATTATCAGGAAGGCTATTCCAGAGTTTGGGAGCCAAATGTGAAAAAGCTCTACCTCCTTTAGTGGACTTTGCTATCCTAGGAACTACCAAAAGTCCAGCGTTTTGTGACCTTAGGGTGCGTGATGGGTTGTAGCGTGGTAGAAGGCTAGTTAGGTACGCAGGAGCTAAACCATTTAGGGCCTTATAGGTGAGTAATGATAATTTGTAACTGATACGGAACATAATAGGTAGCCAGTGCAGAGACTGTAAAACTGGGGTAATATGATCATATTTTCTTAACCTGGTAAGGACTCTAGCTGCTGCATTTTGGACTACCTGTAGCTTGTTTATTGACGAAGCAGGACAACCACCTAGAAGTGCATTACAATAGTCCAGTCTAGAGGTCATGAAAGCATGAACTAGCTTTTCTGCATCAGAAACAGACAACATGTTTCGTAGCTTGGCAATGTTTCTAAGATGGAAGAATGCAGTTTTTGTAACATTGGAAATATGATTTTCAAAAGAAAAAATTGCTGTCCAATATAACACCCAGATTTCTGACTGTAGAGGAAGTAACAGTACATCCGTCTAGTTGCAGATTGTAATCTACAAGATTCTGTGTGGTGTTTTTGGTCCAATAATTAATATCTCTGTCTTATCCGAATTTAATTGGAGAAAATTATTTGTCATCCAATCTTTTACATTTTTAACACACTCTGTTAGCTTAGATAATTGGGAAGTTTCATCTGGTCTCGTTGAGATATATAGCTGAGTATCATCAGCATAACAGTGGAAGCTAATTCCGTATTTTCTAATAATATTACCAAGGGGCAACATGTATATTGAAAATAGAAGGGAACCTAGGACGGATCCTTGTGGCACTCCATATTTTACTGATGATAAATGAGATGACACCCCATTTAAGTAAACAAAATGGTAGCGATCGGACAGGTAGGATCTAAACCATCTTAGAGCCTGCCCTTGAATACCTGTATAGTTTTGTAATCGATCTACGAGTATGTCATGATCTATGGTGTTGAACGCAGCACTAAGATCAAGTAAAACTAGAAATGAGATGCAGCCTTGATCTGACGCAAGAAGCAGGTCATTTGTAATTTTAACAAGTGCAGTTCTGTGCTATGGTGGGGCCTAAAACCTGACTGAAATTCTTCATACAGATCATTTTTATGCAGGAAGGTGCTCAATTGAGCAGACACAACTTTTTCTAAAATTTTAGACATAAATGGAAGATTTGAAATAGGCCTATAATTTGCCAGTACACTAGGATCTAGTTTTGGTTTCTTAATAAGAGGCTTGATAACCGCCAGCTTGAATGGTTTTGGGACGTGACCTAAAGATAATGACGAGTTAATGATATTGAGAAGCGGTTCTTCGGCTACCGCTAGGCTTCTGTAGCACATAGGCTATCAGAAGATCTGTACTTCGGCACAGTTAGCGCTCACACTCACTGATCTATAACTGAACCGTGCTTATTGACCACCTCTTCCAACTCCCAGGTTAGGAAGTTGGGACTGCTAAACCGAGCGATCACACTTATAAAAAGAACCGGGCTTTGGGGGTCAAACACGCTCTGGCACGGTTAAGATTGCCTAGTGTGAGCACCCCCTAACTATTCTCCCGCCTCCCGCACACATGATTCTCTAACCATCAAGTGTTGTCCCGCGCTGCACTCTGCTGCGATGGGTCCCGCGATCGTGCAGGTCTCTAATAGGAAGATGCCTGTTATAACATTATGATCGTGGCTCTGGACTCTGAGCATAACTTGTTTTTCTATAACAAGCTATAAAATATTTTCTATAAAAACGTTACTATCCTGGCAGTGACAAATAGCTTGTTTTATATTTAATTTAATTACATTAATGTTATAAGTTGAGATTTAGGCTACAATAAATATTTTAACTGCTACTATGTAAAAGGAACACTGCTGTAAAAAGTATTTGCAAACCAAATGTTATTACACTTTTGTTCATATAGCAGTAGGCCTACTTTTAAATGAAAAAAGTGCACAAATCACTACTTTTGAATGCATTCTTAGTTTTGTGCATAAAAATGTGATTCATTGCTTAATTGATGATTAAATGTTCACTTGCAGAACGCAGTCTTTTAGAGGGCATTGAAATGCAGAAGCGGCCTGTTGCATTTCTCCCTGTGTGGATCAGTTCACAAGCTCCTGATGGACTGGTTAATCATTCTTGTTGTCATTGAGCAACCTGAATTTCCGACATGTTTTATCTGCATCAAAAATCAAGCCAAAATGGGGTTTGAAGGTCTTCAGATGCTTAATGCTGTTAACCCACTGAATGTTATTTTGCTCGCACTAAACACACAGTACATGAAGCTTAATTCATGTCAGCTAATGCCACAAAATGTAGCTCTAAATGTTGGCATTTAAAAAATGTGAAGATCAAATTAAAAAACAACAGTAAGCCTAAAAAGGAAGTACTCTATTTGCTTTTATATAATATAATTTTATTAGCTTTTTGAACACTGTTTTGTTGACTATTACATTCAAACAATTAGAAGGCCAGATGGGAAAAGAAATTGCAGCAGTTTGTTTAGACGCATTACTGTTTGCTTGAGGTTGGTAAGATTTTTTTTTTAATGTTTTGAAAAGTCTCATGCTTAAAGGGATACTCCACCCCAAAATAAATTTTTTGTCATTAATCACTTACCCCCATGTCGTTCCAAACCCGTAAAAGCTTTGTCCTCCTTCAGAACACAATTAAAGATATTATGGATGAAAACCAGGAGGCTTGTGACTGTCCCATAGACTGCCAAGTAAATTACACTGTCAAGGTCCAGAAAAGTATGAAAAGCATCGTCAGAATAGTCTATCTGCCAACCGTAACGTTAATGACGAGAATACTCTTTGTGTTTATTATTCATACTCAGATTGAAAATATATTTCTCTGAAAAAAAATGTTTTGTTATAATAAAACACTCTTTCCATTTTCTTTACTCCCCAAACGATTTTGGACACATCTCTATTGATAATAAACGAATAGGCCTGTTTTTCACTTAAAAGCGCAGATAACAATATTGTAATAAATGGCAAAAACTTGCTTGGGGAATGTTATATGTTAACAAAATTTTATTTGGAAGTGTAAAACACCCAGACAAAACTTTCTAAAGAAAAATATCCAAACTTTAGGAGTTTCTGTTTGAGTACACCGTAAAAAAAAACACACGTTTTTCTTAAAATGTTGAAATTTAATTCTTAGAGAAAAAAAGGAAAATTGGGACTTTAGGTAGGTAGACTTAAACTGTAAGTTCTCTTGTTTATAATGATATATGGCACTTGATGCTGACTGCTAGAATAAGTCTTTTTCTTTGAAAAACAAAGAAAAGTGCAGGTGTGTCAGGTACTCCAAAAATCTTCTAGGTCTTTAAGGGTTAAGGCTGCATTAATTTGATCACAAATACATTAAAACAGAAATATTCTGAAATATTAAGACAATTTAAATCACAGGTTTTCTATTTAAATACACTTTTTTTTTTTGATGCCAAGCTGAATTTTCAGTATCATTACTCTAGTTTACAGTGTCCTTCACATGATCCTTCAGAAATAATTCTACCAGTAATATGCAGATTTGCTGCTTAAGAAACATTTCTTACTATTATCAATGTTGGAAAACAACACAGTCTCACTCCAACTCGTCATATATTGATGCTCGATCAGGACACTTTGGCGTCGCTGTTTGATGCACAGTGTCCCCCTTTAGTGTAATTTTTCGATCTCCAGGGTCCTCCATTGCTTTAAATAAAAAACCCTTTAGCATCAATATGCCAACGCAAAAGGATTATTGTCATGATTAAATTATATATTGGGCAATAATATTGCCATTATTGCATATATGTTGGGGTGTGATTTTTCAATGTAAACAATCACTATTTACTAAATTACACTATTTACACATTTATGAACAGGTAACCCTGCCCCTAAACCTACCATTTGTCAATAAGACACAATATATAACAGGCAGATACAACTATACCGTCATAATTTATTAAAAAAAAAATTATATTCCAAGTCTTTCGAGGCAAAATGATTATGATAAAATCTTATGTTTTACTCTCTTCTTCACATAAAGGTATCGTATGGCTTCAGAAGACTCGGAATGCAACGCAATATGTTTGTAATGCTTTTATACTGCTTGTTTATGGTTGGTTTTTGCAAGAAATACCTGTGACTGTACTTTTATTTGCCTGTTATGTGTTTTATATTGTTCAGAAGTGTGTAGGTTTAGGGTAGGAGTGGGGTTACATGCTCTAATGAAAGTATACATTTATATAAAATTATTAATATTTAATACAAATGCATGAAAAGCATTAAATTAAGACAACAACTGAAAACAATGGAGGATCCTGTGCTTTGAAAAATGGGTAGCTTGAGCTTCAAAAAGCTATGCCAGGATGTCCTGACCAAGCATCAATATATGACCAGTTGGAGTGAGACTGTGTTGCAGAAAGTTATTATTATTATTTTTTTTTTCAGTATTCTGTGACAAACAGAAATTTGAATTAGGAATCTTCTAACATTTTAAATGTCTTTACTGTTACTTTGACTTCAGATGGCTTATGTTGTACACTCATCTCGTCCTTATTAGAACACTGTCATCCTTTGAGTCAAACCCAAGTGAAGTGTGCCCTGCTTACTCTAGTTCAGCTTTCAAACACAAAAACAGCACAGATGGCAGAGAGCAGAGGAAGTGACACAAAGAGTTCTGATGAGCCAGAATGCTTTGCTGTCACTCAACGCTCTCATGCATGGCTTTATGAATGGATCAGGGCCCACATTCAGCCCTTGCTTTAGAGTTTTAACTCCTTTTTCAAATATGAGTGGGTGTCGACTAAATACATTTGATTGGATCAAGCTATCAGCACCCAATGGCTTCATTCAGAGGTGACGCATGTGTCTTTTGCTTATCAGGGCTCAATGTTTGATACGTTTGCTGGTGCTCTGCACCTTGTTGAGGAGACTGCAGAAGGTTGCAGTTTTAGCTCTGCTCATTAAACAGAATGAGAGTCTAATCAGTTGAATTGGACCTCTGTCTTTAATCTGTCAGTCTTTCGCTCCTTTTCTCACTCCCTTTTTCAATTTGCACTTCCGCCCTTCCCTCCTTGCAAGTGCTATGTGATTCTCTTCCAGTAAGTAAATGCAATCGCTCTTCATTTGGTTTGCTCATAGAAGAAACTGAAATGTTAACAAGATGATTCTCATTTGTTTTGACAAAATTAATATATTTTAAGATATACATATGCATATTTACGTTTTTTGTAAACTGATTTGAATACACCTGTTCTATGATTAAAAAATTTCATTTTCATTTTAAAATTTGCATTTTTTTTCATTGTTTTTAAAGGTTTTATTGGTATTTTACATAGTGCTGTCAAGCGATTAATCGTGATTAATCGCATCCAAAATAAGTTTTTGTTTGCATAATATATGTGTGTTCTGTTTTTATTATGTTTATTATATATACATATTTATTGTGTATATATAAATACACATACATACAGTATATATTTTGAAAATATTTACATGCATTTACGTCTATATATATACACACACTCTAAAAAATATTGTGTAGTTCAAACAAAAAAAAAATCAATGCAACAGTTTGCATCAATATATTTGCGTTATGACAACTTCTAATAACATTATGTTCAGCCAACAAACAATATTGAGTTAGACAAATTACCTTTTACTCTTTAGACAGAGGTATTTTTAAGTAGCATAAACTCTATTTTTTAAGTTGAGTACTTGAAAAAATTAAGTTGTTCCAACTGTTTTTTTTTACATAAATTTGAAAATAAATTCAGTGTTATGTACTCAATTTTGTTAGTTAACTTTTTATTTTTATTTTGAACCGCAGTTTCAAAATTTTGCACTTTGCTCAATTTACAAAACAAAAATGTGTGCTCCCCACAAATTAAACAAACTGGCCCTACAGATTTGCCTTTAAAACATTTGTATGCATACTCAGTTATGCCATCACAATGAATTAATTCCAACACAGCAAAGTTACTGGTATTTACATATTTTTCCACAGTGTCAAACAATCTGTAAAACTTTTACATTTTAAAACTATTTCTTCACAGTAAACCCCATTTTTAAAACATCTAAGATTGCTACTGTCACAAACAAGCATATATAAATGCTACTGACATTCATATATTGACCAGTTTTCCAAGCAGTATGAAATATAACAGAAAGATCAGCCTACAGCATGGTTCCTCAAATCTTGTCCTGGAGGGCCAGTGCACTCCAGAGTTTAGCTCCAGCCCTGAACAAACTCACCTACCTATGGTTTTCTAATGATCCTGAAGGCATTGATTAGCATGCTCAGATGTGTTTGATTAGGGTTAGAGCAAACTCTGCAGGAAAGTGGATCTCGTGGGCCAGAGTGAACAAAATTTCCTCTGGAACAAGTAGACATGTCAAGAAATACTGTTCTTCAGACGCATTACTTTTGCACTGGGTTTCAATCCATCAAGTTCAAGAAACAGCTTCTGAAACACTTCACAGGTATATGTAAGTTCCTTGGGGTAACTCATATATTATGCCCATCAGTAGAGCACAGCACCTTGAGAAATCCATTGCATTCAGGATTTTGATGGCCTCAACCACTGTGGTTGCCGTCTTGTGGTCAAATCCTGAAGTAGGTTGATCACCGATGATGGCAATTGTCATCACTTGCCTTTCAATGTCTTCCTCAAACTCTTGTGTGCTCTTGTAAAGCAAGAGAAAATATAGATAGCATGTTAGAGCTAATGAATTGGTTTATTGATTTTTTTAAGTTAATCTTACTTCATTTAATCACTGGAAACTTAGTTCTATTTTAACTCCATTTTAACGATTTTAATTTTATTTTAATGACCATGCACCTAGTTACTCAAATGGCCAAAAAAGGTTGCATCAATAATTAACGATCAAAAATATTTTATCATAATAATAATAATAGTAAGTTTCATGAAATAATTCAAATGGTTTAGTATAAAGCAACAGCCATACACATTTTTACGAGTCTTTTTCCATACATCTCTTTATTAAACTAAATAGCCCATTGTTATGATATCACTGACCTGGGTAGACCCAGTGTGTGGCCAGTGTAATATACCAAATATTGGAACTGAAAGAGAGCGGTGCAGGAGCACGCTGTTGCCCTGTGTGTTTACACTGTGCCAAGTGAAGATTTTATTTTATTTTCAAGATGTTGTAATACTCACAGCAAACTCCTTGAAAAGGTCCTCTTCTTTCTCTCCAAGATTGACAACAAGGCAGCGGATAGCTACTTCTCTCTGTACTTCAATTGTTTTGTGCTATTTAATAAAAAGGAAAAAAGAGTACAGAGAAAGTGCAAACACTAAATAAATATACTTTAATCTGAGCAGGTGAATGACAACAACTTGACATTTTAAACACAAATCTAAATTATTCTAGTGTGATGGTCTAAATAATTTACAATACCTTGAGAAGCATGTCCCTGATCTTTCTGATTCTTTCATAAAGGCTTCAAGACTTACAGTGGTTATTCTCTTGAATTCTTCATTTATCTGTGTAAAACAGGAATGGTAGAACATTCATATGTACCATCAAATTACATGTAATATGTTCTTATACATTAAATAATACTGTGTTCAGCCCTGTTCTCAGTACTTTTTTAATGCAACATGACCATGGTATAGCCTGTGATGTTTTAGCAACGCTATTTGTGATTAAAAAAAACAAAACTGCCTCTTCTATCTTTTTTACGGAGATCAAAAGTCTGTTAATGTTGGTCAAACAGCAAACTCCCTACAATAAAACTTAAATGCTATCTGTGTGAATGACGACAGATTTTAAAAAATGTGTCTGTGCATTAAATTATTTTCCTATTTACAGCATAAATGAAATTCTCTCTCTGGCCGAGCATATTTTTTTTTTCAATGAAACCGTTTTTTCATTCTTATCCATTGCTATCCTGGTAAAATTACACTGCTAACATCAACTGTATTACCAGGTGTAGCTAAACCTCTAGTTAAATGGAGATTATTTATTTGTAAGTTAAATAAAACTCAGATTACTCACCTTGAAATGTCCTTTGTGTCATACTGGTCAGCCTAAAACATGTCTGAACTTGCTCCTTGCTCGTTCAGTGGGGGAGGAGCTTTGAAATCCTGAACTCAAATGGTGTGGAAAAATTGAGGCCCTGTCCACACGGACACGGGTATTTTTATAACCGTGACTTTTTTTACGCGGTTCGGCCTTTTAGCCACACGAAAACGCAGTTTCAGGGCACCGAAACCGAACATTTTTGAAAACTACGGCCAGGGTGAGCATTTTCAGAAATGCCGGTTGCAGTGTTGTCGTGTGGACAGTATAACCGGGGTTTTTGCCTTGCGACGTTAGAGTGTGCGCCGTTATCCGCTGTGTTTGACGTCAGATTGTGCGCCGCTGACTGCTTCTGATTGGCCAAGGTGACTTTACAATTTGGGTTATATCGCCGCCTGCTGGTGTGGCATGCTCTTGACAGCGCTTGATAGCATGTTTTTGCGTTTTCATGTGGACGGGATTTTTTTTTTAAACGCAGGAGGAAAAACTCCGGTTATAAAAATACCCGTGTCCGTGTGGACTAGGCCTAAGTTATCAAGCCAATTGCATTGGGTTGCTACAACATAAATATTGGTTTAAACTACTCAACACATTTATTTATGTTTAAATGACATGCATTATTAAGTTGTTGTAATTATCAACATTATTCGGTCATGACAACTCATTAAAATAATGCTGGCAACTTAAAAGGTTTAATCAAATTAACAATTTAGAATTTTTAATTTACAACAATGTATTAAATTATGTAGTGGTAACAGATCCCTTGAATTATTTTTTAGAGTGTATATATACATTTAGGCTGTATTATAAATAAATGTTTTCTGAAATGTATACATGCATGTGTGTGTATTTATATATATATATACATAATAAATATACACAGAATACACATATATTATATAAACAAACTTTTATTTGGAATGCTATTAATCGCGATTAATTGTTTAACAGCACTAATTTTGTCATAATCTCTTTTTTTAACATAAATAAATATAAAATAAAGAAAAATAATCCCAATACCCCAAAGCTAATTTGTTTGTGTGAAACGTTACATAGTACAAACCACTAATAATTGATGATACAGTATGTGTAAAAAATACTTTTTTTTTTTTTTTAAATATTCAAATGTTTACACTCCCATGTATTACATTTTAATTATAATTATGTTTCCTGTTTATTGATAACTGTGGATGAATCTCTAAATTTAAACTTTTGTTAAAAATAGTATCAACATTTTTAACATCTTAAAAAAAGCTACATGAAAACTCCCTAACACACATGAAATTCCATATAAAAACTTAAAATATGTAATTTCCATAACTAAAATAACTATTTTAGAGTCACCGGTTTGCAGATTGATTTTAAACACTGCTAAAAGGCTTTCTACCAGTGGCCATCCTTTACAAAACTTAAAGGGATACTCCACCGCAAAAAGAAAATTTTGTCATTGATCACTTACCCCCATGTTGTTCCAAACCCTTAAAAGCTTTGTTTGCCTTCGGGACACAATTTAAGATATTTTTTAGGAAAACCGGGAGGCTTGTGACTGTCCTATAGACTGCCAAGTAAAATACACTGTCAAGGGTAAGTGATTGATGACAAGATTTTCATTTTGGGATGAAGTAACCCTTTAAGTGTATAGTGCAAACACTGTTTAAAGTAAAGAAGAAAACTCTTTTGGTGTGCTGTTTAACAGACAGATATTTTGGAGGAGCTGAAATCATTGTAAAATGTGTGAAACTGCATTTGCACACCGATTTTACGGAAAATATATAAATGGTGAACCATCTTTAGACCATACAGTCACACTCCAAGACACTGTTGGGTTTATTTGAACAACTTTCCAGTGTCATAAACTGATGTCACTTCTGTAAACACAGAGACATGACACCTGCTCAGCATGCAGGAACTAGCCTGAATCAGTCACATCCCGCTGTGTGTGTGTTTGTGTGTGGAGTAAATGTCTGTGATCTGCATGCAAAACATCTACTAGACATGTCTGTTAAAACAAGTGTGAAGGGGAAAGTACAACAGATTTTAGCCACAAATCAATGCTTGTTCCTCATATGTAAAAAAGACCAGGACAACCCTGTTGAAAAAAAAACAGCATATGTTTTGTTATATCATGAGTAACATATCATAAACAGCATATGATATGTTTTGAAGCATGGCAGCTGGTTTGAGTTGGTTTAAGCTGGTCCTGAGCAGGAGCTAGTTGCTTAGGATCAGCTTAAACCAACTCATAACCAGCATATAACCAGCTCATGACCAATTAAAGACCATCTTAAACCAGTTTAAACCAGCTGCCATGCTTCAAAACATACCTAACCAGCATATGCTGTTTTTTTTCAGCAGGGAAAAGTTAAGGAAAAAAAAAAACATAAACTAGACAATGTGAAGATGTAAGACTAACTGCATGCTGCCTCTTAAAGGCTATTTCAAGTTTTAAAGCAGTCACATGTATCCCATAATGCATTGTGATCTCAGAGAAACCTAAATTAAAGATGGTGGGCCAGCCAAGAAAAATGCTGATTATAAATACAATGAAATTCTACCTTAAATAGTAGTTTTTACAGGATCATTGTTGTTTTTTTGGTCTCGCTAGAGTGTCATGTTGTTAGCTTAGCAACGTGCTAACATCAAACTCAACTGGAATTGGTGTGGTATTGAAGAGTTTTGTAAAATGACTTTGAAAAAGAGTGATAATATATGCAATAGTCATAACTTTAAGGTTACTGTTTGTGGGTGTCCAGTGTGGCATTATACAGTCCACAAATCTAGTAGGCCACAGAACAGTTGTAGTTATCAGGCAGTGTGATTTCTGTTAATTCACACTTAACTGTACTGTTCACACTTCTGGGGGATACATTATCACTGGCCTCAGAGCTGCTCTGGCTGATATAAAAAAATAATAATAAAAAAAAACCTTTTAACAGCTTTGCATAATGTAGACAGACATTAAGTGCATGCTTCCTCTTTCTTTAAGAAATACTAAATGGGAGTACAGTTTTGTCTTACTGACACTTTTTTAACTCCCTCTTTCCCTAGAAGTAAGAATCCAGACGTGGTTGTAAATAAAAATAAAATGTTAAATTATTAGATGAAAAACTTTTAGATGAGAAATTTTCCATTTTCAAAGAAATGTGAAGTTTCAGAGAATGTTAAAAATATATATTTTATTTTCAAAACTCATTTGGTGTCTTTGTGATTTTGTTTCATTAAAAAAAATTGCTTTACACTTTACAGTATTTGTGGGTCACAAACCATGTATTTGAAAATACAAAACAAGTGTCCTTTAACACATCTTTCTTTCTCTCTTTTTTCTGTCGCTCATTCCTGGAATGTGTGTTGTCATGTGACCCTGTTATCGATTAACGGTTGCCTCTGTGGTCACAGAGGTTCCCTTGCTGGACAACAGCAAGTCAGATGAACATTTTATGGAATTATGGGTGGACTTATAATTTCAACTAATTCAGTTTCATAACTGATTAACAACAGACTATACGGAGATAAAAATGAGACCGAAAGAGAGGCAATATTGGAGTCAACAGGAGCTACCCATGTGACCTACATAAAAGCAGCTGCTCGCCTCGAAGTTTGCCTGGCCAAACCGCCACTGTCTGCTTTAAAACAAAGACCCCAACCGCCCCCTGTGCTGCTGAGGCCTGACCTTAATAGAAGTAAAGTCTAGATGAGCGATGCAGCTGAACAGTCGTGTGTTTGCTCAGCTGTGAGTGTGAGAGGGTGAGTGTGTGTGTGTGTGTGTGTGTGTGTGTGTGTGTGTTTGTCTATATGTATGGAATAGGTACTACAGGTGGGACACTTGTAAAGTAGATTATTTCCCTTACAGATTAAATGATGTTGACGACTGTATTCCTTATAATGGTCTTTGTTCATTGTACAAAAGTAAACAAAAAGTATTAAAAAATATGCAAACAAAAACATAACAATTAGGGCAGCAGGAAAATGGAATTGTATATGAATTATATATATATATATATATATATATATATATATATATATATATATATATATGAAGAGTTCAGATGCAAAAGCCTCTAAGTTCCATCTGAAATTTTCATCTAAAATTAGGTAAAATTAGTAAAATTAGTAAAATTACAATAGTAATATTTATGGTTGTTTTTAATATCTTCAGACATTAAATCGTCAAACTTTTATTTTGATGAAAATTATGCAGGTAGCCATTTAAGCTTCTCTTTGGTTGAAAACACCTCATTACAAGTATGTTTTATTTATGAGTTTTCAAATACCAGCGCATTCCCTTAATAATAATATATATGAATATGTTTTTATTAATAAATAGTAATAATAAAAATGTCTTCATCTATCTTTTTATTGCACAAAACACTTTAACAGCACAAACCTTGTTGCATATGAACCCATATTGGATAACCCATAAAATACTACTGCAAAAAAAAAAATGTCTACCCCAAAAAATATTTTTTAATTACCATTAGTACACTTTTTCATCTGCCACAATTCGTTTCCCAGTGCCTTTATGTGTGGGCTTTGCTGAGTTCCTCTGTAGATGACCCAAGTTGGTCTTGTTTGTTTGTTTCTCTTACAGTATTGTTTAGTGTCTCTATAAATAGAGTTTGTGTGAGTTATTGGCTCAGAAAAGACAAAGGCCTTTGGCCAGAGAATAAACAAGAGGCTATTTTTGCATCTAATTTTAGAAGGTGACTCCTTCAAAACAATTTGGCTTTTCCCTTTTCCTTCAATGTTTCCTTTACACAAATCTGAAATAGATTTAGCTTGTTTGAACCTCAGTGAGGGGTTTATTGAGCAACTAGATGACTAAGAAATTATTTTAGAATGTATTCCACATAGACGGCTCAGTTTATGATGAGCCGTAGATCAGCGCATGATTAGGCTTGCCATGTTTCCATTTGTTCATTAAGATGGCATGTGTGCTGGCGGAGTGTCCTTTAGGAGTGCCAGTCAATAATCAACCTTTGGATTTATGCCAATGCATTCCCATTGATCAACACTGTCGCCTTCAGTAACATGCTATCCATCCATCCATCCATCCACACAACAGATCATTGCATTTTTTTCGTCAAACTGAAGTGCCGCTCAAAAATGTCTTTAATAATTTTATTTGATATGTATTTCATCACTGTCAATTTCTTCAATTCAAGTCCATTTTTTAAACTAATTCAAAATTTGATACATTTTGAGGAATTAATCCCAAAATTGCAAGATTCCATGATATTCCATGTTATACAGTAAATAATATTTATTTTAAACCGGATTTCGTATTTCTGTCCATGTTTTCCACATTCCAAAATTCGTGAGGCCCTTTGTACTTAAATTCTTTCATCAGGGAATTTACCAATCATGCCATAAAAAAAACTGCAAATGACAAAAACTAATTATTACGGTGCAATAAAAAAGTACTGATTTAAAAATTAATTGATTATGTTTGTAAAAAAATTTTTGCTAAATATTGTAGTTTGAAAGCATTGGTAGACTTACTTTATTCGTGGACAGAGACATAGCAGAGTAAAGTGGTATTAGTTTACAGTACCACTTGGATCTTTTAGAGTTCAGGATTTTTTAGTGAGAGCTTCCTGAAAATCTGTCAGATCTTTACCTCACTATCATCAACTTCTGCAACATGGTTTCCATCTTCTCTATTTAGACTTCTCTAGTTCTCTAGCTTCTAACTTTCAGTTTCTATCTCCAAAAACACAACATAACACAACACTCGCATGGAAAGCAAAAGGTGAAATTAATAGCCTAACTAAAAAGAACATTTACATTGACCATGCTTGTCAAACTTTTCATACTTTGGTCTTTTTGTCATAAAAAGATATTGTATGTTTCCAGAATATTTTATGTATTGTATGTGTTATATAAATTTGTGGACCTTGTCATCCATGTCACTTTCACTCTATGGAAAAGAGGGCTTTGTTCATATGTCATTTGCCTGACTATATACATTCTTATTCTTAAATGTTTTTTTTTGTTTTTGTTTTTCTGGTTGTTGACAGTATTTTCTGATTTATGGAGTGATAAAAAGAGATCCCCTTTATAAAAACCTTTAAATCTAATATGTCAACAAAATAAACAAAGAATTTTGAACCATGCTTTAACCAGTGTTCAGATTTCTGTTCTGGGAATTTGCAAAAAACTAGTACATATTTAAATAGATAATGCCTAATTTTAAACGTAACATATTTGAAAACTTGAAATACCAAACATTGTTTGCATTTCTTAAAAGGATAGTTCACCCAAAAATGAAAATGTGATGTTTATCTGCTTAGCCCCAGGGCATCCAAGATGTAGGTGACTTTGTTTCTAGAACACAAATGAAGAATCAGAGTGAAAAAAAAAACAATATAAAGACTATCGTTCCTTGCACAGACCGATCGTTTTGTGTCACATCAATGTATCGTCACGCGCCGTGGGGTTTTGTTTGAGTATGTTTTTGTGACTCTCAAAGCTGTGATTCCATCCACTAACATTATAAGACTGATAGACTGAAGAAACAAAGTCACCTACATCTAGGATGCGCTGGGGCTAAGCAGATAAACATCACATTTTCATTTTTGGGTGAACTATATCTTTAATGTAATCAATCAACTGGAGAAGTACAGTAATATCTTACATTTTTACCCTGTGGGGTGCCTTAAAATGAAAGGGATTATTTATTTTTTTTTTTTTGTTAAGGAACAAATTCTAGTTTTGTTAATGGTTAAATAATGAACAAATCTCAGTCCTTATAAAACCATGCAAAGCACATAAAAGGCTCTTCTCATCTGAGACCAGCAGTGACATGTGTGCTAAATGTGCTAGTTGTGATCCAGCTGGGTCATGCAGACCTCCTTCAACTGATCTGGGCTTCGTTCCAAATCTCATTTAGTCATATTACAGCCATGAGAGTGCCATAAATGCAAATGAGAAGAGGGCGATATGCACTAAAGTGATTGCATCTCTTTCCCTCTTCTCATTTCTCTTTTGCGTTCATCTTTCTTTCTTTGCACTCTCACTCACTCGCTCATAAAACAAACCAATCAATTAGATTGAATAAACTGGCATGTATAGTTCGCAGAATTTATTAAATTCTATAGAGCAGGTCTCTAGTTATGTATGTGTCATCAGGTGAATATTACATCATGTCTTTTTGTCTCTGCTCTGAATGGGTGTGGCCAGAGATGCTTTTGAGCGTGGAGCTTCTCACACCACAAAAGCTGCCACACCAAAAACCACAAACAAGGATCTATTACGGATGTGTTCAAACAACAACAAAAGCCCATCAGTAATCTACGAATCCAGTTATTAAATAACTGCTATTATTTAGAGCAAAGAAAGATTAACCAAGATGAGGTATTTCCAGGAAATCCGCCTAAAATAGATTTTAGCGAATCTATACCATTGATTGATTAAACTTAAAAAATGAAACATGTTATGCTGATACAGTAAGCCATTCTGTCACAGGAAAGATTGTTTCTGCTGTCATTTATTCACCTTCATTCCTCTCATTCCAAACTTATTCCATGATGGTTTTATTCATTTATTTATTTTTCATGAAACACAAAGGGAGAACATTTGAGGAATGTTCTGACTGCTTTTTTTCATATTTAGAAAAACACTGCCTTAAAATATCTACAGTCCATACAGTTGATGGACTATTTTATTTTTCTGATCCCAAGACACGTCAACGTCATTGATATTAGCATACTATTAAACGTACAGTATGGGATTTTTGGCTACCAGGGGTCACTCAATCAAAATAATAACATAAGACGTACTTTGATGACGTCGGGAAAGAGCGTGGGCTCATGGGAGTTATTGTCATTGGAACACGCGCTCTGTCGCTCCCCACATTCTGCACTCATTCTAACTTAGTATTTTGACAATCACGTCTTTTCGAACGGAGAGATATATGAATTATCAGACCCCTATCAAATCAATATTCCATCTAGCTAGTAGTAATACATGTTAAAAAACACGGTCGCCTTTCGTTAATAATTATAATTACGTTTATACTATGATATCGAACAAGATAGTGAACTGCATTTGAAGCTACTTTATCCAGCTAGATATAGAACAAATGTGGATTTACATTATACTATACATGAGAGCTAGTCCGTCTGCGTTTTACACAAGACATCATTGTTTCACAAAATATACGGATAGATACAGTTAGCTGAATGGATGCATACCTGTTTATTAGAATGCAAGCATCTCTCTGTAGTTTCAGCTTGTCACTAAGCTCTCTCCATCTTGGAAATGCAGCTCCAATATTTACCCGTGTCTTGTTTCTTCTCTTGTCCCAAAACCTTCTCAGGTCATTTATTTCACCCGTACGTTTGCACTTCACAGAACGTGCAGGCAAAGCATAATCATGATCCATAACTAAGTTATTGATTGAGGTATAAATACTAATATAAACAATATAAATATAAAATATAATAGTCTCGATCAAGGCTAGCTACTACTTTTTCTTTTTCGTCTCTTCTTTGCTTCTGTTCACCTTTGTATTTGGCGTTCTGCTGGGTTCCACAGGAAGTTAGATAAACTAGAGGGGTCAAAGGTTATATGACGCCATAGACGGGCGACAAAACGGAAATAAAGAAACGTGCCGTGTCTTCTAATTAAACTTTAATTTTCTCAGAATTTGAAAGTTTGTGGAAACTGTTGGGATAATGTAAGTACACAACTAAAAAACAATATATAACATAGATATAGTGATTTCTGCTATTTTTAAAGCAGGACAATTACATATTGTGCCTTTTAATAAAGGAATAGTAAACAAGCAGCTTTTTACTTGACTAGATGTTAATTGATGGACTGGAGTGTTGTGGATTACTTGCGGACTATTGTGACGTTTTATCAGCTTCACTGCAGAGGATCCACTGCGGTGAGCAAGTTATGTAATGTTAAATATCTTGAATTCTTTTAAGAATTTGCAGTAAAACCGCCTAAAAAACACTTATTTTAAATACCATCACTGTCAAAAAATAACATGATCCATTATTGGTAACAGCAAACCTTAACTATAAAACTACTCATGTGTATGTCTTGCCATTCTGAGCTTTAGTGTTAAAGTGTTGATAAAGTATTGTTGCTCCCTCAGTCTCCACTCATTCAGCTGTGTGTACAGTCGTAGCCAAAGGTTTTGAGAATTATATAAATATTGGAAATTGGAAAAGCTGCTGCTTAAGTTTTTATAATAGCAATTTGCATATACTCCAGAATGTTATGAAGAGTGATCAGATGAATTGCATAGTCCTTCTTTGCCATGAAAATGAACTTAATCCCAAAAAAACCTTTCCACTGCATTTCATTACTGTCATTAAAGGACCTGCTGAGATCATTTCAGTAATCGTCTTGTTAACTCAGGTGAGAATGTTGACGAGAACAAGGCTGGAGATCATTATGTCAGGCTGATTGGGTTAAAATGGCAGACTTGACATGTTAAAAGGAGGGTGATGCTTGAAATCATTGTTCTTCCATTGTTAACCATGGTGACCTGCAAAGAAACGCGTGCAGCCATCATTGCGTTGCATAAAAATGGCTTCACAGGCAAGGATACTGTGGCTACTAAGATTGCACCTAAATCAACAATTTTTAGGATCATCAAGAACTTCAAGGAAAGAGGTTCAATTCTTGTAAAGAAGGCTTCAGGGCGTCCAAGAAAGTCCAGCAAGTGCCAGGATCGTCTCCTAAAGAGGATTCAGCTGCGGGATCGGAGTGCCACCAGTGCAGAGCTTGCTCAGGAATGGCAGCAGGCAGGTGTGAGCGCATCTGCACGCACAGTGAGGCCAAGACTTTTGGAAGATGGCCTGGTGTCAAGAAGGGCAGCAAAGAAGCCACTTCTCTCCAAAAAAAACATCAGGGACAGATTGATCTTCTGCAGAAAGTATAGTGAATGGACTGCTGAGGACTGTGGCAAAGTCATATTCTCCGATGAAGCCCCTTTCCGATTGTTTGGGGCATCTGGAAAAAGGCTTGTCCGGAGAAGAAAAGGTGAGTGTTACCATCAGTCCTGTGTCATGCCAACAGTAAAGCATCCTGACACCATTCATGTGTGGGGTTGCTTCTCATCCAAGGGAGTGGGCTCACTCACAATTCTGCCCAAAAACACAGCCATGAATAAAGAATGGTACCAAAACACCCTCCAACAGCAACTTCTTCCAACAATCCAACAACAGTTTGGTGAAGAACAATGCATTTTCCAGCATGATGGAGCACCGTGCCATAAGGCAAAAGTGATAACGAAGTGGCTCGGGGACCAGAATGTTGAAATTTTGGGTCCATGGCCTGGAAACTCCCCAGATCTTAATCCCATTGAGAACTTGTGGTCAATCCTCAAGAGGCGGGTGGACAAACAAAAACCCATTAATTCAAACTTCAAGAAGTGATTATGAAAGAATGGGTTGCTATCAGTCAGGATTTGGCCCAGAAGTTGATTGAGAGCATGCCCAGTCGAATTGCAGAGGTCCTGAAAAAGAAGGGCCAACACTGCAAATACTGACTCTTTGCATAAATGTCATGTAATTGTCGATAAAAGCCTTCGAAACATATGAAGTGCTTGTAATTATATTTCAGTACATCACAGAAACAACTGAAACAAAGATCTAAAAGCAGTTTAGCAGCAAACTTTTTGAAAACTAATATTTATGTAATTCTCAAAACTTTTGGCCACGACTGTAGACAGTGATAACTATAGTGTCATTTATCAGTGTGCAAGAAATACACATGGGGAACATGGAAAGACTTTTTTTTTTTGGCCAGAGGTTTGCTCTTGTCTGATGATTCAAAAATAGATATGCATCAAAACAGGTTGTTATTGGTGGAAATGATTTCACAGCGCTGCGGTCTTTGATCTCATGTTAAAATCTGTGGCTTTCTGCAGTCAGATATTTTAGTTTAATAACCAGGGCTGTTAATTTAAAATTGATTTAGATCATTTTAAATATATATAAAGCAATAATAAACTGTGGACTCCAATCTGTGGCTTATGATATCAAATATGAAAATAATATGGAAAACAAACAACATATTGACTTTTAAAGCCTTTTTGTTTGTGTTTGTTTTAGGTTTTGGATGATCTTTATTTAGATTATTATATAAGCATGTATGTCATTAATTCTAATTAATGTAACTAATTATGTTCATTTCAAGTTTAATTTTTTTTGTCTTTCCACAAATATGTTTTAAACTCCAATTAGTATTTTGTTTATTATTATTATTATTTATTTGATAAATAGCCATATAAGTTGGAAAATGTCAGATTTATGCAGTCATTATCGTCAAATAACCTCTGAACGTCGTCTCTTGTGTAGGTGATGAAAATGGCCATTTTTAACTTCATCATTACATTTCTGTTGCATTTGGTTAAAGAAGAAGAGTCCATTTACATTCAGAACAGGGAAATTGTGCATGTGCATCACATAAAATTGAATGGATTGTCAAACAGAAAATTAGCAGGCATGTATATCAGTGTAAAGTATAAGGTAAAAACTTACCTGAATCACATTAGAGCAGAAACGGGCTTCAGTTCTGAGATATTTACAACTATACTGCATCTAAATTTGGAGGCAATGTTAATTTCCTGTTTTGCTTGAACGGCAGGGCAGAAACCTGTCAGCACATTCTCACTTCTGAGTGATCTGATGGCGGTCATATTCAGGGGTACAGCAGTGTTATGATTGTTCATAAAGTGGTGTACCAACAAACTACTATCTCTGTAGTATACAATGTGTTTACTGTGGACAGTATGCAGATTTTCTGTTGGACGATTAAGCAAAATTCCTTGCTTTCCTAAACTTCTTCAGTGTTCACAACCCTTTTTGACACATGTTCACAACTGATTAGAATTTTCATAAGCAGTAAAATGGGACAAGAGGAAAGCATTTAATTAAAAGGAACCCATTAATACCAAATAAGAAATACAGCTGTTCAGAAGCTTTTGGTCACTAAAAGTAAACAATGAAATATGGTTCCTATATCTTACAATTTATGGTTTCCACAAAATATTAAGCAGTTTTCAACATTGATAGTTACAACAAATGTTTAAAAAGTTTCTTAAAATTCCCTTTTTTTTTTTTTTTTAGATTTTCAGTGGTGTTCGCAACCCATATTCTTGCACTCGCTGAGCTAAACACGAGGTCGTATGAAAACTATAATGCAATGACATTTAAAATATTTCCATTCATATTGCATTCTGTTTCATATTCTTTAAAAAAATACTAGTCAGTGTGCACTGTACAGTATACTAGTTAGTGTGCAGTAAGCAGTGTACTAGTGTCCCAGGCCGACTGGAGTGAGAGGTGTGATGTGAGGGGTAGGTCAACTGCAAGTTTGAGAAAACACAGGATGTGTAGTGGGATCCATTTTCCGCTTCCTGACGGACAGTAAGGCTGGATGCAGGACCGGGAAGAGCGGGGGTGTAGCGCTTAGTGGAAACGGTGTCCTTGGTTCCCTGGTTTGGTGGCGGAGGTGGTTCTGTGTGTGTGTGTGTGTGTGTGTGTGTGTGTGTGTGTGTGTGTGTGTCAGTGCTGATGGAAGAAAGAGAGCCTGTGGGATCCTGTGTGTCAGCAAGAGCCACAGAGAGAGAGAGAGAGAGAGTGAGAATGAGTAGGCGATATGGGGCGGAAGTAAATTTCTGGCATTGGGCCACAGAACCTATTTCCATCATAAGGCTGTTTCTCTATGTAGTTTTTCTGTCAGTGTGTAAATAACTCAAGTTGTACTATTTATTTCTTTATTTCTTTCTTTATTTATTCAATTAAATTTACAATGATTTTCCTTTGCGTGCAGTTAAAGCAGAACAGTCCATTTACATTCAAATCAGGGAAATTCCCAACTACCATGCCTGAAGCACCTGTGTGTTTGTACACAAGTGGGAATCCTTGTATTTGTATTTGTTGAGGTAGTGTAGTGTGCCTGTGTGTCTCATAAAATTTCATGGATCAAACAGTAGACTAGCAGGTGTGTGTGTGCCATTATTGCAGTTGCCATAATGGAGTTCATGCAGTGTGTGTGTGCGTGCGTGTGTCTGCATTTGTTTCCCCCTTAAAGCTCTATCTAAGCAGGAAACCTTGTGTGGGAGTAGCACCTGTCTTAAATAAGGCACTCACACACACACTTATACACACACTTATACACAAAATGGAACACACACCCACATAAACACACTTGGAACTCAATCTTGGTTTTGATCAGTGTTAACCAAGCACAAACTGAAGACTTATTTGTTCTTTTGAATAAGCATTTCATGTCGAGAGGCTTCATATTTTGTTGTTCAATATTTCTGTATTATTGGAATGAACAGTTAAAGAAGACAAGAACTTGACTATAATTAAAAATGAACATAATAAACCAAATAAGAAAAACAGATGTCTATAAGCATTTACTTTATGATTCAATCGATTTATTTTTTCCCCCTTCTAGGCAACTCCATGCTTCATGCCAATCCTATTGGTCTACATTGCCCATGATGTCATAGACAGGGTGCCCAGAAGTATAAAGGGCACCTGCTGAATACGTCACCAAGTTTTGTTGTCTTCAGGAGTCGTCTGTTTAAAGTGTGATTGAGAGACCAAGGAAAAGCACTGTGGAAAGTGTGTGCCCAAGGTTTCTGTCATTTGAGGACACACACGATCTATGCATCCTGTATCTTGGTCAGGTTCCGTGTTCAGTGCTCGAGGGCGCTGAACACACTCATTGTGAGTGTTATCCAATGAGAAGCTTCATTTGCATTTGTCCCTCTTCTCGAGAGATGAGTGACAAGCATTTGCGTCTCGCTGTTTGGGTCCCGCTGTTGCCGACACATGATGAAGACTCAGATTGCGGAATTCGTGGGTTCAAGATTCTCTTTTTGGGTTATCGGATCCTGTGGATAGCGCTTAAGTCAAGCAGCACCTTAGAGAATGTGTGCCTCCATGTTTGGATCCTAACTTTCGAGGGCATATTCTGCTTTCGCGTTTGTCTCGATGAAGAGTACATGCGTTCAGAGTTACGCGTTCAGATGTCTAGGCTGCACTCAGGCTTACTTTGCTCTGGAATATGGTGGTCTGAGGGCAGCTATTTTCTTGTCTGGCTTCTTAACTAGGTTGGGTTTCCCTTGGCACAAGTTCTCTCGGTTAAGCACTGAAGTCTGTCTAGGAATTGTATTGAATTGAATTGTCTTTGTCTAGGAGCTGTGTTCCAGCTCGGAGACTGCTCCCCTTTTTAGGGTTTTTAAATAGTGGTCTTCATGAGCCTGGACAGGTCTGTCTTGCATGGACTGTTTTAACTAGATTGCCCACTTCCATGGTCTGGGCTGTCTTCAACCTTATCTAAGTGAACTGCTATTCGAGGATAGCTGTGTCCAGCAAGTCTAGTCAGGTTGAGCTTTTTTGTCATTCTGCTACATGTGTGTACATAGAGTGAAATGAAATGTCATGCCTCACAGGACCACAGTGCTACATAAATACAGACATTCTACAATGAAGTAAAACAGTATAAACCTATACACAAACTAACCTACTGACAGATTTTGACTATAAATATACTATATATAAATGTTAACCTATACATAAAATAAAAAATACAAACTTTATGAATGCTTCACATAAATATTGTATGTTGTGATGTAAATGTGTTGTTTCAGAGGGGGCGAGGGGATTTGAGTTCAGGGCTCTCACAGCCTGGAGGAAAAAGCTGTTTAGCAGTCCGGCGGAGCAGGCTTTGATGCTCCGGTACAATCTTCCTTATGGTAGGAGCTGGAAGAGACTGTAGGAGGGGATGGGTGGGGTCCTTCGTGATACTGTTGGATTTGCTGGAGCATTGTGTAAGGAAAATTTCCAGGATAGAGGTGAGAGGGGCACTGATAATCCTTGCAGTGGTGTTCACTGTCCGCTGGAGGGTCTTGCGATCTGCTGCACTACAGTTCCCGTAACAGACTGTGATGCAGCTGGTCAGCACACTCTCTATTGTGCCCCTGAATGTGGTGAGGATAGGTGGAAGGAGAAAGTGTAAGCTCTGTTGTGCCTTCTTGGAGAGTGACATGGTGTTAGTGGTCCAGGTGAGATACTCTGTGATGTGCAACACCAGAAATTTAGTGCTGTTGACTCTCTCCACAGTCGCGCTGTCAATGGTCAGTGGGGGGTGGTCAACTGAGTTTTTTCCTGAAGTCCATCACAACCCCTTTGTCTTACTCACATTGAGGGACAGGTTGTTAGTGCCACACCATTCAGCCAGCTGTGCCTCTTACTCTCTGTAGTGTGTTTCATTGCTGTTGCTCATGAGACCTACCACAGTTGTATCATTCGCGAACATTATGATGTGGATGGAGCTGAAGAACAGTGGGCTGAGCACACAGCATTGAGGAGCACCTGTGCTCAGTGTGGTAGTGCTCGAGGTGTTATGGCAAACACGGACTGACTGAGGATTTCCAGTTAGAAAGTCCAGGATCCAATTACAGAGGGAGGTATTTAGGGCCATCAAGTATAGTTTATTAATGAGCTGTTGTGAGATTATTGTTTTGAATACTGAGCTGAAGTCGATGAACAGCATTCTAACATAGGATTCTTTATTCTCTAGGTGGGTAAGAGCCAGGTAGAGGGTGGAGGAAATTCTATCGTCTTTAGAGTGGTTTGGACGGTATGCAAACTGGAGCAGATTGAGTTTGTTGTGGAGGCTGGTTTTGATGTTGTGCATGACTAACCTCTCAAAGCACTTCATCATGATTGGAGTCAGTGCTATGGGACGGTAGTCGTTTAGACTGGACACAGGTGATTTCTTTGGTACCGGTATAATTGTTGTGGATTTGAGACATGTGGGGACTGGCTCAGCGAGGTGTTGAAGATATCTGTAAGGACATCTGTCAGCTGTGCAGCACAGTCTTTCAGTACATGGCCAGGTATGTTGTCGGGACCCGCAGCCTTGCGTTGGTTAATCCTAGATAGGGTCTTCCTTATATCAGCTGGAGACAGACTGCCTAGTCGTTGGGAGGTTTGGGCAGTTTTTGTGCAGGTGTGTCATTCTCCATGTCATACCGTGAATAAAAGTAGTTGAGTGCATCCGGGAGGGATGTGTCGTCATCACAGGCCTGTGGCAGGGGCTTGTAGTCAGTGATGGTCTGAATGGATTGCCACAGGCTCCGTGTGTCTCTGCTGTGAGCATATGACCATTTTGCATTTTTGATGTCACAGGACAGACTGGATCTTGCTGTTTTGAGGGCTGCTTTGTCTCCTGATCTTAATGCTTCATCTCTGGTCTTTAGCAGCCCACGAACCTCTGGTGTCATCCACGGCTTCTGGTTTCCACGTGTGGTGGTCGTTTTCCACCACCACACTGTCACATCATCATTGCACTTTTTGATATACTGTAAACAGTCACTGTTTCAGTGTACTCCTGCAGGTCTGTGTGGTTGTTGTAGGTGGCTGCCTCTTTAAACACTAAAAGCAGTCCTGTAGTGTTGAGGTAGCATCATCTGGCCAAATTGTGATAAGTTTTTAAACCGGTTTAGCGAGTTTCAGAAGTGGTCTGTATGCTGGAATTAGCATAACAGAGATGTGGGAGCGGGGTACAGCCTCGCATGCGTTCTTTTCTGTTGTGTAGACAAAGTCCAGTGTGTTTTTTCTCCTTGTTGCAAAGTTCACACGTTGGTAGAACTTTGGCGTAATGGTCTTTAAGTTTGTGTGGACGAAGTCACTTACTATTATGAAAAAGCGGTCAGTGTTATTTGTTTGTTGTTCACTGATGGCGCTGTACCACTCGCGAAGCACGTCCTTGGGGTTTGCACATGGGGGGATGCAGACTGTGACAATAACAATGGTTGTGAACTCCCGCAGCAGATAGAACTGTCGACAATTCACAAACATAAACTCCACCAGGGATGAGCAATGTTTTGTCACTAGCACAGCATTGTTACACCACTCATTGTTGACCTATACACACAAGCCACCCCCGTGAGCCTTACCAGACATTGCTGTATCTCTGTCCGCTCGGTAGTAGGCAAGTCCATGCAGATGAATAGCGGAGTTTAGGATATTTTCATTTAGCCATGTTTCAGTGAAAACAAACACACAACAATCCCTTGTCTTATGCTGTGTAGACTGAGTTGAATTAAGTCCAAAGACCAAAGAGCGAACGTTTGAGAGCATGAGTGATGGAATCGCTGGTCTAGTGGGGTTAGCCCTTAGCCTAGCTTGTGTGTCTCCATGCTTGCTGTGTTTCTGCCCCCTCTCGTCCGACCACACCGCCAACATCATCCTTTATGATGAATGTTTGTGTGATGTTTGATGTATATACGATGATGTATGATGTTTATGTGTTAGCTCTTTAGCGAATCATTTACTGATAACATTGATTGGGGACCTCCTAGGTATAGCCTTCTGAGGGAGGTTATATTTCAGCCATTGATATGGCAGGACAGGCTTACTTGAATACAGCTATCTGAGGCTAGCTGTGATCTTCTGCAGTTGCGGTTAGCCATCTCTGGAGTGGTCCCCTTTCCTATAGCCAAGGTATCTGAGGATAGCTATGTACTTGCTCAGTGATTGCCCCCTGCTTAGGGCTCAAATAGACAGCGCTGTCTCCCCTCTTTGGGTTGTAAGTAGACAGCCCATTCTTTCTGGTCTAGGTAGTTTTAGTCAGTCCCCCTTCTGGTAGCCCTTCCTAAGTACAAAGCTATCTGAGGATATCTTTGTGCTAGCTCTTTAAGTAGTGGTCTCCTTGAGCCTTTGCCTAGACAGCGCTATCTCCCCTGCTAGGGTTGTAAATAGATAGCCCACTCTCTGTGGTCTGGGCAGCTCCGCAGGAAGGCTATCTAGATTGTTATTCTGGTCTACAAGTCTTCATAAGAGCTTTGGGACATCTGACGATAGATGTGTTCTAGCTCAGCCGCTATTCTCATCACCTGATATTTAAGTGGTGATCTCTTGAGCTCCTCTAAAAGCTTTCTAGTTTAGCCTCTACAGTGGTCTTGTGTATTATTGCTCACATAGCGTAGCTAGCTGTACTCTTAACTTGGGTATGGTATTCTCCTTGATTGAATCAGCTCTCTTCATTTCTGCCAGGTTATTTGAGCAGCCTGTGATGTCAGTGGCCTGGCCCCTTTCTGAGGAAAGGTTTAGCATATGTCGGTTGCATTCTTGGTTCTCTCCCACCAGGTGAACAGGCATGCGCCTCGGCACGGCATGGTTGGATTTCTTTCCCCAATGTGGTCCCTAGGGGATGCAGCATGGAGTTCACTAGAAGTGGAACGTCTTGGGTGATGCATGTAGCCATGGTTCCCTGAGAGGGAATGAGACACTGTGCCAACTAGCCATGCCTTCAGCCTGCTTGTTTACATCTCCTTCAGACAACTAAGTTGGTGACGTGTTCAGCAGGTGCCCTTCTATACTTGCGGGCACCGCACCTATGACATCATTGGCCATGTGGACCAATAGGATTGCCGTTGTTTAACATGTGCTTCAGACACCGGTCATACTGGCGACATTCCCTATTATATATATATATATATATATATATATATATATATATATATATATATATATATATATATATGTAATGAGTTTTTTTAAATAAAGAAATTAACACTATTTAGCAAGGATGCATTATTTCAATCAAATGTGACAGAAAAGACATTAATAATAATGCAAAAGATTTTGGGGTTTTGTTCTTTAGAATTTTCTATTCATCAAAGAATCCTGAAAAAAATCAAATCATAATACTGAAGGATATATATAGATTTGTGAAGATATATATATAGACAGAGATTTCTGAAGAAAACTGTGACAGTGAAAAATTAAGCTTTGCCATGACAGGAATAAATGAAATGGTAAAATATATTAAAATAGAAAACCTATATTTATAGTGGTTATAATACAGGTGCTTCTCAATAAATTAGAATGTCGTGAACTCAAATGGTGAAACTCGGGTATTAAATAAATTCAATGCACACAGACTGAAGAAGTTTAAGTCTTTTTGTATTATGATGATGATTTGGCTCACATTTAACACAAACCCACCAATTCACTATCTCAACAAATTAGAATATGATGACATGCCAATCAGCTAATCAACTCAAAACACCTGCAAAGGTTTCCTGAGCCTTCAAAATGGTCTCTCAGTTTGGTTCACTAGGCTACACAATCATGACTGCTGATCTGAAAGTTGTCCAGAAGACAATCATTGACACATTTCACAAGGTGCCACAAACATTCATTGCCAAAGAAGCTGGCTGTTCACAGAGTGCTGTATCCAAGCATGTTGAGTTGAGTGGAAGGAAAAAGTGTGGGAAAAAAATTCAAGAATTTGAGTGAACTTTATAAGGAATGGACTGAGGCTGGAGTCAAGGCATCAAAAGCCACCACACACAGACGTGTCAAGGAATTTGGCTACAGTTACCGTATCCCTCTTGTTAAGCCACCCCTGAGGCGTCTTACCTCAGCTAAGGAGAAGAAGAACTGGACTGTTGCCCAGTGGTCCAAAGTCCTCTTTTGAGATGAGAGCAAGTATTGTATTTCATTTGGAAACGAAGGTCCTAGAGTCTGGAGGAAGGGTGGAGAAGCTCATAGCCCAAATTACTTGAAGTCCAGTGTTAAATTTCCACAGTCTGTGATGATTTGGGGTGCAATTTCATCTGCTGGTGTTGGTCCATTTGAGTTTTATGAAAACCAAAGTCAATGCACCCGTTTACCAAGAAATTTTGGAGCACTTCAAGCTTCCTTCTTCTGACCAGCATTTGTAGATGCTGATTTCATTTTCCAGCAGGATTTGGCACCTGCCCACACTGCCAAAACCCCAAAAGTTGGTTAAATGACCATGGTGTTGGTGTGCTTGACTGGCCAGCAAACTCACCAGACCTTAACCCCATAGAGAATCTATGGGGTATTGTCAAGAGGAAAATGAGAAACAAGAGACCAAAAAAATGCAGATAAGCTGAAGGCTACTGTCAAAGAAACCTGGGCTTCCATACCACCTCAGCAGTGCCACAAACTGATCACCTCCATGCCACGCCAAATTTAGGCATTTATTAAAGCAAAAGGAGCCCCTACCAAGTATTGAGTACATGTACAGTAAATTAACATACTTTACAGAAGGCCAAAAATGCACTAAATTTAAATGGTTTATGAAGTATTCTAATTTGTTGAGATTGTGATTTGGTGGGTTTTTGTTAAATGTGAGCCTAAATCAACACAATGAAAAGAGCCAAAGACTTAAACTACTTCAGTCTGTGTGCAATGAATTTATTTAATACACAAATTTCACAATTTGAGTTGAATTACTGAAATAAATGAACTTTTTCACAACATTCTAAGTCATTGAAAAGCACCTGTATTTCACATTATTAGGGGCCAAGCACCGAAGGTGCTTGGGCACCTATTGTATCCCTTAGGATTCTTATTATTATTCTGCCTCTTCTTCCGCCGCAAGTCTATGGCAGCCCATAGAACCGCTTGCGGGAAAGTTGTGCAATTTGGCACACTGATAGAGGACAATATCAACATTAACCACAGCACGTTTAGAGAGTCTGACTCCAACTCTCTAGCGCCACCACTAGTCCAAAGATTAAATGTTTCTATGCTAATAACTTTTGACAGCCACAAAAGTACAATTATTTTTTTTCCTTTGAATCCTTGGCTTATGCCAAGTCGAATGAACACCAAAATTCAAAAATCGCAAGGTTGAGTTTTTTTGCTATATTTTATTGCTCGTAAAACCTACTTTTTCGAACTCGTCCTAGACGGTTAGTCCGATTGCCACGAAAATGGGCTCAGATCGTCTTCAGACCATGCTGGCAAAAAGTTATGGAATTCAAGTTGATTCGTCCAACCGTTCCCGAATGACAGGTGAACAAATTTGTCAAAGCATGCAAAAATACACGTGAGGCTATATCTCTGCAACGGTTTGGCATATTGAGACCAAACTTGGTGTGTGTTATAACAGGCATGAACTGAGACTACCTGGAGTGTTTCGACGCACAAAACCTTGTGGTCAAGAGTTATAATGAAATATCTCAAAAATGCTAAAAACTTTTGAATAAATTAGACTATTGAAATGAAAATGGTCTCCATATATTATGTGGGTTATGCCGAGAGTATCGATACCAATTATGCGAAAATTGTCCATACTTCCTGTCCGCCATTTTGATTGTTGAAAAAAAAATTTTTTTAACTCCTCCTAGAACGTTAGTCTGATTTTCACCAAATTTGACATTGATCATCTTCAGACCATGCTGGCAAAAAGTTATGAATTTTGTGTCGATATACGAAACTGTTCTCATTTAGCGCATCAACGAATTTGCTGGAAGGGTGCCAAAATGCATTTGAGGCTGTATCTCTGCAAAGCTTTGACATATTTGCACCAAACTTTGTATGTGTCATCGTCACCTCACACTGACCATGCCACATAAATTTGGTAACAGCGCCACCTATTGGTCAAGAGTAATAAACCATTCATTAACTGTTAATAATTAGACTTATTAAAATCCTAATAACTTTTTATTGCATTAGCCTATTGCAATGAAACTGATCTCAAAATATTCCCTGGCTTATGCCGATAACATAGATACCTAATATGCCAGAGTAAGCTGAACTTCCTGTCCGCCATTTTGATTTATATTGAAAACCTATTTTTTCGAACTCCTCATCAACCGTAGGTCCGATTTTCACCAAAATGTCAGATGATCTTTAGACTGTGCTGAAAATTTTTTTAATGTTAATGTCATCTCACACAGAACACACCGAAATGATTTGATTACAGCGCCACCTGTTGGTCAAAAGAGAGAGGCCATTTAATCTTATTACTAGTGGTTGTATCTATGATTTTTCAGCCATTTCAAATACAATCATCCTAAAATTGGTTTAATTGCTCATTGTTGCATTTGGTGTGGTCCTCCATGCCATGCTTAGCTCCTAAATTTGCCGCTGGAGTGCTTGGCCCCGTAATTGCTGCTTGCAGCTATATATATATATATATATATATATATATATATATATTTTTTTTTTTTTACTTTATTTCTGTTTTAACTCTATCTATCTATCTATCTATCTATCTATCTATCTAATCTGTCTGTCTGTCTGTCTATCTTGTTAGTTAAAATATATATCAGACTTTAATAAATCCTTTCATCTTTGTTATTGTTATGTCTGTAGGCTTGGAAGAAGCGCTGGTTTATCCTGCGTAGTGGGCGCATGAGTGGAGACCCGGATGTTCTTGAGTACTACAAGAGTGACCATGCCAAAAAGCCCATTCGCATCATCGACCTGCATTGCTGCGAGCAGGTGGACGCTGGCCTCACCTTCAAACGCAAAGAGTTCCAGGACAGCTTTGTGTTCGACATCAAGACGGCCGAGAGAACCTTCTACCTGGTGGCAGAAACGGAGGAGGAGATGAACCGCTGGGTCCGCTCCATCTGCCAGCTCTGTGGATTCAACCAGTCAGAGGACAACCATCACGGTAGGAGAACTGTCACTATGTTTGTGTTCACAATCAACATTTTGGGGCAGATTCTGTTGAATTTACCTTCAGCTATAGGCAATGTTAATGCAGTAACCAAATTCAATATATTTACTGTATGCCATTATCCATGGTTTTACAGTAACAGTGCTCTCATCTGGAGCAGTGTGCTATTTTTTTCTCTGAGCTGATGATACGACAGATAGAAAACAATCACAAGGAACCTGATGCCATATCTTATTGCTTTCCTTTTTTTCCCCCTCTTTGATTTGAGAAAGTTGGGCTGGACCAGCCTTGCCAAATGGATGCAGTGTCTGAAAGGTTTATTGATTTTTTTTCCCCTTTGCTTTGTTAAAGAAAGGGAGGGAACATTGCCCATCATTGCAGGCATAGTGTTTGTGTTTATTCTAGAGACAGTTAAATGCTGGTCATTTTTGACATGAAGAGGACTTGTCATTGTGGGATCTTAAAAAAGTGAATTTTTTTTTACTGTAAAATAAGAGTCTGAACTCTAAATAAGATGAAAAAAAAATCTATATATTAATATACAGTATGTTATATAATAATTTTCTAATTAACAGAATTATAATATTCATAAATAATTATAATGTTAATATAAAAAAATTATATATAAAAAATTATATATTAAAATATAATATTTAAAGTAGTCTAAAAAGTTTTCAAAACAATCACACACACACACACACACACACACACGCGTGCGCACAATTTCTGTGCACAAAGAATGGTTTGCCTAAAAGTGAAAATTTTATTATCATTTAATCACAGGGTTTGATGTCAGTGATGACAACCTCTTTCTCAACCAGTTATAACATGATGATGATGATGATGATGATGTTTTAATTTCTGAGTGAACACTTCTTTAATTAGGTTTATAAAGTCTTTTGTATTTCTGATGAAAAGCTGAACGTGGGATTCAATACTTTGTTCACAAATCTGGATGTTTCAGCATGAAAAATGCATACTGAAATTTACAGTGAAGCCTTTGCTTTTTTCAAAGTATCTGGCTTAATATTGATATATTTACTGGGAGTGTGAAAATTGGGGCTAAAAGCAAAGCAAGAGCCTAAAAATTCATGAACAACATTATTGAAGTTTATTGGTATAAAGGTGTGGCAACTTTAATGTACACAGTCATCACTCAAATTATCTATCATCTTTATTATCTAGAGCAGTACCAGACTGTTCTCTCTGCATTGTGTCTTTTATAAAATTAATTTCACACAGATTTGTGTTATCTATTGTATTATTGATGGTTGATACATGGTCTTTAGTGGGTCCTACAGCGTCCTACAGTAGATGTCATTGTATTATTTGCTCCATGTTCTCTTGCGAAAGGCTCAGTTTCCACCCACTGAGGTGTGTACATTTTCACTCGATGAGCAATAGAAATCGAAGGTCTTGGTAATGAGAAAGTCATGCACAGTTTTTGGCAGTCACCAACCAAAGCATGAGATCCTCATCTGACCTTTTTCAACAGGCCAGCCAGTAGTGCTTGACTTCTGGGTCACACAACTCATACAAATACACCCTCAGCCTGCCTACTCATCTTCTGTGAAATGGGTGAATTTTCCAGTTTTCCTGCCAAGGACATTTTATTTTCTATTTTTTATTTTATTTTTTATTATTATTATTATTATTATTATTATTATTATGATGAGAACAAAACTTGAACTAAATGTGCTAAAGACAAATTTTATTTTTCATTTATTATTATTTTATTTAAAATAAACTTAATTCTAACCAAAGAGAGAATAAATAGAAAATAGTAGCTATTGTTTCGGTTTTATAATCTTTTTTATACAATTATCTAATGAAATGAATACTATTAGAATAATTAAATTAATAACAAATAATTAATTAATACATTTTCTAAAAATCTATTTATTTAGCATTTTGACTGCACTGAAAACTATATAAATAAAGATGACTATTTTTTTATTTGATTTTAAATGGAGTAAAAAAAAATAATTGCGAAAAAATACAAAAGTAGCTTTTTTTTGTCCATTTTTATAATTGTTGTAATTAGGGCTGCACGATAAATCGCATGCGATATTTAATGTGCATCTTGTCAGTAAAGCCGGTTCTGTAATCAGTGGTAAATCTTTACACGTGTGTGATTTCACATGGAGCAGCATTAACTACACAGAGCCGTTGTTCACTGACAAGCTGTGCCAAACCACGATAATATTTTGTGCATGTTTTGTGCAGTCAGTGAACAACAAATCATGCATGTGTAGAGATTTACCGCTGATGGCTTTACTGAAAAGATGCACATTAAATATCGCATGCGATTTATCGTACAGCCCTATTAGTAATGAAATTATATAATTAAATGAATACTATTAAAATAAAAATACTATAAAATGTAATTACAAATGTTACTGGATTGTGTTGATTTGTTTAGAGATATGTCTGCATTAACACATTGCTATATCATATATATATCATATTATCATATATACAAAGGCCACAAATATCACCAGTGTTTTAGAATGACCCTTGTCATAAAATAACCACCAAAACCTACATTTTTGCAAATACCCACATTTTTGCTCATAGATCCAGATGTAAAGACCCCAGCTGCCCCATGATCTTCTGTGTTCTCTCTCACATGCACACACTGTCCAATGATGTGCTTCCATCCATTTAACTCCACTGGCAAAACAGTAATGGCTGATTTGAAACAGAACCATTTTTTATGAGATGCAACCAGAGAATAAAACACACACCGTAACTGCAATGTAGATCAGAGCGGCTCTCCTCCCCTCCCCAGATAAATACTGCTCTCGACCTCTCTTTTCCCCAAGCAAGTATTAAGTTGTCAGCTGCGCTGTGAGCATAAAAATGGAAGAGACCAGTTTGCCTCAGAGGAAGTTAGCATTGAAAGTCATTCGGCAGTGCATCGAGTCTGTTTGCTGGAGCTTTGGGGACATGAATTGCACATGTGATGGTTCAAGGGAATCAAACAAAAGTGTGTCAGGTGCAAATAGACGGAGACTGATTCTGTAATTCTGTGTGGTTGAGTGCTGATATGTGTATTAAGCGTAGCTAATTTTATGTCACATGACTGAAATGTCACTCAACAGTCATGACAGATGAAATACAATGGGTATCAAATGAAAATGTGGCCTTCAATAGTGAAATTATTGAGGTCAACATACCTTACAATACTTTTCTGCATATAATTTTTGAAAAGAAATTTATACTTTTATTAGGCAAAGCATTAAATTGATCAAAAGTGATAGTAGACACATTAATAATATTACAAAAAAAACCTATTTTGAATATATTATGTTTTTTTAAACTTTTGTTCATCATTGTTTAACGTTGATAATAATAATAAATGTTTCTATGTTTCAGTATATTATAACGATTTCTGAAGAATCATGTGACAAAAGACTGGAGTAAAGATGCTGAATATTAAACTGTCATCACGGGAAAAATGTAATACTTAATTACTAAAAATAATACATTATCATTTTAAAGTATATTGAAATAGAAAACTAAATGTAGTAAAATATAACTGTTTTTCCTGTATTTTAGATAGTGCTGTCAAACGATTGATCGTGATTAATCGCAACCAAAATAAAAGTTTTTGTTTACATAATATGTTTGTGTACTGTGTATATTTATTATGTATATATCAATACACACACATGCATGTATATATTTGAGAAAAATGTATGTTATGTTTATTTAAAATATTATATATAATTTCACTTATATTAATATAAATATATACATGGAGATACATGGAAATATTTTCAAAATATATACTGTGTGTGTGTGTGTCTGTGTGTGTATAGGCCTACATAATAAATATGCACAGTGTACACACATATACTATGTAAACAAAAACTTTTATTTTGGATGCGATTAATCGGAATTAATTGGTTGACAGCAATATTTTTTGGTCAAATGCATGCAGATTTGGTGAGATTAGTTTCAAAAATATGAATAACTTTTTTTTTAACAAAATGAAACAAGCTAAAGCAAAAGGAAATACAGTAGATTGATTTACATTAGTCCATTGTCTGGTTCACACAATCCACTGATTCGTTTTGCACATAGGATAGAGTATTAAACATAGTTAGAAATTACATGCAAAGAATGTACACATAGAAGCTCATATGTTTAGCTGAGTTCCTCACTTCCTCTGTACACAGTTCATATAGTAAATCTATCTACTGTACATATTCACACTATGAAAGTTACATTTTTTTCAATGTCCTCACCCCTCTGTGCTCAGTGCTAATCCAGCAGATTGATTGGTGTCAGTGAAGTGTCTAGCCACTGGAGAACAGACGTCTGCTCTCCTCATGTCACTCCAATGCTGTCTGATACAGACTTCTAGCTGTATGTTGGTGTTCCATACACAGAGTGCTGCACTAATGATGTATTTTTGTAGGCCAAAACCCAGAAACGAGCAAACTATTCTACTTCAAATTCTTACTTAAGGAAAAATGTTTTTAAATAAAGAATGAAAGCATTATCAGAAGCTTAAAGATGAAAACGTTGAAGTCATTCATCTTTTGTTTACAGTCTACATTTAGCTTTTTTACATTTATCTGACGATTATGTTTAGGTTTTTCAATTCATAAAAGTTGTCCATTTGTGAAGATTATTGTTATGATCAAAACGTGTAAGAATCAAGATTTTGATGGTCACAGAGCTTATTTTAGCAAAAAGCAAAATGAAAAATCTGTTTGGTTCTGTGTTGAGGGAACAAATGCTAAATAGGCCTACAAAAATATGTTATCACTGTAGCACTCTATTGGAGGCCGCAAAGACATGAATAAATAACATTCACTAATGAGCAGGTAATGGACTCCTTGATGTCCTACATCCCAGCGTTACTCTGAAATGAATCCAACTTGAAGGCATTTTTTACTTTTACATGGGAAAAAAATCATTTGAGGGGTCCAGCGTGCTGTTTTTTCTCTTTGATAAAGTGTCCCAGCTGATTTCTGAGGCTGTGGACTTTGTAGTAGCTAAACAGGAGATCTTTGAACATGTTCTTACCAATCTCTTCCACGCTGAGAATACGCCAATGTTTGTTGAACTATGAATAGTGTAGGTGGTGCAACAGACATTGGAGGATTTTTGTAGCTCTTTTTAAGGCTGGCTTCATTGATTCAACCTTTGATTCTACTAGTGAAGAAAAAATTCAATTCAAGTTTATTTGTATATCGCTTTTTACAATACAAATAGTTGCAAAGAAACTTTACAGAATATTAAGTTTCTACAATTTTAAGCAGACGCTTATCAGTTTGTGACCGTCAGTTTATGTACATGGGGCAGAAATGTATGGAAAAATCAATTAAAGACTTAATCAGACGATGAACACTATTAAAAGCAATTATTATATGATCAAATATACATCACAGATATGCTATATATAGATATATGCAGTATGTGTGTCACAGATATACATCATGTTTTGTAACTTGCATAATTATTTGATTCATACATGGCCTAATTGCTTGAGAGGTGCTTCCCCCACCAATTCAGAAGCATGGTTTGCAAATTTGTGAATATAGTCCAAGCTAAATGGTATGACACACAGTAGGTATTTTAGAAAAAAAAAGTTGAAAAATATAGAGGATAATTAGGGAGAATCAATAATTTATTAATAATTTACTGCTATTGTGTGAATAAAATGTAACCAAAAATGTAATCTGATTATGAGCATTTTAAATTGTAATATACTTAATAAGTACTTAATTTTTGGAATCTGATTATGGAATCAGTTACTACCCAGCACTGAGCCCAGATGTATATCACTTCATCTGTTCATAGGAACATTTTTTATAAAAAATAATCCATCTCTGTGAGTCCATACTGTATATAATGGAAGTGTAAAAATATTGATTGCGCAAATGCATACGATCCCAGTGGATGAGTCACTTTCTTATGAAGAAAACCAGTAAATGTAAGAAAACGTCTCAGGTTACGAATGTAACCATGGTTCCCTGAGTAGGGAACGAGACACTACGTCCTCTAGGGGGCGCTATGGGGAACACCTCGTCATGACCCGTGTCTGAAGCATACATTGAAAAAACACCAACTTGTTGGCCGGCTACAGCCTCTGACGTCACTACCGGTGCGACTATAAACAGGCATTGGGAGAACACGTCACTCACTTCTTCATCTGAAGCTTGCGTGCAAAGCATGGCTAGAGGACGCAGTGTCTTGTTCCCTACTCAGGGAACCATGGTTACATTTGTAACCTGAGATGTTCCCTTTCAAGGGGACTTCGAACTTCGTATACACACGCCGCCATGCTGAGAGGAGTGCAGGCCAGAATCATGGCGAGCACTAAGTACCAACTCTACCATTTCCACGGGAGTTGCCCCTGGGACGTTTAGACGGCTATCTGTGACAGTACCCCTTACGGCCAAAGGCCTAAGCTACATACCCAACTTAATTGTTAGGGCCTCGGCCCGGGGTAGAGCTTAAGGCTTGGAATCAGGAAAGATTCCTTTAAAGGGATACGGCTAAGAACCTAGCATTTTATACCAAGTCTTGCCTGTCACACAGGGGCTACCACTAGCTTACGCATAAGCTTGCTGAAAGAGCTGTCTCAACAGTTCTCTATTAGCAACACCCTGTTTAGATAGGTATCCGAGGATACATAGATAGAGTACATAGGTGGTGATACCCAAGATGAACGGGGCTTTTACCAACTCAAGAAAGGGCACGAAGCAACAGTGCGAAGCCCTCACCATATATGATTTTAGAAAGAACGCAGAATACTAGCGTGCGAACTTACCACAGTGTGGATTTCAGAAAGTGTGCAAAAACTTCACGTGCATACTTACCATAACATGGATTTTCAAATACTGTTCTAAGGAGGGGCTCTCGTGGCACTCTGATAGAGCAGCTCATAGAAGGAATGGTACATCTCAAAACAGTATGTTTGAGTCATCAACTTGATATATGGAAAAAATACTGGAGAGCTCTTGGGGAAAAAACTGAGAACTCCGAGATCAGAGTAGCGCGCTCATAGGCGAACCTTTTTGGAAAAAGGGGAGCACTGCTAAACTTCCACTAGAATCACCAAAATAGCCCCTCATGTTAAGGGAAGCGATGCTTGAAGTGTATAAATAAATGCACACTGGCTGAATGGAGCCCAAGGAACCAAGGTCTAATCATCTCAAGAAAGGGAACGAGGTGGAGCGCATAACCCTTACCGTACAGGATGTCAGAAAGTGCGCAGAGACTTGCGTGCACACTTACCACTTACGTGGATTTTAGAAAGTGTGCAAAGTTTTGAGAAAGTACACAAAGCTTAGCGTGTGTACCTAAAGGTTCCCAAGCATCGCAGAGGCGCTGAATCGCACCGGAGAGGCAAGCTCAAATTTTACAAACCTCGGTTGAGGGGAGCATCACCTGAGGCAGCATATACAAGAAGACTTCTGTAACTGCCACCTCCACTTCCCGCTAGATGCGACAGCACCACTAAGTGGCCAGGAGACCCCTCAGGGTGACCTGGCCGGACATCCATGAAATTCCCTGCAGTGCTGTGCCAGGCCTGATGATCAAGAAGGCTCCCGCAGAAACCTGTGATCTCAGCCGCCTAATACCGGAACATGATGCCGGATGGCTGGTGCTGGTGAGTGTTTAGTAAACACTGTAACTGAGCACTGCAAAGGAAACAGAGAGAGTGTTACATACTCACCCACTCTCCTGCGCTGGAGCCCCGCTCAAGCGGCGCCTCCTTTTATTCCGGACCATCAGTAAGGTGGTTGCTATGAACATAGAACCAGCCAAAACATTATAGGTCCAGCATAGGAGACTGTTATGCGAGAGGTTTCCAACTAACCTTAATCAGGTGGAGAGCAGGTGGTTACAGGGGAATTAGGAAGGAGAAGATAAAAACAGAAGTTAAAAATCCCTAAAGGGAATGAGTAGATTCCTCTGTATCACTCTGATTCGGACGAGAACGCTGCCTCGTCTGGATCACATCCCTTATGTTCTGCTTACCTCCTCATGACCCACGTTTCCTCTTACCTCTGCCCACAGGTGGGGGAGGAGCGCGAGTCGCGATACAAGCCTTCTGTGCCCGTCTTTGATCCTCAGATCGAGACAGGCCAGGACCCCTATGTTGTTCGGGCTCGGACCTGGACCTTCGTGGAACGAAGGATCTGAAAGCAGCAGAGCGCGCCTTTGTCTCCCTGAACTTCTCGATTACCGTCTCAACGAAAATAGAAAAAGTTCAGAAGGCGAAACCTGAGTATCAAGAAGAAAGCCTTTTCTTTCTTCCCGATGTCTGCCAGGTTCATCCACAGACATCTCTCCACTGCCACCATGGCCGCCATAGTCCTGTCCATGGCTGAGGTGGCCTGCTTGGTAGCATGGAGAGAGGTCTGTGGTGCGGCGAAGCTCGGCTACGTGTGTTCAGGAGAAAGGCCTTCGCCTATATCCAGGTCTCTTAGCAGATCAGCTTGATATAATTAAAGCACCACCATCGTGTGTAACAATGCCACAGACTGACCTGCAAAGATTTACTCTTATGCCGAAATTGATGGATGCAAGAAGAAAACGGCCTCTTTCATTTCTTTTTGATATCTGTATGGAGATCATATAACATCATCTTCCCGAGGCTCTCTCTCGTCCGCCGCCATTACGAGAATAAAAGGGAAAGTCCCTCTTTAAACCATTCAGACAGATCCACCTGTATTCTCATGAGCTCATTCTCCTCCATGCCTCAGCAGTGGCAGGTCCTGAACCGCGGGAAGCAGCTGCCTTTTTTTTCTTTTTTTTCGGAAGAGACGAACGAGAGCGGAGCTTTTTTCATTGAAAAAATGCTCACAATGCACACAGATTGCCTCCTCAAAGACATTGCGTGCGTGATCTTTACCCAAACAAATGATGCAAAGATCGTGTGTGTCATCGGGTGTCAAATAACGCCAACACGGATGCACACATTGTCTAACCGCTTTCTAGTATTCGCCATGATATACAGAGAAAGATCGCTCTTACCAGTTCTTCAGGTGAATGCTTCAAACAGAACAGTCAGTGAAGACGAAGAAGAGAGTGACTGCGTTTACATGCAGCCAATAACCCATTCAAAACCGGGATATTAGCAATAACCCGGTCGCGCACGGCCATGTAAACACCAGCAAAAACCCAGATATGCTCATATCCCGATTTTTAAAAACCGGGATATTATACCTGGGGTACCCCTTTTCTAACCCGAATATTTGGTCTTGTAAACGCGTTTCGGCATATCCCCATCAAAATGTGTGTTCTGCGCATGTTCTATTCGCAAGGAATCTTGGTCTTTTGAGTAGAGACGGCGCATAAAAAAACCCTGCATGCAGTATAGAGGCACAGTAGTGTCAAGTGCTGCTGGTGGATCAGTACCAGCGCCAAAGCGCAAACAAAGACTATCGCTATCTGCCCCAAACTATTCATTATCCGCCTGCTGCTGCTGCTGCTGCTGCTGCTGCTGCTGCTGTTGTTGTTGTTGTCTTTGGATACAGGAAGAATAATCGGAAATGACGCATATTGCGTCTTGTAGTCCGTACGTCCAGACGCTAACCGTGCGTCGGCGTTTACATCGGGATTGGTAACTCTCTCTGCTCACGCATGTAAACTGGTTATCCCGAATGTTTCAGAAACCCAAATAGTGACCTTAACCCGAACCATAACCCAAATTTTAACAGCATGTAAACGTAGTCAGTGACATGTTCTCCCGGTGCCTGTTTATAGTCACGCCGGTAGTGACGTCAGACGTCAGAGGCTGTAGCCGGCCAACAAGTTGGTGTTTTTTCAATGTATGCTTCAGACATGGGTCACGACGAGGTGTTCCCCATAGCGCCCCCTAGAGGGTGCAGTTCGAAGTTCCCTTAAAAAGGAACTACTAAAATTATATCTTTCTTTTTTTCAGTCCAACAGTTGTATGTGTGTTCACGAGAGGGATGAGTTTACATGTAAATGTGTGCATTTTGAAGGTTGTGCAAGAAATGTGCATCCACTTCTTCACGATACTTTTAAATTTGCAAGGTTTGCAATTACGTGCTTCACGCTAAAGACAAACTTGTTTATCTCGTGAACATGCGTACCAAAAAAAAGGCTCATAGTTGAACAAATGTTTACTTTTACTTACACAAATGAAGTAAATGTTAAAATAATAAAAATATTTTTCCCTTGTCAACCACCTGGCTTTGTTCTGGTATGCAACTCCCACCTCACAATCTAATCAACTCCCAATGTATAAAATAAAGTCTAATTTTACAGTTGTACAGTCAGTTGTGAACACCATTTCATGCTTTCTTTAATGCTACATAGTTGTATGCCTTGTATTGGATTGCACAACTTTTACTTTTCCTTTCATAAATGTGTCGTTTGTTTGTTTAAAGTGCTGTTATGTCTGTCCATGTCGAGTTTTATCAGGATATACTCACAACTTGAAAATAAACAAAACCATCTGATAGTCTAGGGTGAATAAAGTCTGCCTGACATGGTGAATAAACACTCAAAATTAATTTTCCCCCTTTATATATATATTTAGCTGCATCAAATTAAAGAAAAAAGGGAAAGCAGCAACACTTCAAACCTTGTCCTTTGGGAAGCTTTGGGGATTCCCCTGATGAGTAGGCTAGTAAGTTATTTTGTCTGCGTATTTTCAAACAGACCTTGCTGGATGAAGTTGAGGACTGCAGTGCCATGACTCTGTGTAGCAATGATTCAGCGCTCAAGCCTGACGTGATTCTTATCTGTCTGCCTCCAGGTTTCATTTTCTCAGAAAGTGTTTACTGAAGAGCTTGAGTAATGTAGCATAAGTCATGCCCTCACTTTGCTGACATGAAGAGTAGTGTGGGCCTTTGTTCATGTGTGTCCAAACAAGCATGCCTTTTAATAGGGCTTGGCAATATGACAATTTGGGAGAATGGGGTAAGATGTGCCACTTTTTAAAGGGATAGTTTACCCAAAAATGAAAACACTGTCATTTACTCACTCTTATGACGTTCTAAACCCATATGACTGACTTTCTTCGGAGTAGCAAAATATATATATATATATATATATAAATATATATATATATATAAATATATATATATATATATATATATATATATATATATATATTATATATATATGAGAGAATGTTTCTGTTTTTGTCTGTATAATTCAAATTCCAGTGATTTATATTGTATGGATATTCTCTAACCAGTCTTGACATTTTAGTGTTGTTAATGTTAAATAATAACTATTACTACTACTAATAATAATAAAAATGAAGTTTAAATAAAATATAAGTATTAGATAAAAAAAAACTTTGAAAAATTTGAAATGTTGAAATAAGTAAATTGAAGTACTATATTACTAAAGCAAAAAAAAAAATGTATTAAAGCTTTCTAGAACTGTATGTCTATTTAAAAAAAAATTACAAAAGTGTTTAAAAATGAATAAATATAAAAGATAATTCAAAACATTAATACATATTATAATTAGGGATGTAATGATTAACCGCGAGCCGGTTGAAAAATTGATTCAAATATGTGACGATTCAAATGAGATGCCAAACAAATCGCGATTCAATTTAGGTAGGGGTTTATATGAATGCATCTCTGAGGGGAACTGACTACCTTTAGAAAAGTTTACGTGGTATTTTCTTTTCATCTTTTTGTTTGCACAAGGAGTCTGACACCAGCCATCTCATCATCATCATCCAGTCTGTCTGGAATGACATGTAGAAACAAAACACACTGAGACAGACTCAATCCAAAAGAACTGTGGCAGCTCCTCCCAAGACACTTCAAGAATCCTACCTGCAAAGCTACCTCAAAAACTGGACACAAGTGCACCGAGGGAAGGATGGTCACACTAAATGTTGATTTAATTGAGTTAATATAAGTTAATTGATAAAATATATATATATATATATATATATATATATATATATTTAGGACATTATTGTTGACAGCATCCTCATTTTACAGCATTTTTACACAAGTGCCTAAAACTTTTAACAGCACTGTAGCTTTGCAGGAAGGTTTTGTTTCCTCATGTCATTCCAGACAGACTGATGATGATCAGATCAGATCTCTGTGGATCACTGACTGTTGTCAGACAGAAATCTCACTGGATTATTACAATTAATGGCAAAATGAATGTTTGGTAATGTAAACTGATATTTCCTGCTGACACACTTCAGCAACAGATAGAAACAACTGACATAAAACCATTTTAGCTGTTGAAAATACTAGTGTTCTAATAATTTTGGCCACCTCTGTATCAAGAGTAAAACTAATTTTATCAAATGAAATGCTGGTGAAGTGACTCACAATAGCACTGGAGATGAAGTTTATGTACTCTCTTATAAATGGCAAATGCTGAAAACTATATATTACTTAAAAAAAAAAAAAAAAAAATTCTGTTAATTACAGCCAGAAGCCAAATCAAAATTATACATGAAAACCTGACCCAAATCTGGCCCACAGTCCAAGAGGATGCCAGGACCAATTGGGATCAGATTGGGTAACGGAGTTCAAGTATGCTGCTATAGCGATTAGCATCTGGGATGATGAGCAGCAGAGCACTGAGTGGCATCAGCAATCTGACCCCAAAGCAGCATGGCGTCTCTTTATTTCAACAAAAATCGATAAGATTGAAGGGCATTTTGTGTGTGTATTTGGGAGGGGCCGTTCTCATGCTGCACTGGGCTGGGTTGCCCTTGTCTAACCTTGGTGTTTGTCCCATGAGCAGCTTGCCATCCCATCCCCTTGCACCCCAGCCAAAACCTGACAGACAGATCAGAGCATCGATAACAGCCTGCTGCTGTCTCACCATCCCCCCACTGGAGCAAACACAAACACACACACACACACACACACACACACACACAGACAGACAAAGTTCTGTCCTACTAAAAGGACCTGTAGTCTCCACCATGCATCACAAACATTTCAACACAAATGCACCAATAAACATACTAATGAGTAGAGAGTTATCTCTTTCAATAACTACAGGATCCTCAAAGAAATAGAAACTCTTATGTCTTCATGAAAACCCCTCATAATAAATATTTGATTTAGATTGAAGAAATTGACAGAATTATGCTAATATTTTACAGTAGAATGCACTTCTAATAATAGTTGTAATAATAATAATAGTGCTGTCAAATGATTAAAAGTGATTAATCGCATCCAAAATAAAGGTTTTTGTTTACGTAATGTGTGTGTGTACTGTGTACATTTATTATGTATAGATAAATATACACACATACAGTATATATTTTGAAAATATTTACATGTATTTACATGTATATATTTATATTCATATAATTTATATTATCTATAAATATATTTTAAATATAAACATAACATATATAACTTATGCATGTATTTTTGTGTATTTATATACATAATAAATACACACAGTACAAACATATTATGTAAACAAAAACTTTTAACTAAATAATAACAATAATAATTTTTTTAAGAATATGACACTTTTCTTTATAAAAGTAAAACTAAGTTGTGATGCACTTTATTTGTCAAAAATAAAATTACATTTTAAAAGATAGGCCCCTAAAATATATATTTTTTCTTAGACTGTAATAATAAATGATAATTATCACAGAATATTTGTTTTCGGCAGCACGTGTTTAGTTTAAAAGTAGACATGTCAAGCTTTCTATAGATATATCTCTCATGTCTCTTCGTTGAGTATTCACAGAGTTAGTTCATTTTAATGACGCATTTGTAAATGAAGATCAGCGCAGACAATGGCTGCAGACAGCACACCTTGTTTGTTATCTTTATTTTATAAGTGCACAAAGTTTTGTTGTTATGTCTGTATACAAAAAAAAATTAGACCCTTTACATATTCGATTGATGTATTGCTCTTATCTACGGATCCCCTCTGGTCCCACTTTGTCAAAAAAAAATTATAACTATCTTGTGGCCTCAAGATAGTAACTCGTGGCCTCAAGATACTAACTCGTGGCCTTAAGATACTAACTCGTGGCCTCAAGATACTAACTCGTGGCCTCAAGATACTAACTCGTGGCCTCAAGATACTAACTCGTGGCCTCAAGATACTAACTCGTGGCCTCAAGATACTAACTCGTGGCCACAAGATAAGTAACTCGTGACCTCAAGATAAGTAACTCGTGGCCTCAAGATAAGTAACTCGTGGCCTCAAGATACTTACTCGTGGCCTCAAGAGAAGTAACTCGTGCCCTGAAGATACTAACTCGTGGCCTCAAGATAAGTAACTTGTGGCCTCAAGATACTAACTCGTGGCCTCAAGATAGTGAAGTGTCTGACACATGGACCCTTTGTTATTAAACTGGACCCTGTACTGTAGTGCAATGTAATACTTCACATTTGGTTTTAATATTCAGTGTAATATAGTTTGCTGCAGTTCTGCTTCTATTTATTTACTAGTACTGTTCATCACAATCAATTCAATTCTGTTAATACAGTAATATAAATCTTGTAGGCTGCATATCCATAATCCTTTATAATTCTTCTTCATATTTTATAGCATATGTTTCTGAGTTAAACAACACCAAGTAATTGCAATGATACATAATACAACACTCGGTTAATCTTTGTAACGTAAATCTCCTCAGATGACATAGACGCCTGACAACTTTGTTGTTGTGATTAACGTAAACACGCAATTCATACTTTGCAGTCACGTGACTACCATGGATACCTGGCGGGCAACAAACACTGACAAAATGCATCCAAGTGTGCATCCAATCGCACAACAACTATCTGGCATGCAGGCGATGATTGTTTACACCTCAAAACACCAACTTTTGTATATTAAAACTGGCAATGTCCTGGCAAGATCCTATTAATTCATACTTTGCACGTGACGTCACAAGTACTGGCTGGGAAATACTGGGAAATACACATAAATACATACAGCCAGACGGAGGTACCATGACCTAAGCCTAGATCGCTCTCTGCTGAAGTTTTATCGTAGGCTACAAGGACATGCTTTTCCAAAATTTGAAACACTTCAATAATTAATGAACCAGTCTGCACACTACTATAGTCAAACTTAAAATCAGAATCAGAAATACTTTATTGATCTTTATTGATCATATTCTATAAAATATGAAGAAGAATTCTAAAGGACTGTGGATATGCAGCCTACAAGATTTACATTACTGTATTAACAGAATTGAATTGATTGTGATGAACAGTACTAGTAAATAAATAGAAGCAGAACTGCTGCAAACTATATTACACTGAATATTAAAACAGAGAATATTGCACAGAATGTGAAGTATTACATTGCACTACAGTACAGGGTCCAGTTTAATAACAAAGGGTCCAAGTGTCAGACACTTCACTATCTTGAGTCCATGAGTTACTTATCTTGAGGCCACGATATAGTATCTTGAGGCCCCGAGATAGTATCTTGAGGCCACGAGTTACTTATCTTGAGGCCACGAGATAGTATCTTGAGGCCACGAGTTACTTATCTTGAGGCCACGAGTTACTTATCTTGAGGCCACAAGTTAGTATCTTGAGGCCACAAGATAGTTTTTTTTTTTTTTTTGACAAACTGGGACCAGAGGGGCTCCGTACTTATCTGTACGTTCAAAACTGAAGACTGAGGAAGAATGAGGGTAAGGGAGAGGAGTTGTGAAACGGTCCAATTGATGCTGTTAGGTCAAATGACAATGACAACATGAAAGTAAAGTAGTATTTTCAGATTTCATTCATACTATACAGAATGTATTTTGTTAATGAAAGCAAATTATTCACTTATTCAAAATAAACACCTACTCTGAGAGAATGTGATTTAACAGAACTTTGTAAAATCTTCGTCGAGACTTGAGTCCACATTTTCAGGGATATTACCCTAATATTTGGCCATTAATACCCGAGGAGATCATCCGTTCAGAAATAGCATAGTTATCACATTTATGTCACTGACAAATGAAAAGATGGATGTAATTTTTACTCTGTGTGGGTGTGCTCGTAGATCTTTATGTAAATCTGTCTTGGCTACCAGGAGTGGATGAAAAGTGAGTCAAAATGAAAATGGAAAGAGCAGAGAGCCTCTATCAATCTTAGTGGCATTTACATCACCAAGCTCTAAAGAATTTCAGCTATTCCCTTCCCCATGAATGAGACACCTGGCCTTTCATAAGAAAATCGGGTCAATCCAGGAAAAAAATTCCCTCTTCCCAATAATTGTATTAATTATTAATATAAAAATTCTATGTATATTTAATATGTTGTATAGTGTAAATATATTTTAAATAATAAATTAAATCGATCTATCTGTAATATACTGTGTCTATATGTAATATATCGGTAGTTGACCAAATCTAGTTATTATATAAATATAATAATATGTTGACCAAATCTAGTTTTCAGAAATATAATTACAGTATAATTCTATCATATAAATAATATAAAAGAAAGGAAAAGTAAACAAATTAGGGATGCATGATATTATCGGACCAAATTTGGATCGGCCGATAATGGCTTTAAATGTAAATTATGCTGATATGTCTAGCTGATAAGAGGAATATATTAAAGGGTTAGTTCACCCAAAAAAGAAAATTAGCCTGTGTTTTACTCACCCTTGAAGGTGTCTGTGACTTTTTTCTTTCAGACGAATCCAATCAGAGTTATATTAAATTTGTCATGGCCCCTCCATGCCTTTCAATGGGGGTAAGCGGGTGTTTGTTGTCAACAGTTCAGAAGACGTGAAATAAAGTGCGTGTATCCGTAATAAAACATCCCTCACATGGATAAAGTCCTCCTGTAGAAAAAAAATGTGGAAGATTTTGATATAAGCCAAGAGGAAACTGGTTTTCCTTTGCTAAAGGAAGCTTTGTATCCTTTGCTTCTGCATTTCTCAGAGGCGCACACGACGCATACTGTATGTCCTACATCATCCGCCTGAACGTCTTCCGCATGCCACAGTTAGCAGAAGGAGAAAAAGTGTTTATTACATTTGAAATACGGATCCAAAATATCCAATATCATGCATTTCTAAAAATAATGTAAATTAGTGAATTTAGTTTTTCTGTGTAGCTCAAACAATAGATTATGGTCCTACAGTAGCAACGCCAAGGTAATGGGTTCAGTTTCTAGGGAAAGCAAGCAATGCTAAAATGTAAACGAGTATATTGAAATATTGAAATCAGTGTAAGTTACTTTGGATAAAAGTTTCTGCCAAATGTGTAAATCTATTTATCCAATTTCTTAATAAAAGGGATTTTTCCTTTAAAAATGAAAATTCTGTCATCATTTACTCACTCTCATTTCGTTCCAAACCCATACGACTTTCGTTCATCTTTGCAAGACAAATGAAGAAAGAAATGGAGATTTCTGCTCCCGTATTGACAGTTTACACAATTACCACTTTGACGCTTCAAAAGGTTTATAAAGAGATCATAAAATTAATCCACATCCAATTGAGGAGTTTAGTCCAAAATTTCTGAAATGAACATTTATTTGAACTAAACCACTTAATTCATATGGATCCATAGACTGCTACAGAAGTGACAGAAATCAGTCAGATTTCATTATCAAATATCTTAATTTGTGTTCTGAAGATGAACAAAAGTCTTACATGTTTGGAACAACATGATGGTGAGTATGATGACAGAAAACTTTAAACTGTAAACCAAATTTAAAGTAGTTGCAGAAGAGAAAAATAATTTTTCATTTCCTTAACCTCAACCTCCACTGTTATCTAGCTGACGGTAATGTCAGCAGATGAGACTAAGCAACCCACAGTAATCAAGTACACACTGTTTCCTCTAAAGGCATTTCATGTCAGTATCAGCTCTCACGTTTTACACTGTTAACCTTTTCTTTCATGAGCTTATGTTCAGTAAAAACACACTGTGTGTGGCAGAGGACTTCTCTGTGTGTTGATACTCTCAAATAAACAGTTGCCTTTTTTAGCTGCCAAGCGTCTCAATAGTCATGCCTTGCGTTGGAATCATTTCCTAACGTTTGATACTTTTTTCCTTTATTTTGTCCATGTTGATTAAATACCCATTGGCTGCATTGTAGGCGAACCAAAATGTTAAAGAGAACTCAAATTAAATCGGTCCAAAGACACCACATCAGCACAAAGCCCTTTGTGATTCCTGACCAAATAAAATGAGATGAAAGAGGGATTGTTCAGACACATGACAACTGAAAACAAATACATCTTTTCTTATGAAACTTGTCTCATTAGGCTGTAACATCTGCTCGAAAGCTTACTTGCAGTAAGCATATTCAGTATTCAGCTAACATTGTAGGTTTGAGAGTCTGGTGTTTCTATTTTGAAGGTGAAATGCCAGGTGTGAAGATGGCAAAACAGGCAAAACTCTCCCACTCGAGATTATACTTAAGGGATGATAGAGTACATTGTAGATTAAAGTTTCTACTGTTTCATTGACATGAACGCTTCCAATTTCCAGTTCCCCGCTTCAAGAATGTACTCATGTTGTCTGTAACATAGGGTTGCTAGGATGTGCTGCATAGTCCTGAAAACACAATGAGATCATTAAGACCCAGCCCAAAGTGCATTCAGTTTAAGATGAGACACTTAAAAAAGTGTATTACTGCTTGTTTCAGCATAAATTCAATGTAAAATGCATTTGCATCCCATTTTACTTTCTAATGTAACGCTTTCCTGAGTGAAACAGAATTTCTAATGAGAAAAATGTAGGACCCGACTTGATTTTTTCCATTAGTAATTGAATGAATGATAAATCTTAAAAGGTGTTATGTACATGAAAAGTGGTTGGACGTGAAGAGGTTAAAAAATAAGAGGGATTTGGTGATATCAGAAAGTAAATACCGATCTTTTTTTTCCTGCCTTTTCTTTTTTGTTTATTGCTGTAATTTTATAATGCAATTTTACATTTATTTCTTAATTTATTCCTGTAATTATATGTTGCTTTTTAAAAATTAAGTTCTATCTATTGATTGTCAGGATTTTGGGTAATATGGAAATAAACGCAAAACACACACATACAACTGTCCCTAGAAATATAATGAAAAAAGGACTTGAGGAGTAATTTAAATTTTGAAATAGAGGATTCAAACTTTTGTAAAGTTTCAAATGATATTTGTCATGCTACAGTGAGATAAGTGCACAAAGAAGATGAAGATAAATGCAAATAGTCTTTAATTAATCCAGACAAGGGTCAATCCAGGACAGAACAAGCAGGGCTGATGAAGGTAATTAATGACACACACCTGAACCAAAATGACAATGATCAGACATGAGGGAAAGTTAGGTCACACAGAGCACATGGGGAAGGAAACACAACAAAACAGACAATATTTTTGCATGCATTACAATTTATTTTTTGATAATAATAGCAAAAAAAAAAGTATTACTCATCAATAAAGTGTTGCTTTACTCTACTTGCTATTGATTAGATGCATTTAAAAATGTTGATTAAATGCAATAAAACATTTAATAAAATTAATTATGATTTTGTTTTTATGATATATGTGTAGAGGTCATTATTAAATTATGGATTAAGGTTTATTATAGATCAGGGATAGGCAACTCCGGTCCTGGAGGGCCACTGTCCTGCAGAGTTTAGCTTCAGCCCTCATAAAAACTCGCCTGTCTGTATCTATCTAGTAATCCCGAAAACACTGATTGCCTTGTTCAGGTGTGTTTAATTAGGGTTGGAGCTAAACTCTGCAGGACAGTGGCCCTCCAGGACCGGAGTTGCCTATCCCCTGTTATAGATTATTTAATATAAGCATTTATACAGAGGTGGGTAGAGTACACAAAAACTGTACTCAAGTAAAAGTACTTCTAGAAATATTTACTCAAGTAAAAGTAAAAGTACTAGTCTGAATAGTTACTTGAGTAAGAGTAAAAGAGTATCGGATAAAAAATCTACTCAAGTAGTTAGTTACTAGTTACTTTGGGTCATATATACTGAGCCTATTTTTATTTGGATATATATGCATGTAATGTATGTGTGTGTGTATAAATGTACATATTTCATCAGCCTTTACTCCAATTTATGTAATTTATTATAAAACCCTGTCTGTTTACTTAAGTAACAGATATAGGTGTCATGCCATAACATTTTTAATACGACTGACTTTATATTAAATGTGAATTTAACATTGAAAGTTAATGTGATATAAAAACTGCTACTAATCTTTCATTGTTCAGAAAGAGAGCAAATAACATTTACATTATTAAAGATAATTTTCACTGACAGTCTAGAGTTCAATCACTCAGAAACTCCCATTAATATCACTGAAACTGTTAACACTGTGAAATCAATATATTAATTATAGATTTGTACACACATCTGCACTTTGTTGTTTCTGACGAGAGAATTCGCCAAAAAGAGGTATCCAGTCAGTGAGCGAGTGAAGGAAGCACCGGCATTTTAGCGATGACTCATCTGAACGCCTCTATTTGGCCATTGCATTCATAAGCTCAACAGAATCGTGTGTGATTGGTTATAATGCACAGCGCTGTAAAAACGCATCTATCTCTGGCTAAGCGCCAGCAAGCGATCACAGATCTGAATTTAGCAGCTGATGATATGACTTGCTGAACGTACTCGCGCCGGTGTGATTGTATTAAAATTAATAAAATCTAAATCGGCTATTTTTTGTCTTTTGGAAGCTGCATTCAACTTGACTCCCCTCTGTTATAAGCCACACGTACAACAAACTAATGTCACAGGTATCGTGTACTGTAATCGAATGTAGCCCTAGTTATTAACTGTTAAACAGTAGACAGCACACGCGGTGTTCATCTAATAAGGATCTCCATCGCAAGCAAATAATAGCCTTTGCAGAATTGCTTTCAATTCAATGCAGTTCCATAGCCACGTTTTCAACGCTGCTGATGTTCTTAAACATTACAACTCTGAGTGAACCGCTTCAGACGCTCAGCGCGTGCGGCAGGTAACTGAACGAATCATTCAAACTGATTCATGAACCAATTCACTCGTTTGCCAATTGGTTTGATCAAGCCTTTGAATAGAATTGACTCAAAAGAATGAATCATTCGCGAATGGGCATCGCTCATTGCCCAGAGAAAAGTAGACAGAGCGTTTGGAATAAACTGAAGCATTTATAACATTTATTGCATTAAGATAAAGTAACGAGAGGAGCGTTGCCCACAGTAACGAAGTAAAAGTACAGATTTTCCCCCAAAAATGTACTCAAGTAAGAGTAAAAGTACCCATCTTTAAATATACTCCAAAAAGTATTAGTTACCCCAAAAAAATTACTCAAGTAAATGTAACGAAGTAAATGTAACTCGTTACTACCCACCTCTGCATTTATATATGACAATGTTATTTATGACAGGCAAATAGTGCTGAGTTTTTTAATACACTGGCTAATAAGTCTATAATGTTCATAGAAAAAACTAATAAAAATGGCATATAGCTATAGCTACTAGCATTAGGTACACAACCCTAGCTTCTGTATGTAAAAAATGTTAAGGTTATTCACACTGTACTTGTCTGTATGAAACACTGTCTGTTTGCAGTGAACTTTGGCTCTCTTCTGACCTCTGTTTACATTTTAGCTTTAGCATATACTGCTAATGTAAAAACATATGCAGGAAATGCAGCACAGAATGACGGCTGCAGCTCCTGTAGGAATGAAATCAACCCAAACCAGATGATGTATTGAGCCTGACAAAGCACGGCTGTCCCACCAATTGATCATTCAGAGCCACTGAGTTTAATTGATGTTGCTGTGTGGTCAGCGCAGCACTCACATGATGCAGAGACTGCATGAGAGGGGGATGGGAACAATGTGATCAAGGGACTAATACTGGAACATGATGCTCATATTGACCTCTCTCTCAGTTTGTCTATAGAGTCCTTTTGCAGCATATGTGTGAAATTATTGTGGATATTTCTGTTGTAGCTTCCGTATGTTCCTCATGAAGAAATGTTAAACATCATTATAGAAACAAAAAACATACTAGCATAAGGTGGTTTTTGGCATATGGTAGCTGACTGTTGTTTGTTTGAAGTGGTTAACCAGTCCTACCCAGCTTGACCAAGATGGTTAACCAGCTCGACCCCAGCCTCACCATATGGTAGTCCTGCTGATCCACCATCTGGACCAACTTGGACCAGTTAATGACAATAAATGTTACCAATTAAATGTTTTTTTTAGCAGAAGATGGCTATGCTATTCTAGCATAAGAAATATAATTGTTCCCTTTTTTTTAAAGGAAAAGCACAAATTTAAAGTTAAGGTGAGCACTTAACATGGAAGTGAATGGGGGCCATTTTTGAGAATTAAAAGCCCAAATGGGAAGCTGTTAAAACCTTAAAAAACTTTTCTGTTTAAACTAGTGCATTATTTGAACTAAACTAGCTGAACAGTTTGTGTTGTGTTGTGTTGTCATTGCAGCACAGTGGTTAAATTGGGTCTAGCTTTACACAGAAAAAGGTTAGGAAGAACATTTTCACAATAAAATTATGCTAACATGCTTACGATTTCAAATAATATTAATAAATATTTTTATATTTAATTTTTTTTTTTTTTTTTTAATATTTAATTTGGTTATTTATCTGTTGCTTTTTATTGTTTTATTGGATTTGTTTTAGCAAGACGCGCAGTGAAGAATTAGCACTGAAAAGGCATGGACAGTTATTTTTTGTGCCTGACCTTATTAAATATGCATTTGTTGGAGTTTCCCTTTCATACGCAAAATGTGATTTGCTAATGTTTGCGCTCATCAAATTACTGGTATTTGTGCCATTATTTTACGTACAAAAAAGCATGTCTTAAAACAGCCGGTAATTTGTGCTACTCTTGGTAGATTGTGTTCTTTCGGTAGATTCCCATCAGCGCTTTTATTGAATTGCGCTTTAACTCTAATTTGCCCTGTTTAGTAAATCTGGCCCTTAGTATTTCAACTTAAACAAAAAATTTAAATGTTACCTTTGCAGGTTTTTTTATTTTATTATTTTTGACATTTTAGTTTTTGTTACAGTAGTAATGCTGCTTGGGACTGTACCTTCAAATATTGAGTATTCCGTATTTTCATGTTTTTGAATTGGCGTCATTCACTTCCATTGTAATGCCTCATTGTAATCTACATTTTTGCCAAACAAATAAATAAATACATTTTAAAATGAAACGAGAGGACTTTTATTTATTTATTGTTTGTTGTTTGTTCGTTTGTGTGATAATCAAAATTGGGCCAGTTCTGTCAGTTATGTTGGACTTAAGTTGGTACTAAATATCCCTTTAGTATTTATTTATTTATTTTTTTATTTTTTGTCTAGAAGGAAAAAACTGTAAATCAACTAAAACAATATATCACCTCTCCTAAATGTCTGTCTCATAAACATTATGCCAAAGCTTAATATTTTCACTTAGAACCACTAAACCCCAAATATGAACAAAACCAGTGCTGATGCAATGCATGAAACAGAAAATGGTGCAGTATAGATTTTCCTGTTCCTTGTTAAATGGATTGACTCATACAGTTAGTGGGATTACTATGATGGGCACTAACATACTAGAAGGCAGAATAGATAAGCACATATGGGCCGTAACACCACCAGTATTGTTGTTCTCTGATAAGCCATTCCATTATGCAGAAGAGTAGCCCCAAAATGACCAGAGATGCTATTAAGGGCTGACGTCAGTCTCATTAAGGAAAATGGATTCTCCCAATTTAAGGAATGCAAATGGTTCCTGGCATGCCATTTGGGATTTGACGTATTGTTGTCTGAGTGTTCATGGGACCCGAGAGACAATAAGAGGCTGTCTTGTCTGGCCGTAGGTTGTTTTGGAGTAGCCATAACTGAAGTCAATTTTCTGGACTCTGCCCTCAACCCCTGAAGGCACTTTTCCTTAAGTACTTTCCTTAAGTGTCACTATCTCACTGACACTGTTAGGAAAACTCCTTTTCACTTTTAACCAGCTTGGCATAAAAACCCGCTATGGAAGGAAAGTGAGCCTGGTCACTCCTTGTAAAAAGCCTTACTTTTGTAGTAATAAGCATTTTTTACTAATGGTACTAATGTTGGTGGTTGAAGGACCACAGAAATCATTCCGATATCTTTGCCGAACGTTTTTCCAGTTTTTTCCCCCTACATTGAGATAAAAATGTTAACATTGGGTCATACCTAATTTTGTATTCAATGTATATCGCATTATCAATTGTCCTTGGATGACTTTTGTAGTGAGGCAACAGGACAGGAAATGAGATCAAGATAAAGGCTGCCTTGTCCCTCTCTCCACACCGGGCCTACTAATTTTGGACTCCTGAGACCCAGCAAACTAATTGTATTAGATTTTGATTGCCCAATAAGACAAAATGTGATATATATAGGCTACAGTGGGGTTTAATGCTTGTGCATTTTTAAAAAAAAAATCTTAAATGATATTATGTATTAAAATCAAACTAATTTCATATCAATTAAATAAACTGATTAAACATTTTTTTGTTTATTTACAGGTTTTAATTAAATTAGTTAATTTTAATAGATTTTTTAATTTGTTATTTTAACATTTTAAACATTTAATATTGAAATTTCTGTTTGTATAAAATGATAGGAAAGGTTTTCACTTCTTGTCTGCATTTTAGCAAATTGTCACCAAAAACACTCTTTAGGTTTTTGATTTCTGAAGAGTAATTAAAATTTATCCCAAACTTAGCTCCGTTTATGAATTTCTGTCGTTTAAGGGATAGATGGTTGCTAGATGGCTATATGAATAAATAATAAACTTTGAATTAAAAAATCTAATCCTTGTGTAATAACCAGATGCATAGAAATGCGTTTCCATTTTGCTCTTTTTATTAAATTCTGCATGGAATGAAAATCGGCTCTGTTATACAGGTTATTGATTTTAATGTTAACGATTCATCCATTTATATGTTTTGTTTCAGTTTTTATTTTATTTTATTTATTTTTTTCAGTCAACTCATAGTCCAGTTCATCTTCCAGTGAAATGGCTTGTGACTCCAATTATTTAGTCTAATTAAACAAATTTTCTTACATTCAACCAGTTTTGCATTTTGCAAAAACCAATGGATAAAACCAATTCACTGTCCTACAATTCTTTATTTTATTTATTTATTGATAATCTGTTTCAATCAGATTGATGTCACAAAAGAAAAGATCTGTCACAACTTCCATAGGAACTTTAAGAACTAAATAATAATAATAATTATTATTATTATTATTTGGTTTCTTTAAAGGGGTCATATGACATTGCTAAAAAGAACATTATTTGGTGTTATCCAATGTTTATGCGGTTTAAGGTTAAAAAAAACACATTTTTCACATACTATACATTTTTGTTGTTCCTCTATGCCCCGCCTTTCTGAACTGCGTTGTCTTTTACAAAAGCTCATCATTCTGAAAAGCAAGGTATGATCTGATTGGCCAGCTATCCATTGTATTGTGATTGGCCAAATACCTCAAACGTGTGACGGAAATGTTATGGCCCTTACCATACTGTGATGCCGTGTGTCCCGACGAGACAAAACCAATAAAACCCATTACAAACTAGGTATTTGTTGCATCCAGTGGGGACATAATTACAGATTATAATGACTTATACTGTCTTTTTACATGTTGTGTTACATATCATACACATAAAACCATGTCTGTATTTGTGATCTGAGAAAGGACAAACAACAAGCACTACTCTACACTGCTCAAAACTCACGTTTGAATAGTCAGTGGCAAATTCTTTAAATATGACTATCCTTACAAAGTTGGAATTGCCCCACTTTATAAAAAAAGCCTTTGTGCAGAGTAGCATTGTGCATTGTAGGCTACTCTCCCAGGAAACAGTCCTCCATAAAATGCGCTGCACACACTCAAATATTTGGGTTGAACTGTTCTGGAACATAACTGATTTCTAGTTGTGTCCTCTTCTGGAAGGCCAAAGTAGATTCGCTTTCACAAAGAAACACACAGCACTTCCACAACATGGTGGCGGTGGCGGCAGCAACAATACAGCGAGAATAAAAGTTACACCTTCTTTCTTTCTATGTAAACATTTGGGCAGTGTTATGCAAATCTTCCAACACAGTGACTTCGACAAGTGGGGGTGTGTTTGAACGAGCCGTTTTAGGAGGGCGTGGACGAGTCTTAACTTTTATAAAGAATTTCTTTTTGGGATCTTGTCTGTGCACAAACAGGTTGTAACACTCCAAAGAAAAAGGAAAACTTAAAATCGTATCATATCTACTTATTTCCAAGACATGGTCAAGTCAGTGTAAAACAGAAGGTGAATTACTCATCGTAATTCTGTCACTTAGCCATCACCGATCTTTCATAGGTTGAGTCTCCTTATTACTTGTCATTCCATTTGTGATTAGCTTCAAGATAATCAAACACAACACAGCAGTGTGCCATTCCCTGTATTGCACTAAAATGCCTTTATCTCATTGCATTAGTCCATATTACGTGACAGATGCAAAACATCTCAATCTGAGCACCTCATTCCCCCCCGTCTCACTTTCCCGCTCTCAGAGGAAGGTCACAGAGTGCACTTCTTCACCAAATCAATACAGAAATGGAGGTTAGTGGACTCATATACAGAGCTCTCTGAAGCAACTGGAGGAGTTCTGCCCCATGTAGCCTTAGGAGCTTTGGGCTCCTGAGAAACAATGGACTAATTGAAGACCTACAGCAGACTCCCGACACTGTGGCCTGTTGTTCAGAAGACAGGAAAAAATAAGGGCTATCTTTTCTCTGTACATCTCTCCCTGTGCCGCAAGCAACAATTTGGGGCTTATTTATGACCCCAAATCAGTCCCATTCTCTGTACCGAACTGTTATCATGTTACATGTGCAAGCCTAGTATCCAATCAGACCCCAATGACAAACCAGAATTGTGAAGAGATGTAACAGCTCTACTAAGTCTGTTCATTAAACTCACAATTTAGTTTTGCCAATCTAGATTATTTTTAAAGCATCACAGACTCTAAAACTGTCTCAAACAATAGGCAAATTATGCTGCTTTCTAAGACCTCATTTTGGCCATACTGGGACCATTGCAGATAATCCCAGAATGCACTGTGACAAATTTAGTAGAGCATGTTTGACTGAGTTGACATACATTTTATTCTACTTGTATTCTGTTAAGTCTCGCAAAATATCAATACAGAAAATCGGGGTGGGGGGGGGTTGATTTCTAAATCACACAAGGTCCTGTGTGATAATACTAATCCCATAGGATAGGACTTAATAAGACAAATAGACGTGAACCAATAAGAGAAGACAACTATGAGATAAGACAACAAACCACTGAAACATGGCATATGAAAAAAATAGGAAAATAGTCAAGTGACGTAAAACAGGAAATGCACGATTGTAAGTAAAATACATGACATAAAAAAACATGACTACATGAACTAAAAACATGAAAAAAGTCTAGACAGACGTGAAATTAATTAGCAAAATTTATGTATTTGTCAGTATTTGTGTAGTTTTTGTGCTTATTAGAGAATCGCATTAACTTACTCTAAATATCCGAAGCACAAAAACACCACAGAACACAAAAATATTGAGTTTCAAAGTTGAACGTTAACATGTCTTTGTGCTCCGTGTATTATTTGAGCTTATATGTATCATGTTAGCTGAGCAACATGCTAATGGCAAACACTTGGATTTCAATATTTGCATGTGCTATTTATTTTTGAGCTTATGACAGTATTACATTAATTTAGCAACATGTTAACAGGAAACTTTTGGAACTCAATATTGTCTGTTCTGTGTATTTTGGTACTCATTAGAATATCATGTTAATTTGGCAAAATGGTAATGTCAGACTTTTGGAGTGAATCCAAAATCACATAATGTCTGAGTAGCTACAGCATTTGAATTTAAACTTAATTTCCTGACTGCTAAAAAGTACATTCTATGTATTATGAATATGGATAGTATGAATATAAATCAGATGTACTATTTCTGCAATGTTCTGTCAGTCCTCTCTAAAATGTATTGTTATGTTTATGTTCATGTTTAGCAATTTAAAGATGCTTTGACAGTCTGTATGTATAAAGTGCTACAGAAAATAAAGCGGATTTGACTGTGGTCCTATAAGGCTGTCATGTTAACTTAGTAACATCAAACTTTTTGGATTTTAGTGCTGTGTTATTCTTGTGCTTAATAGTGTCACATTAGCTTAGCGATATGATAATGACAACTCATTTAAAAACTTAGCCATGTGTAAGTTGTACTTTGTGATATTAATTTGTATGATGTATGTTAGCCATGTTGCTGCCTATGTAAGACATTCCAAATCGCTCATGGTTAGAATGCTGCCTTTGTGAGCAGTAGGTAACAATCTTAGTTTTAGAACAGAGCACAATAGTTAAAGTTTGGTGTGTAATGTGCCCAACAATTCCCAGGATGTGTGGTTAGAAGCCTTGCTCCTCATCGCTGCAAATATGCAGTACAACAGTGCAAGTGCAGTAGACCTGCTTTTCCGCCCACTCTGCCTCCTCATTCTGTCTCTTTTTCTTTGTCTGTGCGTCTTTCTCTTTCCCCTCTTACTCTCTGCCCTCCTCAGGAGCAGATCGGGTGGTTGTAGGAGGAGGGTCATATGCACTTCCTGGTTTTGGCTCACAGCCTGGTCTATTTTAAGTTCAGAGGCCTGAGATTTTTTCTTTGGCGAACCAATACAGTACAAATCAGGGATGTCACAGAGAAACAGCCCAAAGCAAAGGCCGTGGTGTTCACATAGCACTGCGATGACGTAGAAAAACCAGATACCAATCAAGCTTGCAGTCTCAGAAAAATAATTCATGCAGTCTTCTGTGAATGCCGATTTAGTGTTCCCGCTCCTCCTGAAGACAGATGCAACATCTATATTGACTAAATTTAGGAATGCATACATGGATATTACCGGCCAAAACCCACAATTGACTTTTTTCTTGACTTCATAGATCACTGCGGGAAAATAGACGAAACGTGGCTGATGTTATTGAACTTTATAGATCCAAAAATGCAGCATCTTGCTTGAGGTCAATAAATGAAATATGGTGAACTGCTCATGTTCAGATGATCAGTGTCCTGCTGCTTTTGTGACAATGTTGACGTTTGCCCAAGGGTTATGAGGTAACTCACGGGTCACTAAAATGAAAGCAAAACTGCTTGTCTAAATTCCATATGTATCTCAAATTCCTAAAGGTTTGTTTTTCTTGTTTCTTCTTATAGATGAGAGATCATCAACCACCCACATTTCCCGCTCACTGGCTAATGATCTGGGTGGCTCTCTGGCTCCACTGATTGGTGAACGGAAAACATCTGTTCCCGCCCACTCCAGCCAGCCAATGCTTTTCACATTCGACATACCTGTACGCCACTCCCATAGTACTCTGTCTAATAGTGCTCCTCAGGACTACCTCTTCCTCCATCAGTGCATGAGCCGCAAGAGTGAGAGTGCACGGTAAGAGCCATATTCTCTGGAGATGTGCTCATATTACAGCCTTTATAGCTTATATTAGATATTGTCTTCAGTAATGGAAGCACTTTATTTCAACATGTAGAAAAAAATCAGAATTGATATCAAGGTCAGTAAGTCTCAGATAAAGTATCAGATAATTTGACCTTTTTAGAATAGGCAATAATAGTTTAGGTTGTAAAATGTCAATTAGTGTGATTCCCCAAAAAACAACAGAATATATTTAAATATTGGATAAATAAATAATGATATTTATTAAAAATATTAAAATTTCCAATGATTCGAAGATGCTCCTGTCAAGCTCCCTCCACCATCTCACACTCTTCCACTCGCACACATATTCATCCATACAGAATGCCTTCTTTGTTTATAATCCAGACACGAATCATCCTTCATATAAAGAGCTGTCATGTACTGATGTATGATCTCTAGAGAACTGAGCATAGATCAAAAATCATATAATGAAAATTATGCTGGATATTGATAAACCATTATGATCAAAAATAGTTGCTGATGTCAGTGGATCGGAAGCTGATCCTTTGTTGGTGTTCGTATAAAAGACAGAATACAGTGTTAAATGCACACAAATCTCTCGTCAATAAATTACTGATTCCTAACATTTTTTTTTACATTGCAGCATTATTTTTATGGCAGCTGAACCCCCTATATGCATTAATCAATTGTCAGTAGTCTGCTGGATGTTTATTATTATTATTATGTTTATTTTGATAAATAATTATGTATTTCAATAAATTGTGAATATTTTTATATTCACACTGTCATAGCAAGTTGATAGTTTTTAAGGTAATATTTTTTCTTTGCTGTATTATTGTTATGGGAATGTTTTTTTGTTCCTGAATTATGATAATTTCCCATATTTCAGTAAATATGCTATAGTATGCTTAATTGGATAAATAAATAATGTCTCAAAGCAAAGAGATTTTAGAAGAAGAAAAAATTGGATTTGGGCTAAAATATGGCTCTTATCGGTCACTTGAATATGAGATCATCTTTGCAGGGTTAGGATTGATGTTATTATGTCATAAGTGAAAGAGTTTTGCTTTAAACAAACACCTATTAGACTTTCCTACAAAGTCAGGAGCAGGCGGTGACGTATTGCAGTGTTTGCAGAAGGATTCACCTACAGGATGTGCTCATCTACGGTGCCCAGAAGGTGCCATGGTCGGTTCAATTAGTTTTGTCATTGTCACGCCATAATAAATCATAGCAAAGTGATAATATGTCATGGGCATGAGATATTAATTTGTGGGAATGTCATATTATGTCGTGGCCACAAGAACATGCTATGTTGAGAGAACGACATCCATTTCTCGTGGCCATGACTTCTTATGTTGAGGGAATTACATATTTTTTCAAGTTTAATGCATAAACAAACCTGCGTGACCATAGCAACCCGGGATTAACAGAGATGGATTCGTTAATCTTTTATTTTTAATTAAGAAATTATTATATTATTTATTATAGAAATTATTACATTGTTAAATTATTATATTAACCATGGGCCTTGGCTACCGGACTATATTATGTGCGATAGTCACCAAGTTTATCATTAAATAAATGTAACATTAAATGCATAATATAAAATAGGCCTACAAGAAACATTTTTATCCATCCTACAGTCTTTTAAGTCCATTAACTGATCGTCTTTTTTCCGTAATATTTGTATATTATTATTATTATTAGCCTATTATTATTGGTTATATTTTTTATTTCAATTATATTCATTTTTTCCCCTTCATTTCGATCTCTTTACTTAAGTTCTGAATACTTTTGTAAATAATAGCTTACAGTAAATGCTTGACATGCCAATAAAGCTTTGATTATGCTGACTGGAATTTTATGTATTGTCGAGGAATTAATCAGTAAATCAAAACACAACACGCTCATTTATAATCAAACATAAAAACAATCATAAAGTCAAAGCTTAATTGGCATAATTGTCAGGAGTTTATTTGCTAAATATATGGAAGGCTAGCAAATACTAGCATAATTATGCAAAACGTTAACTAGGTAAAGGATACACAAATTGAAAAGGGAAATAAGCATATATAACAATACATATAAAAATATAGCTCTAATAAGTTAATGTAGTAATAATAATAATATAATAATAAAAATATACAAATATTAAATTAAATGTTTAATGTTGATAAAAATGTTTTATCCAACTCTAATAATCCCGGGTTGCTGTGGTCATACAGGTTTGTTTAAGCATTAAACTCATGGCCACGATAACCAGATGTCGTTCCCTTAACATAGCATTTCGAGGCCACAACATAATGATATCGTTACCTCGACAAAATGATCCCGTGGCCACGATATAATATCACATTCCCATGAGTTAATATGACGTTCCCACAAATAAATATATCATGGCCACGACATATCAAGTTCCTACGAGTTATGATGTCATGGCCACTACAAAACTAAGTGAACCAACCATGGCACCTCCTGGGCACCGTACTCACCAGTAATTTCTTCCTTATTCACTTCCTTTGATTATAATCCTGGTTAAATAATGCCAAATGAAACAGAATTGTGTTATAATGCCTCTGGATAATCAAGCCATCAGAGGTTTACTATTCCTACCATTTATTTCAACCCCCAAACTAAGTCTCTTCACACAATAATTTGACTTAAAACCTTCAGAAAGTAAACAAACTCTTGTTTTATCCCATGTGTACCAGGCATGCCAGTTTTACTGGGGGATTGCCCATGATATTCATCATAACTACCCAATATAGAGTGTCATAACACTCTCCGTCATACATCATCATGCACTAACAGGCAATACATTTATAAACCAGACATAAAAAACTCCCTCTGTAAGCCAGACTCAGTGTGCCTGTTTCTGTTATATGAGACGACTCTACTGCCTCTAGTGGTTGAATCTTAATATTACACAAATACTGTTTTTTTTGTGTGTACTTACATCCAGTGTAAGTATTGTTAACTGAAAGTATTTCTTTCATTTTAAATCAATTACAAATATTGAATTAAAAACTAAGAAAAAAGTTGTATTGGCAACTAATTAAAATAAGCTGAAGTACTAAAATTAATAAAACTGAAATAAGCAAAATATATACAGTATCTGAAAAATGCAAACACATGAAATTAATAAAACGAAAATTTACAGTGCAAACAAGAAATACAAATAAAAGTTTTTAAAATATAAATACAAATCAAAATATAAATTATATTAAAAAACACTTTATAAAACCCCCTAGGCTAGCATATTACAGTTCTATACTTACTTTTTATGTAATAGAGTATGAATACTGTGCACATTTGTGCTGCATTAGATTTGCAAAAATATGCACTATACACAGAGCACATTGCATGTAATACTGTATCCCACAATGCAATGCATTCAACTTGACCTTCTATTTCTAGTGTGAGTTGTAAGTAAATTTAAGACAAAAACAATAAAATCCCCTCCAAGATGTTAACTGCATGCCACACATAAAATAATAAGGCCATGTGACCCTCAAAGAGATTATTTTTTAGATTCAATTTTCAATTAATTTATGAGATTTTGGCACAAATGTTATATTGTGGTTGATATTAAAAGATTCGACCTGCGGTCAGTGTCGTAAATATAGTTTGCCTTGTCAACATTTGCATGACTGATTAGTATTATTAATAGCAAAGGCTAATAATAGCTTGGCTGTTGTAGATTAGATTATTTATTTCTCGAAATAATGTGGGAAAATAAGTGATCATAAACTAAAGTTTGACTGTTCATCATAAATAACTAACCTATGTCATTTTGGTCCCCAAGGAGTGCCAGTTTCTCGCAGGCCTCGCGCAGCAGTCTTCTGGTGGGCAGTGACTCGGCAGTTCAGAGACTCACTCATGGTTTCTCTCATTGCCTGAATGGCATGGGCGCCCAGCTTCACGGTTTCTACAGCCTTCCCAAACCCGGCAAAAATCAGCAGCCCCCTTCACGGAACGACTCACGTGACGCTTGTTATGTTCTCCCCAGGGGTTTTAGTTCTGAAGGGGCATCAGAGCTTGAATCAGATGATGTCTACACTTATAAGACCCCCAATAACACTCTAGCAGCCCTCCAAACCAATGAGCAGCGGGCCCTCGATAACTATGATTTACCGGGCTCTATCTACCAGATCCCCCGCACGTTTGATAAGAACCACAATGCCCTTATGCCATCCAGTTCTGACTCCACAAATGCGCCTCCTCCCAGACCTCCCAAACCCAGCCAGGCCTCAGAGACACGGCGGGGCAGCCCACTGACCGTGGGGGCCCAAAATGGAGAGGTCTCCACAGTATCCGTCATCCCCAGGAGGAACACACTGCCGGCGGTGGAAAACGTCAAGCTTCACAGAGGTAATGCATTCACAATCTGTTTATCTTAAAGTCTCATCTTCTCTCATTTTCTTGATTTGTCTAGTATATTTTCTCATGTTGGCTGTTTCTTTTTGCCTTATCTGTTCTCCTCTGGTCTCTCCTCTCATACTGTCTCTTTATTTTAAGCTTGTCTCTTACTTTATCTCATTCTTGTTTTGTCAGATTTTGTCTCATCTCATCTCTCCTTTTTTCCTCATCTCTTCTCATTTTGTATTTCTCCTCTCGTCTCCTTTCATGTTGTTCTGTCTTGTCTCTTCTCCCATCTTGTCTGTTTTAACTTGGTCTCCACCTGTCTCATTCTCATCTTGTCTCAATTTGTCTCTGTCTCTGTAATGTTCTTCTTTCATCCCATTTCTTCTCATCTGGTCTCATTTAATCTTTTCTCTTCTTGAATTCATTCTCTTAAGTATCCTCTCTTCTCCTATTTTCTGTTTTTGTCAGGTCTCTTCTTGTCTTTTAGTTTCATCTACATCTATTTTTTTCTCATTTCGTCTTTTTATTTTAGTCTTCAGTTCCTGTTTGATCTGATTCTCATCTTCTCTCCTCTTCTCTCTCATTTCCTCTCATTTTGTCTTGTCTCTACTCTTATCTTGTTTTCATGTCCACTTTTTTTTTTTAATTTTTAACAAAATGAGAGGAAATTTGAAAAAGACAAGAAAAACAAAAGAAACAAGATGTGAAGAGGGACTCTTGTCTCCTCTTGTCTCTCCATCATATATGATTCTTTTAGTCTTCTTTTTAGTCTTTTTTTCTTGTCTCACGCTCATTTCCTCTTTTATTTTATTATTTTATTATTTTATTACTATTTGAAAGTCTTGGCTTTTCTCCTCATCTCTCTTTGTTCTCAACTCCTCTACTTTTCCCATGTTGTCTTGTCTCTTCTCTTTTCTCTATTAATTTAGCATGTTTATTTTAAAGTCGGATCTTTGTCCATTTTCTCTCGTCTTGTTTTGTGTCTTCACTTGATCTCATCTGGTCTCTTCTCTCATCTTTCCACTTCTCCAGTGCTCCTTAAGCTTTATGAACTCATTACATGACTGTAGAACAGTGTTATAACCAATTGATTTACCTCTCTAAACTTATCAGGCAGCCAATTTAGGCTTTCAGCTCTATATAGGTTTTTTTTTTACCCTTCCACTATCTTTCGTTCAGTGTCTTTTCTGAATGTTTACATCAATTTGAAACCAAGGGGCAATCTGGTCAAGGTTTACTCTGTTCTGCTAGGAGGCTAATGCAATTCAAGCCAAGCAGGCAGCCCCAGAATTGCTTGTTCCGGCCTGATAAGCAGTGAATAAAACAGCAGACACAATTCAGTGATCTCCTAGTGGTTTGGGCTCAGCAAGGCTAGATTAGTGTGTCTGCAGGAACAGGAAGTGACCTTTTGACTATCCTCGCCTGATTCCCACACCTGTGCTCGGTAGCCAGAGAGTTAAACTGGGAGGCAATTTGAAATATAAAGAAAATGGCCACATAAGTAATGCCTTTGTGTGAAAGTGTTACAGAATTGAATGCTAGATCACTTACAAATCCAGTCTGAACAGACAGAACGAACAGCTCATGTATCTTATGACTTTTCCTTTGTTTGTGACCCAGGCTTGAGGTAAACATTTTCCCTGAACTCCTTTCTTGGTGGACTTGTTTTTACATAGATTTTTTGTACTTGCTCATGTGTTTTAGGATCCTCTTTTGAGACCAGCAGTCACCAAAAGCCAGTCTATTTCAACAATTCTGGTCAGTCAGTGGAGTCTGTAAATGATGGCTTCAGCTCATACCTGGTAAAGCAGCTTCTATAGCATATCTACATCTAAGGGTCATTCACAAGAAAATGGTGCCTTTGTGCCTTATTTTTGAAAAGGTTGCTGTTGAACTTTGAATACATCAGGTCATAGTTTTCAACCTCAATCTGAAAAGTATCAGGGACATAAGCTCCATAGACCCATGGAGGGAACTATATTACATTTAAAATGGTTTGGGCTAGACTGTTACAGGGTTGAAGGGCAGTGCAAAAATATTGAATAATGTACAAATATCAGTGTAACTTATAGCCAGTGCTTTGGGCCAACTAGTAAATTTAAAGGGATAGTTCACTCAAAAATTCTAACACTAATTGCTTGTGTTGTTCCAAACCCATAAGACCTTCATCTTCGGAACACAAATTAACATATTTTTTATACATTCTGAGAGCTCTCTGACCCTCCCATAGACAGCAAGGATCCTAACACGATCAAGACTCAGAAACGTAGCAAGGACATCATTAAAATAATCAATGTTGGATCAGTGATTCAACTTTAATTTTACAACGCTATGAGAATACTTTTTGTGTGCAAATAAAACAAAAATACCACCTTTATTCGACATTTCATCTCCTCCTCATCGCCCTATAGCACCATTTTGGAGAGAATCACATACATTATGTATGCAGAATCGCTGTTTACGTTGTTTACACTTTTAAAGTAAACAACGTATCTGCGTACATACGTTGCATGCTTTGTTTACGTATGTGTGACTCTCCAAAATAAGCTATAGGGTGATGCGGAGGAGACCAATTGTTGAATAAAGTTGTTATTTTTATTTTCTTTGCGCACAAAAAGTATTCTCGTATCTTTGTAACATTACAGTTGACTGCTTATATCACATGGATTATTTTAACGATGTCCTTGTTACGATTCTGTTCCTTGATTGTGTTAGAATCCTTGCTGTCTATGGGAGGTTCAGAGACCTCTCGGATTTCGGCAAAAATATTTTAATTTGTGTTCTGAAGATGAACGAAGGTCTTACAGGTTTGGAACGACATGAGGGTGAGTAATTAATGAAAGAGTTTTCATTTTTGGGTGAACTATTTCTTTAAATGAAATGTTTAATATAGTTTGTATTAAAATAATTTTTGTGTAACCATTACACTGTAATTGCAATGACTTACAAATTAAAAAGTTTACATTTTATTCTAAAATCTCTTTAGCATTGCACACTAAATGTGACTATGAGTCACATCTATCAAATAATGTGATTAAGTCCAGTATCCTGTTAATTGTATTCGTAGTAAGTCATAAAGACACAAATGGCACCATTTCCTGACAATGACCTCATAACTGAGTCACAAACTGGCAATAACAAGTCTATTCAAACTGCACAAGAACAAATGCTGTGTGTCACAGTGGTTTCCACCACTGATCTGGAAACTGTGCGAGCTGGATTGTTCTTCTTTCTTTTACAGAGAACTAAAGCCCCATTGACCCGCTCCGATAGTGCCAGCTCTGAGGATAACTATGTACCCATGAATCCCGGCTCGTCCTCCTCCCCTCTCAGTGCTGCCCTGGCTGACAGTCCTAAAAATAATTATATTCCCATGAGCCCAGGTCCTCACCATTTTGATTTCCCAGGATTTTCAGCAACATTGCCAGCCAGGAAGGGCAGTACAGCATCACTATGTCTCCGACCCGGCCGACTCAGTGACGTCACACCACCACCGATTAATCGCAACCTTAAACCCAACCGGACAGGTGAGAAGTTCTCATGTTTATTTTCTGTCTTTGTTGAAGACATGAAAATTCAATAAAGATTAGAAGAGCACATTGATTAATTATACAACTTTCTATTTCACAATTCTTTTACACATAAAACAAGATGATTGTTTGTCTTGGTTTGCAGCAAAACCAACACCTCTTGACTTAAGGAACAATGGCATCATTGATGAACTTCCCTTCAAGAGCCCTATCACCATGTCTTGGATCAGACCCACGTGAGTGGGTCTCCCAATTTAGAACATCATTTTGCAGTACTATTCATAATTACAGTAATAAAGTAAAGCTACAAGTGAAAACATACTGAAATAATTAAAAACATTGTATTAACACCTTATTTTAATCAGTTATATAGTAGTCTTGCATAGCCACACCTTTTGTCTGATGACATAAGGTCTGGGCTCTATAGCCAACGACTGCCCATTTTCATAAGGAGAGACTGTCTGACTGACATCTAAAGCGACCGATCAAAGTTTGTTTTATTCAATGTTGTCCTTCCATCAAGACTGGCATAAAAGTTAAAGAAAATTTTGCCGCAAAAGACTGCATGAAAACAGTTTGTTCTCAGAATGTAAACTTTTTCAGAGCTAGCATTTTTTTAAATTAGTTGCCACTGCCAGCATTTTTCGTAATTTTCACAAAGTTTCATGGCCCCTTTTTTCTCAAAAGAAATAAAAAAGATGTTTATTCTAGCTTCATGCATTCTGTTTTCATCACAATTAAAAAATGGGTAAGTTTCATAAAAGAAAGCAACATTTTGAAAATCATATTTTTTGTCAAATATTCGGAAAGTGTTCTCATAGATAACGAAAAAATTATGTCCATGGTGAAAAGATTTAATCAATCTAAAATATGAATAAGCAAATCTTAAAAGAATAATGATTTCAATGTCATATAAGCTCCCATATAAGTTTCCCCATTTTTTTTTTACAGTACTAGTCTTAATACAATACAATCTCAGTGTTGGTGCTGTCAGGTAAAGTACAGTACATGCAGGTACTTTGATTCTTATGTTCAACTAAGTGCCTCAAACAAAACTCTTGTTTCTAACCCTTCTTCCTGTGAGCAACTAAATGCTCAATTTCAGAAAGTTTGCGAAGTTCACCTTCACAAAGCTTTTAAAATCCAGCATTTACATGCTCACGTGAAGTGCTCAGTGTGAGTCTTAATGTCCTTGCACACTGAGTCAGAAATTTTCGTATGCGTTTTTTTTTTTTCATATTCGTCATCCTTTCCTATCAAAATGCTTAGTTGCTTCTGCAAAAGCGCAGAAAATCAAACTTGATCCAAATTATGATGGATGAAAAAGGCAGTGTGAAAATGTGAATGACACAATGTTTTTAACGTGCAAACATTTCAGAATCACTGTGCTTTTAGAATCACTGTGCTTTTAGTCTGAACAAGGTTCCCTTTCAGTCAGTCACTCTCGATGTCACATCGGTGACCGACAAATTGGGAAATCGCTTCGATTGACCAATCTACTTTGTGTGTAAACTAAATGAACCGATGCACATTGGCATACAATTATTGCATCCAGCTGCCGCTGATCACAGCGAGAGTATAATAAGGCAGCAGGTGCAATGCATACCAGCTTTTCACTTCGGAGCTGAGCGACAGAATCGTTATGCTCAACTCTGTCCAGTCATGAACTACGAGTTCAGCACACTCTTGGAAGCTTCCTGTGTTGTGTGCCTCGGCACTAAAAGAGCATTTCCTAAAGAGCAAATTTCTCTAAAAGAGCTCTGCGGGTGTGTCTTTATAAAGATGACAGATCATCCTTATAAGGATGCCGTTTCACTCAAGCGTACCAGCGGCATCCAGTGGGCCTCCCCCTGACCAGATGTCAATCTCAGCATCGGAGGGAGAGCTCTCCAATGAATATTCGCCACACCCTCTAGCACCATAGCAAAGCCTGAATTGGATCCAGAGATGACGTCTCTGCTTTCCCGGGCAGCAGAGAGAGGGTAGGGCTTGAGTGGAAACCTCCACCGTGTCCCGAGCCCTCAAGGTTGGATGATTGGTATCTTGGGGTGGCCTCCGCTGGTTCTCAGCTCCCTACCCCAGTGCCTTTCTTCCCGGAAGTGCATGATAAGCTCCCCATATCTTGGAAGGCACCTTTTACTGCCAGAAACCGGCCGGTGGGCTCCTCCTCCCTCACCACTCTTGATGGCGGTGCAGCGAAGGGGTATTCGGCAATTCCCCCAGTGGTCGGGTGGTAGTGATGCAATTGCCCAGAGAGCTTTTCCCAGCAGTTCTTGGCTGCCCAGAAGCAGACTGAGGTGATCTGACACATCCTGCCCCTGGCGGGCAGCTTCTGCCTGAACCCGTCCGCCGGCTGCAGCGCCCCAGCCTGTTCATCGCCGATGACATCGTGGAGCCGGGCGTGGACGGACCGCCCCGCCTGTGCAGGCCCCCACCAAACCTGCGGGCAAATGGCAGGGCAGGCTACCCTGAGACAGGCGACCCAGAGATGGAGGGATCTTCTCTTCAGGAGATGGTGAACACACCACCCCCTCCCCTGGAGAAGGGCCGGATGGCCACCAGTACCCAAATTCTCGCCTAAAGAGCAGTTTCCTTTATCTCTGGGTCCCAGGAGGGCACGGAGAGTTGCGGACGGCCAAACGCTAGACCACACTCATCCTCCTCCTTCGCCAGATGGCAGCAGTAGGCAGTGCGAGAACGTCAACAAAGACCCTACTCACGCACCCTCTGTCAACCTGTGGAACCAGGTGAGCGTTGCACCCCACACTCACACCCCTCTCCGGCCCACTCACAATTCAAGTTGGGTCCCTGTGTTTCACTTTGGTGCCCCACTGCGGGTACGGCTGTGGTTCTGCTGGTACCCCTTGTATGGTTTCTAGGCGCCTGGTCAGCGTTACCCAGCCCGTCTCGTTGGCTTCTTCGGACCATCAGCTTTGGCTATGCGATTCAGTTTGCCCGGTGTCCCCTCAAGACACGCTTTCGCCTTGAAGTGGAACCTGTTCGTCGAGTGGTGCCCAGTTGTGGTCGTTCTTTCCTTTCTTCAGCAAGGGCTGGAGCGAAGGCTGTCTCCCTCCACCCTCAAAGTCCAGGTTACTGCTATCACTGTATATCATGACCCCGTGAATGGAAAGTCTTTAGGTAAGCATGTCCTCATCATCAGGTTCCTTAGAGGGGCCAGGAGGTTAAATCCTTCCCGGCCCCCCTCTATACCCTCTTGGGACCTGACTCTAGTGCTAAAATCACTAAAGCAGGGCCCATTCGAGCCTTTGCATTCAGTTGAGCTAAAGTTTCTTTCATTGAAAACTCTGCTCCTGCTTGCACTGGCCTCCATCAAGAGGGTAGGGGACCTGCATGCATTTTCAGTCGACGATTTGTATCTAAAGATTGGGACGGCTGACTCGCAGGTAATCCTGAGGCCCCAGTCGGGCTACGTGTCCAAGGTTCCCACTACACCCTTCAAAGACCAAGTAGTGAACCTGTAAGCGCTGCCCCTGGAGGAGGCAGACCCAGCCCTGTCTTTTCTCTGTCCCGTCCAAGCGTTAAGATGCTACGTAGACCGGACACAAAGCTTCAGGACCTCAGACCAGCTCTTTGTCTGTTACGGAGGCCGGCAGAAGGTGAATGCTGTCTCTAAGCAGATGATGGCCCACTGGATTGTGGATGCCATCAACCTGGCTTATCAGGCACAGGGTGTGTCCTGCTCTTTCAGGCTGCGAGCTCACTCAACTAGAAGTGTTGCATCCTCCTGGGCCCTGACTCACGGCGCCTCACTGACAGATATTTGTAGTTCTCAGTGGAACGGTTACATTTTCCCAGTGTTATCCAATTTCACTTAGTGTGGTAGTGCTTTGACAATGGTGAGTGGAACTACTTGTTCCGAGCCCCGGCCTACACTAAATAGGGGCACAGGTGGCTCGCACAGGGCACTGGAAGGGGCAGAACCCATGGCGCTTTGTTAGAGATCCCATTCGTCGGTCAACGACGTGACGTCAAGAGTGACCGAGTGAAAGGGAACATCTCTTTTACGTCTGGTAACCCTCGTTCCCTGAAGGAGGGAACAGAGACATCACATCCCATCGCCACGGTTGCGGTACCACCACTGAGCTCGGCTCCTCAGTGAAAACCTTGTATGCATTGCACCTGCTTTCTTATAATACTCACGCTGTGATCACAGGCAGCTGGATGAAATAATTGCATGCCAATGTGCATTGGCTCATTTGGTTTACACTTGAAGTAGATTGGTCTATCGAAGCGATATCCCAATTCGTCGGTCAGGGAACAAGAGTTGCCATACGTACTGTAACAGAGATGTTTTTCTTGCAGACTGTTAAAGACCACCACACATGGTTCCCGGAATTCCTGTAGTAGGCAGCCAAACAGATTTATGTTTCGAAAACAAGTTTTGACGAAGATTAGTTATATATATTACATCTTCAGTGTTTTTTCTTTTTTGTTTCTTTACAGGCCTGTGAACTCCATCTCATCGCAGCCCTGTCGGCCCATTTCAACCCAGAGCATCACAAGTACTGATTCTGCAGACAGTGAGGAGAATTATGTGGCAATGGTGAGGGCAAGAAGTCAAGTTTCAGAATGTGATGAAAAGGCTTGAATGGGCTTTGGGATTAACACCCCAACCTTGTAGTTAGTTACTAACTTCCTCAACTAAAGACTACCTTTCAATAAAGATACCAATCTTTGAGATTTGTTTTTGTTTCAGTCAGCTAAAAAAAAATTTTTTTTATTTTTGTGCAGCAAAACCCAGTGTCTACCTCCCCAGCGATGAGTGGCACCAGCAGTCCTGCACCCAGGAATTGTGGTAATGTGGACTATTTGGCCCTGGACTTTCAGCCTGGCTCCCCTGGTCCACACAGAAAGGTATGTTTATATCAAGCAAATGGAAAGCTCATCATCTAATACTCAAAATTAACCCCCTATTCTAAGACAAACAAAAGTATAAAATATTTTCACTTCACATCCTTTCACAATCTATACCTTTTTTTTCTTTGCTATAGCCGTCCACTTCTTCAGTGACCTCAGATGAAAAAGTGGACTACGTCCAAGTGGACAAAGAGAAGACTCAGGCCCTTCAGAACACCATGCAGGAGTGGACAGATGTGCGACAGTCAAGCGAGCCAAATAAAGGCATCAAGTCCTGATGATTTTCAAATGTTCACACTGAATGCGTCACTTGATGCAACGTGATACAAACTGATTTACCTGTGACAAAATAGCGAATGATACACCAACAAAAGCCATAGATCCAGTTCGTTCGGTCTTTTGAGGACAAAAAAACTCCAATGAACCTCCTAGACTGTCTTGCCATGCATGTTAGACATGTTTAACTTTTCAAAGTGCAGTGCAACCAAACTTTAGCTACTTACTCTCTCTCTAAGTGTGAGCGAAGAATGATAAGCAGTGAATATTTAAATCTAGTTATAGATTATGCAATTTTTTTACAATGTTAAAATACTTTCATCACATCTTAAAATTCAAAGACAGCTAGAAATCTATTTGTCGTTTGATTACCCCAGGAAAGTGTAAACACTGTGACTCTATCAAAACAATGCTCTGTTTGTTTGAGCATCCTGACCAGCCTGACATAGTAACACTGGCTCAACCAATGCCATTAGTTTGGGGTGGGGCTGTCTGACCAATGGCATATAGGGGGAGTATTCATGAAACCTGTTTGAAACTCAACATTTTTATTGTTTAGTGTTATACAGTGTTACAGTGTCTACAGTTTTATAAGGGGCAGAACTTCAAACAGAAGTCATGGTGGTCTGGCTGCCAGATTGAACTTGCCTGTTAATTCAGCAGAAGAGAGAAGGTTACTTTTTTCCATTTTTTTGAGCCAGGAAACGTAGAAAATGTTTGAAAGAGAGATTCTTGAAGCTTTTACATTTAAAAAAAATCAGGTGTTTTCACACATGGCCTGAGAGTTCATATGAATGTCAGCTTATATGTGACCCTGGACCACAAAACCAGTCTTAAGTGGCTGGGGTATATTTTTAGCAATAGCCAAAACAACATTGTATGGGTCAAAATTATCAATTTTTCTTTTATGCCAAAAATCTTTAACATATTACGTAAAGATCATGTTCCATGAAGACATTTGGTAAATTTCATACCATAAATACATCAAAACTTAATTTTTGATTTGTAATATGCATTGCTAAGAATTAATTTGGACAACTTCAAAGGCGATTTTCTCAGCCTTTGAATTCCAGATTCCAGCCATTCCAGATTTTGAAATAGTTGTATCTCAGCCAAATATTGCCTGATCCTACCAAACCATACATCATTGAAAGCTTATTTATTCAGCTTTCATATGATGTATAAATCTCATTTCGCAAAATTGTCACTTAGGTTTTTGTTGTCCAGGGTCACATATGTGATTGCAAACCCAGCCCTTTTTAAAGAAGAACAAACTCAGATCGTCTCAAGACGTGATCTGTGTATGCATCACTTAGATGATGAGTTGTAAATGCAAAGTTCACACACAATCACAAAGTTGATCTTTTAAAATTAAAAATTAAAACTTTAAACTTTTTTTTTTTTTTTTATTAAACTTGTCATTTCACTCCAATTATGTTTCCTTTACTTGTATGTAACACAAAAGGAGATATTTAGCAAAATGACCAAGTGGTTTCATACATTAGATGTTTTCTTTTTTAAAGAAGGTTGGATATTCTGCAGTATAAGATCTTTGTTGTTCTACATAGGGGTGTCGCAATATACTAGTTTTAATAAAAAATGAAATGTGCATGTTACTACTCCACATACATTGCACCTTTAGTTCAAACAGAATGTGTCTTCACATGAGACGCCAGTGTCAGGATGGTTTTAAAAGTCCTACAGGTCAAAGTTAAGGATGAGTAAACGACAATGTTTTTTTTTTTTTTTGGTTGAACTGTTCCTTAAAAGCTCCAGAATGGTACCGGATCCCCCCTAAACTAAGTATGTTTTAATATGGCAATGTGTTCTAACTAACAGACCTTCTCCTTTTAGCTTGACACAGATGCACTTCAAAGTATCCAGTGGGCAGTCCTTTACTTTGCATGCAGTCTGAATAGGGATAATGTGACTCCTTTTCCCTAAACGCATTGCTCCCCTGGCTGGCATTACAGAATAGCAACAAAAATAACTATAAATTATCTATTCATATACTAATAAAAACATACTGTTTGTTAATGCCCTTAATGTGGTTTTGCCAGAGGGAATGTATAGACGGTTAAAATCACTCACATTTATCAGCATTTTAAATGTTATACTTTGCTCTCAGAGAAGTTTGACAGAAGGGGGAGCAGAAATGACACACTGCACTGTTAAACTGTGATGTACTTCTTTTTTCAATGGTTCAGCTGTGGAGAGTTTTATTAAAACACTGTTTTGTTGGACAACAGTGCCAATTATTTAGAAATAATTATGATGACATTTTCAGCAGCCAAATGCGAGAGAATGATAATGTTAGCAACATTTAAGGTAAAGGAAATATGCTAAAAATGTAATTATATTTAAACATGTGCTTGCTAAAGTTTAGGGGTAAAAAGGCGCCATATTCATTTTGTAATCAAATTTTTTTTAATATAATTTTTAATAATGGAGGCTGTAGAGTTTGAAATTTCACTCAGTATTTCATGGCGGGCTGGGACCTCCAAGTACTCCATTTCTAGCAGTAGCGAAGTTATTTTATTTGCCTTTGAACTCATCATTACATATTCCAAAACCATTTTGTATTAAGTTAGTTTAAACTTTACATATGAAGTTGTAAGTAGTCTGGACTTGTTAAATAAAATTGCGTAGATTGTCTTGTTAGATCCAAATCCTTTCATGTGTTCAGTGGATTATTTAAAAATGTGCTTTACAAGACTGCCATTATTTTATGATGTTTAACTCTGTGGGACATTTAGTGGCACTGGCATTGGCCTTACCGGTTCATTAATGTTTCAGTGAACTTTGGGCTAAAATTGGTTTCTTAATGTCTTTTTCTATTCTGAAAATATATGTATGTATTGTTATGGGGAGAGTACTAGTAAATGAATATAATACTTGTGTGTGAGCTGTAGTAGAGTTTATGCTGTAGTTTGTTAAGGGGTCAAAGCGTGGCAGACGAGAAAAACTACTTGACAAATGTCATCAATTGAGTGGATTTTTCTGGAAAGAATTTCTGTTCAACTCTTGGTCGCTTCTGAATTAATTTATTAATTTATTATGTGTTTTGCAGGTGGACGAAAGATGTACAAAGAATGAACTTGTGGCTCTACTAACATTAATTTATGCTATGTGTGCTGATTTTGTGAAGCAATATGCCAAACAAAGCCAGTAAAATGATCAAATGTGGTACATTTGAGATGTCTGTCCTTTGTCATGATTTTCTATGAAATTCAACTGCAAAAAAAATTAAAACCCATTTTTTTTTAACAACTACAGTTAATTAATTATCTTTTAAAATTAGATCTGCTCTCTGTATAGCTTATAGGTTTCTTAGAAATTTTCTGTCAAACTTTATTGCTTTTGTTCTTCAACAGTACACAAAATGAGACTGGCCAAAGCGTACAGACTATTTAAACTTATGATCAATATCTGTTAGCTTGGAAACTTGTGGCTGCAAGAAAATCTAGAGTTTCCTACTGTTACATCATTGCTCTTATCATGTCAATACAGTCATTCTGAAAAGATGCTAAGGCATCATGAGACCATACTGATGTCTTTGTAATTACTATGGCAACTGACCACACTCTCTCAACAAACTGATCCAATTTCATCACTTGACAGATAACAGCATAAACAGTCAGTCCTAAAGATCAGATCTAATACATAGTCCACTGTGTGAACAAAGCCAGTGACTGAGACCTAGTTTACTTGACCGTAATTCACAATTTTACACTTTGTGATTGTCAGATCCAACGGTCATGCAACACTTTCAAGTTATGCCTAGAAACTATCCCGTTTCTGTCATGACAACTCGAGTTTAGCATACTAATATACACGTTAATATGTTTGGTCTTGGTGGAATAGATCTGCTATGTTGCTGCAGCGGCAAAATGAGTAAAGAGACTTGCTACTGACAGTACATCCACAGATATGAAGGAAATACTGCTGCCCCCTATATAACATACATGAAATTACTCCACAGCAGATCTATACAGGTGGAGCTGGGGAAGGGGAGGGTTTTCTGAAATGGGCTACAACAGCTACAGTGAGCACAAGCCTAGTATTTGAATGTTGAGCAGGAGGCTCATTAGCTGCTGATATGAACAGAAAACAATTGGCTGTGCCATGTGAATAATGATGTGATTGTATCAGATCGAGTTAGAACTCGGCCTGTGCCATCTAGAGTTTCATGACAAAACCATGTATTCTTTCTTTACTAGCACTTCCCTTCTGATACAAACATCATGTCTGCTAGTATAGAGTCCTCAAATGGTGTGTAGCCCAATTTTAAGTTGGATTCTCCAATACTGATAAACATCCTCATGCAAAGCCTTCCAGTGTTTCCCAACACTAGTCTTGTCTGAAATTGCAGATATGGTCTATGTAGAATGATGGTCTTTGTTGTCATTTTAATGTGACGTAAGGCGTCAGCTGCATCATTTTATAATCATTTTTTTCTTACTATATAGTTGAGAAGTATGCATATTCTCACACAGGGTGCCACTACCACTGCCCATTTTGTATGCTTTCCTGATAGAACATCTAAAAAGTCTACGGTTGTGGGTTGGGAAACGCTGGAAAATACTACAATAGTTATGTTTCAATCCAATTTGTGAAATTAATTCATTTGAATGAATTAAAGGGGTCATATGATGCTGCTAAAAAGAACATTATTTAGTGTATGCAGTTTAAGGTTAAAAAAAATAAACACATTATTTTCCACATACTGTACATTATTGTTTCTCCTCTATGCCCCGCCATCTGAAACGCATCGATTTTCTCAAGGCTCATCTCTTTGAAAAGTGAGGTGCGCTGTGATTGGCCAGCTATCCAGTGCGTTGTGATTGGCTGGATGCCTCAAGCGTGAGACCGAAATGTTATACCTCTTAACATTGTGAAACCTTGTCCGGACGGCGCAACTAGACATAAACCTAAAACCCATTATAAACGTGATATAAACATGATTTCTAGTTGTGTTTTCTTTTGGAAGGCACAACAAATTTCCAACCCGCGGGTCCCGCTTTTATGAAATTATTTTGCCCACCCCAGCTCGTCCCACAAATAAAGTAGCATTTCTTTACCTGTCCCACGTGTGGTCCACGTGTTATGAGACGACCCGCGCATCGGGAACATCATGCAAGTTAAATTGCTACGTTCGTAATGTAACCTTATCAAAGAACCTAATAAAATATTAAAATGTATATCCCAAATATTTAATATAGGCTATAGGGAATTGCACACAACATACATGGATTTTTTTTTTTTTTTAATGACCCGCCCCAACCTGCTCCAGCGACCACATGTGACGACCCCTGGCTGGACGCCGCTTCGTCCATGGTGAAAGCTGATTCGGCGATCCACAGTGCAAAGTTGATGTATTTCCTCAGCGACCAGCACGGATCAGCTCCAGGCATGACGAAGCGGATATCGTCCTCTTTTGGAAGGCCAAACAAAGTAGTTTCACTTTCACAGTGAAACATACAGCATCTATACGACATGGTGGCGGCAACAACAATACTACAAGGAGAATAAAAGGTACGCCTTCTTTCTTTGCGTGAACATCTGGGCGGTGTTATGCAAATATTCCCACATACTGACGTAGATACAGTATGTGGGGGCATGTTAGAACAGTTAGTGTTAGTTTCAGGGGGATGTGGATGAGTGTTAACTTTTATAAAAAGAAAAACTCTTTGGATTTAAGACTTTAGTCTTTGCAACTTCACAGATCTTCTTTATTCACCAAGAGCTTGTAACTCCAAAGAGAAAGGAAATTTTGAAATTGCATCATATGACCCGGCCCTTTAAAGAAAATTGACAACTGGAATATTAAAACAACAATTTCCAAATACTGTAGCATTTTCATCCTATGTGTACAAAAGAAATGTAATAAAAATAGAAATTAAAGTTGAAATTAAAGCAGCTCATACACTCTCATGGCAGATTGTAAGTATTTCATGCTTTGGCGAATTGGTGGCTAAACCCTATGAATTCATACAATCTAATTTGTACGTTTTTGTATGATCTGCTGTCTTGTCAGTTTGTTGTCTCAAGGCAGTCTGGTGCTGTTGTGATGAGTAACAGGCTGACACCATGACAGTGCAGATAAAGGGCCACTCCCTGTGACTCCTGCAGTCTGAACATCCCCAAAGCCGCACTGACCCCTACTGGCAAAGACTGGAATGACTCACTTTGCATTATATTAGCTCTTCAAATAGTGTTATTGAGTAATGTGCAAAATGTCTCAACATTCTGATAAAATAACGAGAAACGAAAGAGATTTAAGAAGTGTTGATATTGCTTTGGGTCATTTGTCGCATTGGAAACAGTGTACTGCATACTGCAGAAATAGTGAGTATAGTGTTTGTGTGAAAGCACTTTTTGCACTAGGTCATTTTGTCAATATATATGCGTCTGACACATAATCAAAAACAAAATAAAAATTAAATAAAAATGAATGAACGCATTTGCTGCTGCATTACATCTTACTGTTGACAATGAAGACATGATACAGTTTTTGTTTAATTTTCTTTTCAACTTATTATTTACTGTATGAACTCTTATCCTGTATGGATATACAGTATGACTTTCTTCTACTGTATATACACAAAAAATGACACTTTGAATGACGTTAAACTAAATAACAAAACACTGCTTAAAGGCTTAGAACAACATAAAGGAAAGTAAATGATAACACTATTTTTTATTTTTTAGTAAACCATCTCATTAAGTTAACACACAGTACTCTCCATCTCAGGTATTAATGGACCGTACTTTAACTTTCATTATATGGATAAGAGCTGTGTTTACATTCTCATAAACATCTATTCTGTGTCCCACAGGGAAAAAAAGAGAAAAAAAAAGCCATATTGGTTAAAAATGATATAAGGGTGAGTAAATTATATCTATATTTTTTGTTAGGTTTAGTGTAAGTCTTTTTTTGTTGTTGTTTTGAAAACCCTGTGTCACTTTGTAAATCAAACATATTGAGGACAGTTTATTTCCTTCAAAAGATATCTGCTGTCCTCGTGTGGCTATATGAGGAAACACAACCCCTTCTCACCAGCCACTTTATGTAGTGAGAGAATGTATCAAGAAACATTACACTTTAGAGTTTAACCAGAATTAAACTGCTGGTCTCGTCCGGCCAGACTGTAACTTATAACTGTAAAGCCGCTTTGACACAATCTGAATTGTAAAAAGCGCTATATAAATAACAGTGACTAGAGGCAGGTAATCACTTGTATTAATCAAGTTGAAAGTGGGACATTTCAAGTTCAGTATTCACACCTCTCACTTTGTCTGGAACGTGGTCCTGGACGTGGCTCCTATAAGCATAAATTTCAAGTTTGTGGATCCATTAAAATCAGCACCCACTGTTGTGTTTAACAAAGCCACACAAATAAGTGCTTTGAAGAATCAGCATCTGGAACAGGTTGTCTTGCTCCCCGTAACGATAAATAGCCCAACAGCAATCAAAAATAGCCCAAAATTATCACCAGCATTTTGTTAGATTATATACATTTTGTAACTTAATCTAATTACTTTACAATATACTGGAAAACTAGTAAGGTATGTAATGCAAAGGGTCCTCTAGAGAAAAATGGCATCCACCAAACACTTGGTTTTCCTCTGCATTTTATTTTAACAACATCTGTTTTCCACAATATTTCTCAAAAAAAAAAAAAAGAAAAAAAAAGAAGAAAAACTGATGCTCAAGTTTCTTAATGGTAATACCACATTTTTTTTTTAAAAAAAGGAAAAGATCTTTAAACAAAATAAGAGAAAAACAAAAACAAATCTCAAAATACTGTTCAAAAGTTTACACCCCCTGCTCTTGCTATAATGATGCATCATTTCGTTTTCAATTAGAATTCAAACTTAAGTTAAAGAATTAAGGGTTTTATCCGAAAAAAATCAATTTGTTGTATGCGATTTCGGACGCAAGAATTGGCTAGTCTTCATCTTTCAATGACTCACCATGCGCATGTGGACACCTACTGGACTGTTGTGAAATCATCATTTCCCAGGATTTCCCTTTTCTTTTGCATCCGTTTCTTTCCGGTGGCGTCCACTAAAAACTAAGCAGTTCACCTAGAAATACTAACAACTGTACAGCTATATCCCTTACAGCTACAATCGTGGAAAATCTGCCTACACTGACGAATGTGTTTACTGTAGCTTTAAGAGTGCAGATTGCTATAACAGCTGATGCCGTAGGGAGACGGTGACTTGCGAAGAACTGCTAGAATTAGCATAGTGAATACTGGGCATTAAGCTTTAAATGATCGTGCATGTGCCATAAACAATCCATAAGAAAATAAAGCCCGCAGCATGCTGAAGGGATAAGTGTGAAGAACACGTTCAGTTCTGCAGACTGTCCTGTGAGGAACTGCCTACTGCAGCATTAGAGTTACAGAGGAAAACGTGCTGAGACCAGGGTTATTTGGGATTTGTTCTGTGTTATTACTGAAGTCTACTTCACTTTGGGCGAATTGCACCTGAATTACAAAATAAGGTCATTTTCACAAAAGGTGAGTTTTTGTTCACGGATGTAACAAATAGGCAACATTTAGTAAATGTAACAAAATATGTATACTAATACAAATTCCACATGTTTATTTATGTTTATTAAATGTGATTTGTTTGCATGTCCTTTTTTAGCAAGGTTTAGTAGAAGGCAAATGTATTGGTGCAATGGGGTTATGACGTCATTCCTTATATCCATTGTACTGCGTCATTATTCCTTTCTTACAAAATAATAATAATAGTCTACTGCATGTGACTCTAACTTCAGATGCATTAAATGTTCAATTCCCAGCTATTTCCCAGTGTGCATTTTATTTATTGATTATTAAACAAACTGTATTTTTATTCAATAATTATATATATGTTTTTAAAAGTTAGTTGAAGTATGCATATTATATTGTTCTCAGTTGTAACCAGTGGAACAATTCATTTTTAAGTGACTCAGTAAGTTGCAAACAATAACGTAACATACTTTTAAATTTGGGGAAAATACAATGTTTAAATTCTACAGTAGCCTATTAAAGTAAGATTGGGAGAGATGACCCCACATCTTAATTTTTTTCTCTTGACCAGGCACAAAATCTCATTTCAGCACTTTTGATGTATGGCTACGCTATTTTTAATTTCATAATTTCATCTCAATATCAACATTTGCCAGATTTAGTCTAGCGAAACTGCTTTGATGTAAATTGATCTAAAGTTGTGTTTCTGGAAAATAGTGCTCTATGAGATTGTCTAATATTGAATAGGCCTCAAAGGTTTTTGTGTCTATTGTTAATGAGGGATTTGTGGATGCCTTGGATTTGTGGAGGAAAAGTGACGGTTCCTATTTTTAAGTAAGAAAAAATACATTTAATACTTATTGTAGCCTAATTAATCTGTGATGGAGTTATTTCCATGAATTAGATTTACATTTCAAACATCTTTGCTTTCATTAAACCTATAGGTTCATTCATTAAGCATTTGTGTATTATTATTATTTCTACCAGAAAGACTCGGGAGATAAAACGTAAGAAGCATACATTTATTGACAACTCAGCAAGCATAATTATAAATTTCTTTGGCGGAAGGCCCCGTCCATGGTTCGTAATCCGAGGATAGCAGACCTGCATTTCCTGCCTGAAGACGAAGGCAGGGGCGCAGCCGACCCCCCCGGAAGGTAAGGACAGGACCATCCTGGTGGTGGTGGGGAGGGTGGAGGTTGTTATCACGTCGGCATCTGTAAACTCAAACATGTGTAAGTACGATCTTTTATACCAAAGTATAAAGACGTGATTGGATAATGAGGAAGGTAATTAGTGACGAAGTAATTGAGTCTTCCTGGCAGAACTTAGGCTAAAGCTTTCATTTCCATACAATATGTTATCATGTGTGACCCTGGACCACAAAACCAGTCATAAGTAGCACAGATATATTTGTAGCAATAGCCAGCAATACATTGTATGGGTCAAAATCATCAAATATATATATATATATATATATATATATATATATATAGTAAATGTCCTACCCTAAATAGCCTATATCAACACTTAAGGACTTCATTTGGACAACTTTAAAGGTGATTTTCTCAATATTTAGATTTTTTTTCACCCTCAGATTCCAGATTTTCAAATAGTTGTATCTCGGCCAAATGTTGTTCTATCCTAACAAACCGCACGTACATCACTGGAAAGCTTATTTATGGTATTCAGCTGTCAGAGATAGGCCTATATAAAAAAAATAAATAAATAAAAAAAAATATTTACCCTTATGACTGGTTTTGTGGTCCAGGGTCACATTTATAGTTTCAGTGTAGTTGTCTGCCTGCACATCAAGTGCATTACACTAGAGAACTTCAACTCCCAGCATGCACGGCGCTCAGTCAGAGTCAAAAATCCGCAACTACACAAACACATGAAGCTTACACATTCGTTGACGCGCTCTAAAGAAGTTGATATCATGGATCAAGCTGCGTTTGTGACATTCTATTCCCTTTTTTTTCTTCCAGAATCCTTCTTTTAAAACACTGCGACAAAGCGTGACATCTATGGGACAAACCATTGGCTTAACACCACGAGCCGTTTATTAAACCGCATCGTTACTAGGAGGAGGAGGCGGGTCCAAGAGCAAAACACGGCCACATGAAGCTTATAGCGCACAGGATGGGATGATTCTTTGAGACTGAGACCAAAGGGGTCAGAGTAAATTAATGAATTCCCAATGCGGAGGGTTTTCTCCAGAAGATAACGGTACGGAATAGCGTAATGCTCCATGCGGAGTGATCGATGAATGTCTGCGAACGAGAATAACCGCAGTTTGGAAGAAAAGCAATGGAGACCGGTCACGACCCGTGGTAAGTTAATAAGATGAATTAGTGTAAGTTAGTAACCGGTTCTATGTTGTTTATGACTTAAATGAGACCGTTAACTCTCTAAACCATACAATATCCTATATTGTTATAAATTCACTAAAGTATTAAACCAGTTAAACTTCTTATCTAATAAACTGGTAGCATGTGAATTGTCTCTAGATAGTGTGCATGGTCCATATTATGCCCCACCCTAGCACACAAATACGATGAGACAGTCAGTGAACCCTGTGGGACGTTCATTGGTTGCCTGACAACAGGTCAAGCTCTAAACCTAGAGATATGTCACTATAGTTCTTGTTCTATAGTAAAATGTCATAATGTGTCAGCTTGGCAAAATACATATCCCCACGAGCTATGGCTTTTAGAATACATACTGATGTCTGCATTTTGGATAGAGTTCAAACTTGATAGACCCTAATGATTGATTTTGATTTTGAACTGCAGAGGTGACGTGGCAGGATCCATGCATTTCTGGTAGGGTTTGTTGTGCAAGAAAGTAACATCAGTAAAGGACAAGGACATTAAAAAGCATCCTTAAAGACAACATGTGTCTTCTCAGTGAGAGAACTAAAATAAAGAGATCTATGATATCGTGTGTTGTTTGTCTGAGCCACTTTGCCTTAAGTCAAAAACTATTGAGATATTGAAATTTAATTGGAATGAAATTGATGTGTCATTTTTTCTTTAGTATTATTATGATGATGATAATGGTGTTCAGATTTAAGTAATTCTTAATTGAACTCATTTTGAAAATGAAGCCAGGACCATTAAAAATGTATGCATCGAAAAATTGACTTTGTAATTTCACTAGATTCTCATTACTGTAATATTACAGGCATTATGCATATTTGATATATTTGGATATATATCAATCAATACTGTAATATGACAGTATCATGCAAATATGCATAATGCCTGTGTGTGTGTGTGTATATATATATATATATATATATATATATATATATATAGTAATAAGAACTGTACTTTATTTTCATGAAGACTATTCCATAATGCCAAAACCTCTTAGTCCTAAAGAACATTCATTTTCTTATCAAAAAGACAAAAATTATATTTGTTTTCTTTGATTTTGAGGTGAAACATGACCTGAGCATGTTCTTTTAAGAATTTTTGAGATTCATCCCTGTGAATAGTTAAAGGTTTTGATTTTATGATTTTTAGGTTGCCATGGGTGATAGTCTGTCATGACTATCTAGGCAAGAGGGTCTTCCAGGTTCCCCCATCTACAGTGATCAGGTACATCAAGAGCCTGATCTACCAAGAAACAGATTATCCTGTATCTCAGCAGCAGCTGTTTCACAATGGAAAACTGGTGAGCTGGAAACTTTTGTAAAAATTGTAAAAATCAGTATATATATTTATATACAGTACAGCAATAATGATCTATTAGGGGGATTCTTTGAAGAGAATCTCCAAATAAAGAGCATGACCTCACATCACCTTCCCCGTGTGATCAGAATCAACCCCCTGAAATACACAGGTTTATAATCCACCCAAAGAGACTGGTTTAGAAACTGGGCAGAGGCCAGATTGTTTAAATGTGCTCTATTGTGTTGTAATCGGTGTGCAGCCCAGGGTAAGAGCTCATGAGAGTTTCCAGTGTTTTGCAGTGTATACACAGCCAAATCCACAGTGATGTTTGTGCTTTTACACGGTACAGATAACAACAAATTGCACATAAATAAAATCTGTTAGCATTTTCTTTTATGTTATGGTTTTACTTGTCTGTTTACTGGATGAAATTGGAATGGAGCTTTCCCATGCAAAGCATGTTGCAGTTGTGGTGTGCAGTTTCCCATCTTTTCAGATATATGTTATGAAGGATGCACAACAGTCTGTCATATTTCAACGTACTGCATTGTTTCACCATTGCAGACACCTCTTGCCACTTCAAAATGGCAAAAGTGCACTTGACTGCACTGTGCATCTGGATATATAGGAGGATATTATGTGCTTATTTGATGAAATGCTGCTATCATGATCCATATCACACACACACACACAAACACACACACATATATATATATATATATATATATATATATATGTATGTATGTATAGTAATCGTAGAAAACATCTCACTTATTTTAATATTGCAAGGGAGGTTCACTAATAGTAGCCACTAGCCAGTGATCTGAGAGAATTTAGTCACATGATATGTCTCACAGTTTCAAAGTGACATCAGTTTTTTTGATGCACATCTAGAAAAAGTTTTATACCCATTTTGGAAAGGTTTTTTTTTTGTGATATCCAAGAATTGTCTTTAAAGTATGTGGATGCAAACCTGGCTAACAACTTGCTGTGGTTATGTTCAGCCTTATTAAACTGGATTTCAGGTGAAGAGGTGCAACTGTTTAGTGAAATTACCCATTGGATTCCAAACGTATAGCCTAGTCATATATTGATCAGAAGGAGTACATTTCATTCTCTTGTAAAAGGGAGCAGCAAAATCCAAATAAGCTTGGTGTTAAAAAGAAGTTTTTTACTTTTCCTGTGACTAGGTCATTCCTCAGAGCCTTTCTCTTAGCTTGAAGCGGGAAGCGTCCCTGAATGACAAGAGCAGGTGGGAGATTATTTCTCTACCCTAAGTGTGTCAGACTCAGAAAATAGCCTGGAGAGAGGCAGCTCTCAGATCTCAGCTAACATTCATACATACAACCCCAGAGGACGGGAGCGTACAGTCTCTGGCCCAGATTACTTTAGAGGTATGCCAGTGTTATGGGTTAGTTAAGATGTATTTGAGCATACAGTCATGACCATCAATCTTGGCGTCAGTCCAGCGTCTCTAATAAGTTTAGGAATTTTTGCTTTTGGTAATTGTAAATGGATATGCCATGACAAGTTTCTTCCAAAACTCCTTGTAAGGCATTCTATCCTTTTTTTTTCTTATTCAAGGTCGATGCTGTATTAAAATGTGATCTGATACATGACCCATTATGTGTTATCAGCAAAACTCTGATAAAAAGATTTCTTACACAATTGTCAGATATAATATGAACACAATGAATGGACTCTTCTCCCTGTCCAAATCGGACCGGATCCAAATCTATGGGTTCAAACAAAAGCAAGAGCACTAATGGTTGAAGCTCTTATAACAGATTGGCATATTCGGTCCAGTGTGAGCAACTATTTGTGTTTGAGCTCTGGAGAGCTTCAAATGTTTCAGTTTACAACATGTTTTCTGCTGCATTTTTGTAGCCAATAGCAGACATATCTGTTGATTTCTCAATCACAATGGCCAGTCAATCCTGTAACGCACAGAACACCAGGGTCTGATCCACATTCTCCCCCGAAAGTGATTACATTGACTGTAAGAACTTGATATTTTTTTAATGTTTGATGTTTTAACCTTCAGAATATATCAATGAATGTCTTTTAAATGATATATCAATGTTACATGACTGAAATGGTCAATATATTTTTGGGGTGGGGCTTAAAATTAGCTGGTGGTTTAGCAAGCTAACCAATTAGTCCAGAAGAACCATATTTAAGAAATTAATTTCCATCACTCCATCACTGTTGCACTACATGTTTCCTTTTGATTGATATTGATTTTTTTTTTTTGTCATCTGAAGGGTTCTGTATTAAAAAAAAAAAAAAAAAAGTTTTGATTATTTAATACAATTTGTGTTCTGGTTTGTCAGTCAGTTTAATTATTTTGGTCATATTGACTAAATTTAATATTTTAATATTGAATAAAATTGGCTTTCTTACACTAAATAATATTGACTTGTTTACAGATTTGGTTAGTTGACATAAAATATGTCCATACATGTTCCATTGCAGGACATTGCTAAAACTACTTCAAATTTCACAACAGCTGGTCAAATTTCTTAATGTCCTTAAAAACAAGATAATTGTACCCTTGAAGCCCAGGGCTCTGATTTGCCGGTTAGTTTTTTCATCTGGTTTCTGCATGCGATTAATCAGTGTGCGTTAGCAGAAGTGCTGATCAGTGTGTGTTAGAAGCTGATTCCACCGTGAATAGCTGAAGACAGCAGTCTCTGTCTGAACAGGCGCAATCTCAGCCCTGAAAAATCAATCTCTTAATAAACCAAAAACTGTGGTATATCTCAGTGAATTATGGGTAAGTCGTGTGGACAGTTTAATGCAGTTTACAGGGGAGCGTTGCAGGCTAAGAGGTTAATGGATAGATGGTAAATAACTAGAGAATAGAAAAAATCAATTCATAGTCTTTTTTTTCCCCTAATGTTTGTTCATCCTGACTTCATGAACATTTCTGTACCCATAAGAGCTGCAGAGCTGCTTAAATGTCCTTTCAGGGACACTCAGTAATGTTCATGTATGTGCCTATATACTTCAGATCTTGTAGATTGTTGAGAAAAGTTCTTTTAATTCTCAGAGTGGTCAGACTTAAAACAAATTACAGAACAGGTAAAAAAAAAATAAAAATAAAAATCAGTTTACACTGAAGGAACCAGGGGCCGGATTCACAAAACATTCTTAAGAATAAAATTCTTTCTTCTTATTTTCTAACTTAAGAAAAAAAGATACGAATATTTTGTATTCCCCAAAAAATCTTCTTAAGAATGTTTTATCTTTTTTCTTAAGATTGTTCTTAAGATAAAACCTAAGAAGAATTCAAATTCTTGAAAAGAATCTTCTTTAAAATCATCGTAAATAACCTCTTAAATTTAGGACAGCCCCAGACTTGTCTTAAATCCCAAACAATAATAATTATTTAATGAATTTATTGGGTTATTTCACATTAATTGTTATATTTAAGCATTACAACAACAGCTACATATAATACACAGGAGGACTAGGGACGTGCACAAGTTTTCTGTATGGAATGATATTGCGGACTTTATTCAAAAGACATTGCAAATTGTATTTGCAATTGCGTTTTCAATTTGTGGATGCATAAAATGTGACATAATCCAAACGCAAAGGCAAATCGCACATTACCGTTTTCATTTTCGATTAAGTGAAAATTGATTAAGTGAAATCTTCCTACTAACTTCAGCCGCCAAACGGGCGATCATACAGTGAGGAAAATTGCAGTAGTCAAGGCGAGCTGACATGTTATCAAGTACGCTGCTGTTTGCAGAATTACCGGACCTGCGTCCTCGCAGACATCACACTCCCGAGTCGAATGCACAGAGTCTGAACTACTGAGGATGCAAGTCCGAAATCAGCGGCTGAAGTTAGTAGGATAAACAAAAAAATAAAGAACGTCTGTGTTGGCCCGGGTTTTGAACACGCGCTAAAAGACGGTATGCTGTGAGAGATGACACTCACTAACCACTGAGCTACCAAGCTACACTGAATCAGCACCAGATCTCTAGATTCAAGACAGGACTCTTTACATCGTGCAGCTGCTGAATCAAGGAAATGTGACCGTGTTAACTTGTGGCCTGTGTTTACCTATTATGAAAATAAACAATAGCAGAACACTGACTACATTTTATGGTTCATGATGTTAAAGAACATTTCATAACGTCTCAGACAACTGTACATTTGTGGCTACTGTGGCTTAATTATAAACACTATACAACCCGAATTCCGGAAAAGTTGGGACATTTTTTAAATTTTAATAAAATGAAAACTAAAGGAATTTCAAATCATATGAGCCAATATTTTATTCACAATAGAACATAGATAACGTAGCAAATGTTTAAACTGAGAAACTTTACACTTTTATCCACTTAATTAGCTCATTTAAAATTTAATGCCTGCTACAGGTCTCAAAAAAGTTGGCACGGGGGCAACAAATGGCTAAAAAAGCAAGCAGTTTTGAAAAGATTCAGCTGGGAGAACATCTAATGATTAATTAAGTTAATTGATATCAGGTCTGTAACATGATTAGCTATAAAAGCTTTGTCTTAGAGAAGCAGAGTCTCTCAGAAGTAAAGCTGGGCAGAGGCTCTCCAATCTGTGAAAGACTGCGTAAAAAAATTGTGGAAAACTTTAAAAACAAAGTTCCTCAACGTCAAATTGCAAAGGCTTTGCAAATCACATCATCTACAGTGCATAACATCATCAAAAGATTCAGAGAAACTGGAGAAATCTCTGTGCGTAAGGGACAAGGCCGGAGACCTTTATTGGATGCCCGTGGTCTTCGGGCTCTCAGACGACACTGCATCACTCATTGGCATGATTGTGTCAATGACATTACTAAATGGGCCCAGGAATACTTTCAGAAACCACTGTTGGTAAACACAATCCGCCGTGCCATCAGCAGATGTCAACTAAAGCTCTATCATGCAAAAAGGAAGCCATATGTGAACATGGTCCAGAAGCGCCGTCGTGTCCTGTGGGCCAAGGCTCATTTAAAATGGACTATTTCAAAGTGGAATAGTGTTTTATGGTCAGACGAGTCCAAATTTGACATTCTTGTTGGAAATCACGGACGCCGTGTCCTCCGGGCTAAAGAGGAGGGAGACCTTCCAGCATGTTATCAGCGTTCAGTTCAAAAGCCAGCATCTCTGATGGTATGGGGGTGCATAAGTGCATACGGTATGGGCAGCTTGCATGTTTTGGAAGGCTCTGTGAATGCTGAAAGGTATATAAAGGTTTTAGAGCAACATATGCTTCCCTCCAAACAACGTCTATTTCAGGGAAGGCCTTGTTTATTTCAGCAGGACAATGCAAAACCACATACTGCAGCTATTACAACAGCATGGCTTCGTCGTAGAAGAGTCCGGGTGCTAACCTGGCCTGCCTGCAGTCCAGATCTTTCACCTTTAGAGAACATTTGGCGCATCATTAAACGAAAAATACGTCAAAGACGACCACGAACTCTTCAGCAGCTGGAAATCTATATAAGGCAAGAATGGGACCAAATTCCAACAACTCCAGCAACTCATAGCCTCAATGCCCAGACGTCTTCAAACTGTTTTGAAAAGAAAAGGAGATGCTACACCATGGTAAACATGCCCCGTCCCAACTATTTTGAGACCTGTAGCAGAAATCAAAATTGAAATGAGCTCATTTTGTGCATAAAATTGTAAACTTTCTCAGTTTAAACATTTGCTATGTTATCTATGTTCTATTGTGAATAAAATATTGGCTCATGTGATTTGAAAGTCTTTTAGTTTTCATTTTATTAAAATTTAAAAAACGTCCCAACTTTTCCGGAATTCAGGTTGTTCGATCGTCACTTCCCAATGCAAACACGCCCAATAAAATGGCCCCACCCCTGTCACTTGATTGACAGGTTTCCGTGTAGACGTTGGAAATTCAAATGCAAAAGGTATTGCGATTCCATTTGAGTTTTGGTAGTTTACATGCACAGTGCAGAGAGAGTGAAAAAGCAAATGTGGTAATTAATATTGCTATTTAAATATGACAGGCTCATAGCTCGTAAGATATGGGAAACACAATTGCAAACGGACTTTGCATTTCCATTTTAAATTTGGCAGACACTGTGCGTTCACTTAATCGAAAATGAAAACGGTAATGCGCGATTTGCATTTGCGTTCGGATTATGTCACATTTTATGCGTCCACAAATTGAAAACGCAATTGCAAATACAATTTGCAATTCCTTTTGAATAAAGTCTGCAATATCATTCCATATTTCTGAAGGGACTAAGATGACTGTTATTGTAAACATGATCGCTCATGATTAGCCTGTGTGCGACGCTGCTTTTTGCTGACTGCAAAACTCATTAGCAACTCTAAAACGAGTCAGATAGGGAGCTTTAATTGAACGTGTTAATTTGAGCTTATAAATACATAATCTTTGGCAGTATTCAGCGCATATGAATGCGCAGGATGCATTTGCTGTAGAAGCGCGGACTCAAATACCGGAAGCGTTCCCTCAGATGAGAGCGCAAAAACAGCACAAAATGAATGAAACGTATCGCTGCAGCTTGAGACAGACTGTTTTAAAAGTAACTTTTCAAAAACAGGCCGCATTAAATGGTGCGTTCTTATGATTATTAGGGTAATTTACAGGAAGCGCAAGGAGACAATAGTGTGAGTTTAGCAGCGCGTCATGTATTCATTCAAATAACGGCTGTTGATTTCTTCTTAAGGAAAAAAATTATGTTCTTAAGAACATTCTTACCAACTTAGTGGAATTTATCTTAAGAAATTTCTTAAGAAGATTTTCGTGAATCCAGCCCCAGACCAGTTTGTCATAGAGATGGTGGGCCATTTTTATCAGGGCCAGTAAGAAACAACCCTGAATTGTCTTCTTTAAATGCCCTAAGAATAAATTACAGTAAACTACACTGTAATATAGAGCTGGGCGATATACAAAAAAAAATTATATCTCGATATTGTCAAAATGTTTACGATATTCGATATATATCTCGATATGTTTGCATTTGCATTTAAATAATAAAAAATAAAACATGATTTTCTTTTGCCCATTAAAAAAAAAAAAAAACTATTTAGATTAAACAGCTAATTTAAGCAGTTAAAAAATCTAGACCAAGAGATCATTTACTGCTTTTTATTAAATGAATACATGTAGGCCTATATGTAACTGAAGCAGTGCAAATTAAGTAACAGTTACAGAAAGTGCATTCTGTCAACTTTTTAGTGCATGCAATTCACAATTTAAACTATGCAACTAGGATAAGTATTTTATTTTAATTTTTTAAATAAGTTTTTAAGCTAAGAACACAAGTCTGTCAACTGTCTGTGGTTTTAAGAGAAGCTCTGTGGCATGAAACTATGTTCCTACTGACACTAAAAACCCTCTTAGATGGGGAGCTAGTTGCTGAAGCACATAGCTATTTCTTATATATATATATATATATATATAAATGAATACCAAAGACTTTTGCATTCTCTCTGTCTATATTATGGAAACTGGTAAACATATCAGTGAAATTCCCCAATAGTAATTCCAAATGGCCATAGCCTATGTTTCTCTATTCAAACATCAGCGGTCGAGTAAGTGCATTTATTTAGCGATCACAAATGCAAACAATACAGTTGAAATCTCACGACAGAACACAGACCGGCTGAACGACGCTTTCATTAGATCGCTCAATTCCAGCTTGTTAGTGTTTTCAGATTATCGTCAGCGGCTCTTCCGCAATGAGGAGTGAGCACGTGCGCATGGTTGCCAGATTGCTTAAAATAAGCAAACACCGGTCAGAAAATGTATCCTTCTAACAGTGGAGCTCTGATTCGGAGATTTAAAGTCTTGTTATCTGGCAACCGCTATCATTAAAGCTCTCGTAGCAGAGGGGCGTAGAGCAGTCAGCAGTTACAGGTTCCTTTTTTGGACATTCGGCGCGTTCTTTTGGGAAAGTATGCTTGAATTTGAAATATTCGATATACCCGATATATTCAAATTGTACATCGTCGTCAAAATTATTCCGATATTGTCGCTAATACTCGATATATCGCCCAGCCCTACTGTAATATATATAAACACTCACCTAAAGGATTATTAGGAACACCTGTTCAATTTCTCATTAATGCAATTATCTAATCAACCAATCACATGGCAGTTGCTTCAATGCATTTAGGGGTGTGGTCCTGGTCAAGACAATCTCCTGAACTCCAAACTGAATGTCAGAATGGGAAAGAAAGGTGATTTAAGCAATTTTGAGCGTGGCATGGTTGTTGGTGCCA